>NW_024425119.1:37651099-37735812 GCF_017311325.1 Ursus maritimus
ACACACACACACACACACACACACACACACACACACACGGTTCAGTGCTTGAAGTGTGAAAGACAAGAGGCATGGCAATCCCATTTCTTTCCCTACTGAAATCTTTTTCAGAAGTTAGGCACAGAGAGGATAAATTAATACGCTTCCATATTTCTCTACATAAAAAAAATCCATCCAACCGAAGGGTATTATGATAAGCAAATAAGTCAATCAGAGAAAGACTATTATCATATGATCTCATTCGTATGTGGAATTTAAGAAACAAAACAGGATCATACGAGAAAGGGAAAAACAAAATAAGATGAAATCAGAGAGGGAGACAAACCATAAGAGACTCTCAATCATAGGAAACAAACTGAGGGTTGCTGGAAGGGAGGGGGGTAGGGGGATGGGGTAACTGGGTGATGGACATTAAGGAGGGCACGTAATGTAATGAGCACTGGGTGTTATAAAAGACTGATGAATCATTGAACTTTACCTCTGAAACTAATAATACACTATATGTTAATTAATTGAATTTAAATTTTTAAAAAAATCCAGCCATCCCATTTTCTTCTCACCCTTCCTCTACCTTGTCACTTTAATCCTTCTAAAGATTCTATCATCTTGGTGTTATAGACCCAGGATGTTGGAGGGTTGGGAGAGGAGAGAGTTGGGGAATACAAGGAGCTACCAGATCATCCCAAATGTAACATGTTTGTCTCTAATAGTGTAAGAGTTGTTTGTGACTATGGCAAAGAGTGCTTGTTAGCTTAGGTGGGGAATAGAATAGGAATTTCTAGAAGAGCTCTCAGGATCTCTTTCCGCTCTGTTGCATGAACATGATTCTGAACTTCAAATCTGTTCCAGGGCACTTAGTCAGGTGGTGCTCTGACTATTAGCGTTTAGGGAGCACACGCTATAAGCGCCTCTTGGAGTTTATAATCCAGCGGGGAGTCAGGATTTACAACGGGGAAGAGTGAACAATGAAAAGTTAAGCTGTATGGCAGACTGGATACTCTGACAGTTCAAAGGCGATGGATAACAATGGAGACTTGGAATCTGGTGAAAGGCACATGGAGAAAGGAATTTTGAGTTGAGGCTGGAAAGAGAGCCAGGATGTGATTGTGGAGACAGGGAATATTCTGTAATGGAAGCAATGGAGGCAAAGAAATGGTTAACTTACGAGCTTGACGGAAGAAGAGTGCTATGTGGTCTAGTTATAGAGAAGAAGGGTGAAGGCTCTTGGAGGCAATTAGAACATTCCTTCCAGATGTCATATGGCACACACAACCATGTTAGATGGTCAGCAGGACTCCGTGATGGTCTCTGTGTCTTCTACCACGCCTACCCTTCATAGCAGATTACTAAATATTCCTTGAATTCAACAGTGACATGATTATAGATGCTTTCAAGACATAAATACCATAATTAGGACCTAAAATGATCCATTTAAGTGACATTTTCTGCTACTTTTTCAGAAAGGAGGGAAAGAATAGTGCTTGTTTCAGATAGAAAAGCTACCACCATTGTGAATGTACCTCATTGATAAATAAATTATGGAGATAATATTTCTTACACATTTACTGGGGGTCAGACACTGCTCTAAGGCTCCTAGGATTTCACCATGACCAAGAGAGGCAAGATCCCTGAAAGATCATTTCACCCAGTGGTAATGGCTTTGAAGACAACAAACACAGGTGAGAGGAGAGTGACTGGGCAGGGGTAGGCTGGTCATTAAAGAAGGGCTCTCTGAAGATGTGACCTACAAGGAGAGTCCTGAATGAGAAGAAGGAACAAAGCAAGGGAAGGTCAGAGCATTCAATTAGTGGGAAGGGTGAGGCAAAGGCCTTAGGGAGGGGACAACTTAGCATGGTGTAACCCATAACTTGATGAATTTTCTCGTTGGAATTAAATTCATTTTAAGCTGGGCCAGTAGGAATCTGGCAGGAAAATTTCTCTTCCTTCTTTTTATCTCTTCTTTTAGACTATTGTCAAGAATAAAATTGAGTCCTCCCAAGACCCCATAGTAAAGGAATAAATTTATAACAGCAAAGAAAACGGAAAGTAGACAAGCGTTGAACAAAAGTTCCGAAATATATCTGGAAGATTGACAGAGGCTGGAAGGCCAGTGATCCATAAACCAGGGGAGGAATGCTGTGGAGGGGAGGGGCAGAAGCCAAGGAGAGTGAAGAGAATCGCGCTGCTTGCTAGCAGCACAGAGGCCTGCCTTGCACACATCCACCCGTTCTTCTCTCCCTCCCTCCATGGAAAAGAACCTGGAGACAAAAATTAAAAGGTAGCTTGAGGTAAATAGTAAGAACTTGAAATTTGGACTCAAAGGGGCTCTAAGGAGATCAGCATGCGTGGGCAGAAAGTGTTTGAAAACATTTTCTTGCGAAGAGGAAAGCGATGGGGCTAGAGCTAGAGAAAGATATGCAGTCGCAGGCTGGGGTTTTTATGGTAACAGCGGTGGTGGTTGCTTTTCAAACAGGATAGGCTTGAAGATGTTGCAACAGCAAGGGCCAGTGGGAGGGATCTTTCTAACCAAAGTTCCTATCTCTAGGTTTCCCTCTCTTTGCTCTGCTGTGGTTAATCTCAGCTAATTTTTAAAAAATTTTTTTCTAAATTTCAGTGCAGAGCACACTGGACTATCTCCTCCAGCTCCTCACATGTCCCCTAATCTGCTGTGGTTCATGCCCTTCCCAGTCTTTGAGATATTCCCTTCACTTCTCTACCCCTGAGAATGCCCATGAACTTCAGGCTGCATTTCAAATGCATCCTTCTCTGACGTTTTCCCTGCAGGCAAGCATTTGAACTTATTTCTCGTTTGTTTTTATTTCACAGTCTGACCATGTAATAGATATTTAGTGGGCATCTGTTGATTCTTCGTCCCAAAAGACTGTCACTTTTTTGGACGCCATTTCTAAATAGTCATCCACATCGTCACTTCCTACTCACCACGTTCTGGCTGCTGCACTCAATGCACCCCTTGAAAATGCTGTGTGGAAGCTCTCCTACAAGCTCTTTAATCCAGAGAACGCTTCTAAGTTCTTACCCTGTGTCAGATTTCAGCAGAATTTGACTCCCTAGACCACAACTTTGCCTTGAGCGTTCTCTTCTCTTGACTTCTATAACGTTCCATTTTCCTGGCTTTCTTCAGACCTCTCTGCTTCTTTTCAGTTGACTTTTCAGGAATTTTTTTCTCCCTGGCTTCCCTTCAGTGCCACACTCAAGGGTCCAGCCTAGCTTTTCTTCTTCTCTCCTTCTGCCTGCTCCCCTAGGTGTGCTCAACCATGTCAATGCCACCAAGTTCATCTTTCCCTACAGCACAGATCTCTCTTCTCCATACTAGACCAACAAGAATAATTGTCCCCCAGACACCCTCTCTTGAACATTACCATCACTCTTTAAATGTAGTATATCCCAAACTAACCTCATCACGTGTACTCTACTCCTTTTCCACCTGTCCTCACCATCACAACCCATTTTATCCTCCACTCTTCCTTCTCTCAGTGAATTAAAACCCCGGCCGTCTAGTTTCTTAAATCAGATTTTGACTTGGGCATCATCCTTGATGCTCAAAAGATGAGTCAATTTGTGCACCTGGGAGAATAGTGGTGCCCTTAAAAGTGGCTGGCACTTTCAGGAAAACTTTTTAGTTATTTTGTTTGTTTCTTTGGAAAGAACAAGAAAAAATGATTTACTTGGATTAGATAGGTTGAATTGGAGGTCATTGGGATACCCATGTAGAAGTGTTGATTGGGCATTTGTAAATATAGGTCCTGGAGTTAGGACGGGATTTCAGAGCTAGAGCGCCGTACTTGAGAGTTATCTACCACACAGAGGATATTCATTGAAATCGTGTGAAGAGATGAGATTGTCATGAAAAAGAGTACATAGAAACAGGATAGATGGAAACAAGTTGTGGGAGCAGGCTGTAACTCTTTAAAAGTTGATAGGACCTTACAGATTATCTGGAATTATTTTTTTTCACCTGAAAATTATATTGAGAATTAAAGAGGAAGACAAAAATTACATTCTAAAGAAAAGTCATCTACTTAGAAGATCTTTGATTCTAAGTTAAAGTTTCAAAGCTCAGACCAAGAAAAGATTCAGAGTGAGTTGACTCTGCTAGAGTCAGGAGCAAGGCTTCAGAATCAAGCCAACATTGTTGTTGGCAGCACAGAGAGCCAGAAAGAACTTAGGTCTTTTATGAGTTCCATGAACCAATAGATAAGCAAGCCCTAACGCTTACACACCCTCCAGATTTCCTATAATGTAAGCCAGTATATTCCTTTACGGTGTGAGCCAGTTTGAGTTGTTACTTCCTGGAGTCACAGTCAATGCGAGGGCCAGCTCATGTGGGCTCACGAGAGCCGAGTGTGCATCTCTCCCAACTCTGTATTCAGTGACATCATGTTATTAACTTGAAATTGGCCGTGATGGGACTATTTACAGCTCGGAGACTGACAAATGCTACAAATTAGGGTTATTGTCTCCAGCCCTGGAAATGTGGCTGTGAAACATTTTCTAGCACATTACTGGTTACAGCCAAAAGCATCTTTACTGATATACATGTTGAATCAAAACCTGTTGGTCATCGTTTGTCACTTAATAATTCATTTGGAAAAGTATCGATCAATGCCGTGTGGCTCTCTAAATACAAACACAGAATTTCTGTGTCTCTACCCAACCTCTGCCCTGTGCAGAAGTGAAGACGAAGATTCCTCTGCATGTCTTTTGATGGTTCTGCTTTTCTCCAGAGGTAGTAAGCATGGTGGAAGCAATTTGGACCCTAACTTAACCTTTAAACAGGGAGAATTAGAATCCGTGGCTCTTAGGGTTTAGAAGCCCTGGGTCCACAGTGTCCAAAACAGCAGGGACTAACCACTGATTTTACATCTAAATTCATTAAAATTAAATAGAATTTAAAATTCAGTTTATTAATTTATTTGACAGAGAGAGAGATAGCCAGCGAGAGACAGAACACAAGCAGGGGGAGTGGGAGAGGAAGAAGCAGACTCCCAGCGGAGGAGCCTGATGCGGGGCTCGATCCCAGAACACCAGGATCACGCCCTGAGCTGAAGGCAGACGCATAACGACTGTGCCACCCAGGCGCCCCTAAAATTCAGTTTTTCTATCCTACTAGACACATTTGTGTTCATTAGATACATGTGGCTAGTGGCACAGATTTAGAATAGTTCTATCATCACAGAAGATGCTACTGGACTGTTCTACCCTAGATCTTTATTACAGAAAGGCACAAAATATTTTTGAAATGAATTTCTACCTGGGATGATTCAGGTTCATGTCAAAAAGAGGAAGATAAACTTCCATATTTAAACAAGTCAAGAAAGCAAATAAAATAAATATAGTCTTCAAATTAAGAATTTGGAGTACATCTAAAGACAGACTTGGACAGAAGTGACCTTCTGCGTGTAAATTTCACTCAATTGTTTTCGATTGACTGTTTAGGTAACTTCTTTTGCATTGTAATCTTAGAAAATGTCTTTTGGGATCATTCCCAGAGAGTCCATCTCAGTTTTTATAAATCATTCCATAGCTATTTGATATTGGCAAAGAGAAATTAAAATTGTCTGCATTTAGGAAAGAATCTTTATATTCACCATGACTAAAGTCTTTGGACAAATCTGGACAAATTAGACTGATCCTTACCAGGAGTGAGAAGACTGCCTGGTTCCTCCCTCGGAATGTCAAGAGTAATTTATAGCAGTTCTACTTCCCACTCAGAGCTGATAACTGGGGAAAAGCTATCGTGTCGTAGAAGGGCCCCTTGGATTGAGCATATAGCAACTTCAATAGAAGATCATTATGAAGAAGTATAATTATAACAATTTTCCATAGCCAGTGGAGAGGGGCAGGGAGAGATGGGAGAAACAATGGTAGGACTGACATTTTTGTAAGACTGAAGACAGGCCTGATGAGAGCAGGCATCTTTGTTTTGTTATGCATGTGCCTCAGAGCCTGGAACCCTGCCCGGCACATAGTAGGTGATCGATATTTGTTGAGTGAAACTTACACAATACTATTCTCTGTATTATCTCATTCTCTGTGAGGCAGGAAGGGAAGATTATATTAACCCAATTTAGAGATGAGGAGTGAACAACGAGAAGCCTTGTGGCTTTCCCCAAGGGACAGAGCTAGGGCTAGAGTTGTGACTTAGTCTTCCTTTGCAAAGGGAGAGGACACACTGTGCTTTCTTTCGCCTGTGCCTATTCAAGCTAAACACGTATTTTTCATTTGTTTCTTTCCCACTTCAGTTTGGAGTTGCAAGAGGAAACTTGTTACTAATTGGCTAGTATGGGGTGAGTAGATAAATGGAAGGAAGAATAAGAAAAATTTTGTCCTGGGGCGCCTGGGTGGCTCAGTTGTTAAGCGTCTGCCTTCGGCTCAGGGCGTGATCCCGGAGTCCTGGGATCGAGCCCCACATCAGGCTCCTCCGCTATGAGCCTGCTTCTTCCTCTCCCACTCCCCCTGCTTGTGTTCCCTCTCTCGCTGGCTGTCCCTCTCTGTGTCAAATAAATAAATGGAATCGTAAAAAAAGAAGAAGAGGAAATACTTTGTCCTGCCTTAATGTAAACAAATTAATTTCAGGTATTAAGCCTAAACTAGTGTTAGTTCTACACATTTAACATTTTTTCCCCTGCAATATTTAGTTGTCCAAAGTCTGATCTCTCTAAGCTAGAGTTCTAGATGAGGCATTGAGAGAACCTTCTGTAAAGGACCAAACAGTAAATATTTCAGGCTCTGCGAACCAGATGGTCTGTGTCAAACTACTCAAGTCTGCCATTTTAGCCTAAAGCCTCCTGGATGATACATAAACGAGTGTGTGTTGCTGTGTTCTACACAAACGTAACGTATGGAGACTGAAATCTGAATTTCATATCATTTCTATGTATCACAAAATATTATTCTTTTTTGTTTTTCTTTCAGCCATTTAAAAATGTAAAAGCCGTTCTTACATATGATAGGCTGGATTTGGCCCATGGGCAATAGTTTGCCCAACCCTGCTAAAACTCCCACTTTGTAAGTTATTGCATCAAAGCAAGTTTCCCCGAGCACAGATCTGATCATATTCCTTTTCAAAAACTCCCACTGGCTTCATAGAGCTTATTGTCGCAAGTAGCAACTGGATGACAGGAGCAGCGCGCCATCCATGGCCGAGGCCCACGCTGCATTCCCAGCCCTGTTCTCCCTCTTCTTCCAACTTTCAGCTCCCCCAGGCTCTCTCTGAGCAGGTCTACTCACCCGCCTTCGTTCCTTTGCCTACTCTCTTCTCTCTGCCTGCAATGCCTTCTGTACCCAACCCTAGTTCATCCCGCCACGGTCTGCCCTTCCTTCTACTTCTGTCTTGAAGTCTTCCCTAACCCACCAGCCCCTCCCCAGCTAGACTGAACCTTTTCGTCAGGTCCAACCTCTGCAGCATGTGTTCTCTGTTTTCCTCTTTACTAGATCCTATCTTTTATCATAATTCTGTGTATGATCTCCTGCCCTATAAAATGAGTAACTCTTGAGTTAAGGACCTGCAACGTAGATATTTGGTAGGATTCCCTAATAGGTTTCAATGGACATTTGTGGAATTTGAATGAATAACTAATCTGAGAAGGCTCCAAAGGGAATCACTTAAAGTGTGGCTCTTTGTAATTTCAGAAAATAAGGAAATAGGTAACTTTGCTATTTCACAGCAACTTTTTTTTTTTTTTTTTTTAGAGATTTTACTTATTTAATTGAGAGAGACTGAGAGAGAGCACAAGTTCACAAGTTGGGGAGAGGGAGGGGCAGACTCCCCTCGGAGCAGGGAGCTGGACATGGGGCTCGATCCCAGGACCCTGGGATCATTGACCTGAGCCGAAGGCAGACGCTTAACTGACTGAGCCACCCAGGTGCCCTCACAACAACTTCTAAAATAAAACTATTGCTAATAAGAAGGAAAGACTTCCATACCCCTGTTTAACCCTATCACCTATTTAACCCATCCCCACAATGACCTCCCCTCTGGTAACCATCCGTTTGTTTTTGCTCTTTTTCCCTTTGCTTGTTTGTTTTGTTTCTTAAATTCCATATAGGAGTGAAATCACATTGTATTGGTCTCTCTCTGACTTATTTCACCTAGCATAGTAGTCTCTAGCTCCACCCACACTGTTGCAAATGGCAAGATTTCATTCTTTTTTGATGGCTGAGTAATATTCTATTGTATATACCACATCTTCTTTACCCATTCATCAGTGAACGGACACTTGGGCTGTGTTCATAGTTTGACTATTGTCAATAACGCTGCTATAAACATTGGGGTGCATGTATTCCTTTGAATTAGTATTTGTATATTCTTTGGGTAAATATCTAGTAGTCCAATTGCTGGTTCGTAGGGTAGCTCTATTTTTAACTTTTCGAGGAACCTCCATACTGTTTTCCAGAGTGGCTGCACCAGTTTGCATTCCCACCAACGGTGCAAGGGGGCTCCTCTTTCTCCACATCCTCACCAACACCTGTTGTTTCTTGTGTTGTTGATTTTAGCCATTCTGACGGGTGTGAGGTGTTAGCTTGTTGTAGTATTGATTTGCATTTCCCTGAAGATCGGTGATATTGAACATCTTTCCATGTGCCTGTTGGCCATCTGTATGGAAGTGTTGAATCACTCTATTGTACACTTGAAACTAATATTACACTGTATGTTAACTGACTGGAAAGCAAATAAAAATAAAAAAAATAAAATTGCAGCCTCAAAAAAAAGAGAAAGAAAAATTGTGTCTTTTACTAAATAGAGTTCTTTTTCATCTGATGAAAAAGATTTTTTAAAAATCAATTTACTGAGTTGTGGTCCATATATACAATGGAATATTATTCAGCTATCAAAAAGAACGATTTCTCAACATTTGCTGCAACATGGACGGTACTGGAGGAGATAATGCGAAGTGAAATAAGTCAAGCAGAGAAAGACAATTATCATATGATTTCTCTCATCTATGGAACATAAGAACTAGGAAGATCAGTAGGGGAAGAAAGGGATAAAGAAAGAGGGGGTAATCAGAAGGGGGAATGAAGCATGAGAGACTATTGACGCTGAGAAACAAACTGGGGGCCTCAGAGGGGAGGGGGGTGGGGGAATGGGATAGGCTGGTGATGAGTAGTAGGAGGGCACGTATTGCATGGTGCACTGGGTGTTATACGCAACTAATGAATCATCGAACTTTACATCAAAAACCAGGGATGTACTGTATGGTGACTAACATAATATAATTAAAAAATTTTTTTTAAAAATCAATTTACTGAAGCTTAATTAACTGTTATAATTGGCCATAAATGAAAGGCTCCCAATTAGCTATAATATGAGTGATGGCAAAGGAATCTTCTTGTCAAGATAGACTCTCAAGAACTTAGTAACAGCTAAAAGCAAATTAGCCACACCTGCTCATGAGACAAGCTAGAGAAACAAGCTTTAGCTGAGCAGACCGAAGTGCAAAAAATTTAAACCTGCAGTGGAGACCGAGAAGGCAGAAATATTAGTTAAAGCAAAGAGGAAGCGAGGGACTGAGCCTTGTATGAAGGTGTGTGTTATGGTAAAACTGATCAACTTTCTTTGAATTAATCTTATCTCCATATGTACATCTTCATGTGGTGTTTTGTTAACATTTCTGGAACCATGAACATATCCCAACTATTGTGAAGATTTATTCATTGTCAATAAAGCATCATTTAAAACCAATCATTGTTTAAAACCAAGCTATTTTAGTGCTGAGGACTGTGGCGGGCCAAGATGTGAAGGTTTTGTTAGGGTTACATCTGCCTGTCCCAGTTCCTGGGACCACAGCAAACTAAACACGTGTCTGTGCCCTCCTCCGCTTTCTGAAACACAGAGTTGTGGCGGATGAAGTCACAGAGAACGCAAATAAATCTGAACAGTAAAACAGAACATAAGTAAAGGGCGTTCCAAACTGCGGGAGCAGCACCTTCAGGTGGACGGAGGTCAGGGTGGGAACAGTTACTAATCTTCTAATCAATCAGAAGAAAGCGTTCATTGGAAAGAATGTGGAAGGTGTAATTTATGAGTTGTTTAAATGGTTGAGAGTAAGTAATTCCCCCCCAAATATGCAAACTAACATGATATACAGAGGTAGGAATGTGGTTTGGAGAGTTGAAATGATATGGAGCTTTTCCTTAGAAGGGAAGTCTGTGATTTAGGAAGTAAAATATTGGTTAGGCATTTGGGGAAACTTGGGGCAATGGGAATATAGAGAGATTTATGACAGTTTCAGTTTAGCTATCTTAAACCAAGGTCACCCTTTTAAATTTATGGTCTGCAGAATTCGAGTCTTATCTACTGAAGGTTAAAAAGAAATGGATGTGTGCAAATAAGAAAGGCTGACTGAGTTTTAAGTGTATTTTCAAGGTATTCTGTCTTTTTAAACTGCTTGTGCGTTTAACTTATTAGATATAATTTGGTGGACAAGTTCAACTAGGAGACAAAAATAATTATTTTATTGTTACTATACAGTATAAGAACCTGGAATAACTATATGTGGGTAGTTGAATGGTATTTTGGAATATTATTTTTTCTCCTGGTCTTTATAACTGTTTTCTTTTCCTCACTTTCAAAGAGAAAGGCAGCATGAAATCCCAGTGCCTGGTGAAGTAAGTACGACAGGATAGAAGACAGAGGGGAAAACATGTGCAGAAATGCAGGGGTGATAGACGATGGTGGTCTGAGAGGTGAGGTGGAAGAATGAGGATAGAATGTAAGAAGAAACTGAGAGGCTAGAAGAAGGAAGATTCCTTGAGAATAAGAAGGTTTCCCAAGCTCTAGAAAGAGACAAGATGGGTCTGCACTTTCCAGGAGAAAAGGAGACCAAGCTCTGACTCCTAGAGGTGCTTCCCAAAAAATTAGCAGGACAGTCGACAGGGGTGAAGTCTAAGAGCAAGGGCTGGAAGTCAAACGTCTTCAGGATCATCAAGGTAACACCAATGGTGAAGCATGTGCATAAGCAGTAAGGTGTGGTGGCAACTGTGGCTAACTAGAGAGCACATGACCTGGCTAAAGGTATGCAAAATGGTTTTTGGCTTTTGGGTTTTTTTGTTGTTATTGTTTGTTTTTTGTTTTTTTGAAAAAGCTTTGCTTGCCACCAAAATATTTGTAAGCCAAATTTGCATCTTCTGTGGTCCAGGACAATATAGAGACATAATTTGCTTTACAGTTAAATCCTACGATATGGAAGTCACACAGAGCCACTGAACCTGTATGGACCATGGGGACAAAGAAATCTGTCATCTTGGTGGTAAGGTATAGAAAAGAAATAATCACTGGAAGAGAAAGATCTCATCTCCCCTTGTTCCCCCTCCAGTTACAGATATTTGGACACTATTTATAATCCTGGATTCTCGCTATGAACCCAAGCAAGGGAAAGGAAGCTCTATGAATGCCTGCTGTTAGGCTTCTCAATTGTCTTTGTATTAACTTGAACGTGATGGGACAGGATGGTTCTGTGGTGCAGTTTAGGGTTAAGAGGTAAACACCATTTAGTAAACTGAATAAACTAATGAAAGCCTGTTGTGAATGACAGAGTTTGTCAATGAGGCAGATCAGATTCTGAATTGACAGTAGCCAATCAGTGAAACAGACATACTTGCACAGGTGGAAACGGGGGCCGAAGGAACAATTGATTTGTTCCAGCAGCAGACAGGAGACATCTACTAAAAAGGGAAGCTGTTTCTTCACTCCAGGACTCTGTGTTTACAGACCAAGAAGACATTCTCTCTCTCTCTCTCTTTTTTTTTTAAGATTTTATTTATTTATTTGACACAGAGAGAGAGCAAGCACAAGCAGGGGTAGGGTAGGAGGCAGAGGGAGAAGCAGACTCCCCACTGAGCAGGGAGCCTGCTGTGGGACTCGATCCCAGGACCCTAGGATCATGACCTGAGCCAAAGGCAGTTGGTCAACCAACTGAGCCACCCAGTCTCCCCAGGAAGGCATTCTCAATGAGAAACTGCAATTAGTCCTACTACATCCCCGTGACTGCAGGGCAGTTTTCTCTCTTGTCTCATTTTCTCCCACCCCATTCTTTTACTGGGCATAAAATAAGCACAAGCTTATTGCTTTTAAAAAATGGCCAATGTTATGTTTTGATCGACATCAATGGATCAAATGGAGATGGGGTGGGAAAAATGCTGGCTCTGTGAAACCACTTCCTTTATCTGTACGTGGCATTCTCATTCAGCTCTCACCTTTATATGCCAGTAAGTTATTTTGTGCTCAGAGTTTAACAACAACCACCACCATCACAACAAATCCCAAAACATAAAAATCCTTGCATACCTTGTTCCATTGAAGAATTTTAATGTTCTTCATTTATCATTGTAAAATCAAGGAGAATTTTTTAAAAAGATTTATTTATTTGTTGTAGGGAGGGAGGGAGAGAGAGAGTGCACACGCTTCAGGGGCGGAGGGGCAGTGGAGAGGGAGAAAGAGAATCTTAAGCAGATTCCCAGCTGAGTGTGTAGCTCAATGTGGGGCTTGATCTCATGATCCCGACATCATGACCTGAGCCAAAACGAAGAGCTGGACACTTAACCGACTCATCCACTCAGGTGCCCCAAATCAAGGAGAATTTTAGAACTTTTTTGTACATAGCTGTTACATGTAGGGCAATCTGTATTTAAATCAAGGTAAATTATGTTAAAAGACCTGAATCCTGGATAGTTTCCCCATCAGGTCAAGTGTCTTGTTATTTAAGCAAATTTCTTACTAAAAATGAAAAAGAAAAGAAAATGGGAGCTAGCAATTTCCTATAGTCTATCTTAGTAAACACTCATTGAATGTCTAATCCTATACAATGATCTCTATGGTGGAGGGGGATAAAATAGTAGCAGGAAACTTGCAATCTAGCAGAGGAAAGAGTAAATACATTGACTACAGGGGAAGGTATGATAAGTACAACTGAAATGAACACAGCTCTGTGGGGACACAGAGGAAAGAAGGGGCTCTATCAGTGGGGAAGGATTAGATGACAGAAGGAGGACTCAGCTGTACTTGAGCTCATTTCAAGCAGGTGCCATATTCAGCAGAAGTTTAAGAAACACACTGAAGTTGGATAGAATGTGAAGACAGCTCATTGCTCCTTCATTCCTTATCTTCCCTGTAGCCTTGTCACCAATCTTCCTGACATATTGACATCACCGCTTGACTTATTTGTTTGCTGTGCCCCTTTCAGAGTTAGAGGATTCTGTCCTGGTTCTGTCCTGGTCCCACTTGTGAAAAGGTATTTTCAGCTTGTAAAGTCTGAGTCTCTCTCTCTCTCTCTCTCTCTCTCTATATATATATTTAGCCAAAAGGAGTAGTTCTCACCTTGGGCACATGTTGGGATCACATGGGGGAGTTTGACAAATACAGATGGCTGTCACCTGCCTCCTGATAATGATGCACTGAGGGCCCAGCATCCCCCTGGGGTGTTCCTGCCAGGAAGGCAGAACCTGATTTTAATCACAAGGAAACACCCGAAAAACCCAAATTGAGTGACATTTTACAAAATAACTAGGGTGTCAGTTAAAATTTTTTCAGGTCATGAAAACTACGAGGAACAAGTCCATTTTAAAGGACACCAAAGAGATGTGGGAACTAAATGCAATGGTGACCTTGAACTGGATCCTAGACCAGAAACTGGACCAGAAAAACAGCATGACTGGGACATATGGAGAAGTCCCAATGTGACTTATAGATTAAATAATATAATTGTTATCATTGTGGATTTCTTGATTTCGATCATTGTCCTGTGATTATGTAAGAGAGCGTCCTTGTTCTTAAGAAATGCACACTAAAATATTTTGAAGAAGAATGACGTCATGTCTTCAACTTTCGAATGTTTCAGTAAAAGAGCATATATAGGAGGAAGTATATATATTTAGAGAGAGAGATGCAGAACGAGGAGAGAGAGGGAGAGGTAAGGAACGATAAAAGTACAGCGGAGCATTGGATTAATGGTAAACAGGAATTCTTTATGCTACTTCTGCAACTTTTTGGTAAGTTTCATTTTATTTCAAGACAAAAAATATTCTTAAATTAAAAAGAAAAAAAGCACTGATGCCTGGGTCTCACTCCCAGAGATTCTCTTACTTCATTCAGGTTGTGGCCTGGGTATCAGGACTTGACACTCTCTCCAGCTGATTCTCAGGGCAGCCAGGGTTGAGATCCACTGGCCTATGCAGACCTTGGTGTCTAGACACGCTGAATCTCTAATCTACCCATCACTTATGGAACTTGTTGGAGTGAAGAGCATTGAGGTTGGAAATTAAAAAAAAAAAAAAAAGCATCTCTGAGAAGAGCAGTTTATCAGGGTCCTAAATACAGATCCCTCGAGGGCCTAGAAGGTAACATAAATGTGGGAAGCGGCAGAACCCAAGATAATGGAATGGTGAGAACTTGTCTGGATTCAAGTCATTTAACTCAGATTTTTAAAACAGTCTCCTGAACAATCCAAAATAGGCAGGCCTGTTTTGGGGCAATGTGTCATCATATTGTAACACACAGCCCTGAAAGAACAGGGAATTATGGTCAGAATTTGTAGGCATAGAAATTTGGCAGCACTTCAGTTCCTCTGAGTATATTCCTGTTGTGGACCAGACGCCACATTGAAGCATTAGGTTTTCATTAAATTTAAGCAAAGTATATATTTAAGATAAATTTGGAAAAAAGAAAATTTACATTTAACTATTTCTGTTAAGCTAACTTTGGCTGCAAGTAACATAAAACTTCAACTTAAACAGATTTAAACAATAAAGCAGTTTAACGTCTAACATAACAGGACGTCTTGCACCTTGATGTCCCCAAGGATCTGCCTGCCTCCTATCTCTCTGTTCCACCTTCTTTAGTGGGTTCTGGCTAGCTCCTATGATAGTCCCAAAAGGGCAGCAGAAACTCTAAGACTTACTTTCAGATGTCGCAACTTCAAAGAAACAATCTTCTCTTGTTTTTACCTCCTAGGAACAAATAAATCTGTTCCAGAAACACTTTTTTTTTTAAAAGACTTTATTTATTTGTCATAGAGAGTGAGCACAAAGCAGGGGGAGGGACAGGCAGAGGGAGAAGCAGGCTCCCCACCGAGCAAGGAGCCTGATGCAGGACTCTATCCCAGGACCATGGGATCATGACCTGAACCAAAGGCAGACGCCCAACCTACCGAGCCACACAGGCATCCCTGTTCCAGAAACCCTTAAGTAGATTTTCCCTGTGTCCCAATGTTCTGAGAGTTGCATGTTTATTCTTAAGCTGAACACTGAAAAGAAAATGGGATTTCTTTCGCTTTTCTTTTTTTTAAGGGGGGGCAGAGGGAGAGGGAGAGAGAGAATCTTAAGCAGGCTCCATGCCCAGCGTGAAGCCTGATGTAGGGCTCGATCTCACAATGCTGAGATCGTAATCTGAGCTGAAACCAGGAGTTGGATGCTTATCTGACTGAGCCACCCAGGTGCCCCGAGAATGGGCTTTCCAGGTTGGGCTTGGACTACAGAGTATTTGTGTTGAGGATGGGATCACCATCCCTTGAGACATGTGGGAGGCAGGACGGATACCCGGTAAACATGGGGTGAAGCTGGGGTGTGAGCATGAAGTAATCAAGCGGTAGAGTCTGAAACAGTAACCGTCCTTAATCAGACATTTCTCCGAGATGAAGTCATAGAATGCTCTTGATCAAGTAACTTACTTGTTCTAGACCTCATTTATTTGTTCACCTAAAAAATAAGGGTTGGACCGGATGGTTTCTAAGCTCACCTCCACCATTAATAGTCCGTTAGTCTATAATCATTGTTTACTAAGCTCTAAAACGTAAAGGAACAGAAGAACTTGGTATTTGTGAGAACGCCTCTCAGAGTAAGTAATTCTTAACAGTCTAGACCCCAAATAAGGGAAAGCAGATGCTTTCATAGCATAATGAGGACTTCTGGTTTCTGGTCCAGCATGTTAAGGACTTGGAAGTCATCACTCCATCCGAACAAGTAAAAGGCTGAACAAACTCAAAACCAACAACTCTCCTTAGATCTGTCAGAGAAGTGAGATCACAGGGCAAACTGCTGCTTGGGCAGAAACCAAGAATCACAACTCACGGGAACAAAACCCCACACGCGTAAGCATGTGAGAAGATGCACATTGTATTCCATTAGGGAATGGCAAAGTCAAACAGGAACGAGATGCTGTTGCACACCTATTAGAACGGCCCAAATCCAAAACCCTTCAACAGCAATGCTGGGAGGATGTGGAGCAAGAGGAACTCTCATTCACTGGGGGTAGGAATGCCAAATGGTACGGTCACTTTGGAAGACAGTTTGGAAAACTCAACTTTTGGCAGTTCAGTTTTCTTAGAAAACTAAACCTATTCTTACCATGTGACCAAGCAATTATGCTCCCTGCCCATGTGCCCAATTAAGTTGAAAACATACGTCCATGCAAAAATTTATAACGACTTTATTCACAATTACTCAAACTTGGAAGCAATCAGGATGTCCTTCAATAGGTGAATAGACAAACTCTGATACCTCCAGACAGCGGAATATTATTCAGAGCTAAAAAGAAAAGAGCTATCAAATCATGAAAAGACATGGAGGAAACTTACATGCATATTACTAAATGAAAGAAGCCAATCTGCAAAGGCTAGACACTGTATGATTCTAACTATATGACAATCTGAAAAAGGCAAGACCATGGAGACAGTCAAAGGATTAGTGGTTACAAGGGGTCAGGGGAACGAGGGATGAATAAGGGGAATGAGGGGGATGTTTAGGGCAGTGAAACTACGCTGTACGATACTATAATGGGGGATACATGTCATTACATACTTGTCAAAATTCATAAAATGTAAAACACCAAGAGTGAACTCTATATGCTTTGGGTAATAATGATATGTTGATGTAATTTTGTCCATTAAAACAAAAGTACCAGTCGCATGTAGGATGTTGTTAGGAGGGAAGCTGTGCCGTGTGTGAGCAGGGGGGGATAGGCAGAATCTCTGTACCGTCTACTCAATTTTTCCTCGAACCTAAAACTGATCTAAAAAATAAAGTCGAGGGGCACCTGGGTGGCACAGCGGTTAAGCGTCTGCCTTCGGCTCAGGGCGTGATCCCGGCGTTATGGGATCGAGCCCCACATCAGGCTCCTCTGCTATAAGCCTGCTTCTTCCTCTCCCACTCTCCCTGCTTGTGTTCCCTCTCTCGCTGGCTGTCTCTATCTCTGTCAAATAAATAAATAAAATCTTAAAAAAAAAATAAAGTCGAATTTTTCAAAAAGCATAATTAAAACTGTCAGACCCTGAATATAAATTTCATATAATAAAATAAACTATTCTCTTTTTCGCTTCAACCTTGTCTGTTACTTTCTTCAGGAATATCATAACAAACAGATTTGTCTGGGAGTTTGATAAGCCAGAGAAGGGATCTGAAAGCAGGCAAGGTTTCCATTAGCACGTCCCATGTCCCCATGAACGCGGGCAAATTCTCCAACCTCTTTTCTCCCAAGAGGAAAAATTGGACTTCTTTTTTTTAAGGTAAGCATCTAATTTTCAATTTTCTTTAAAAATGCCCTTTTAGTTATTTCCTGTCCTTAAGATGTTACCATTGAACGTGTAACCCCCGAACGGTGCGGGCGTTGCAACAGATGCTGAAATTCAATGAGCAAGGTTAGTGCTGACATCTACTGTTAGAGCGGGAGCGTGAATTCCGCTCCCGCCGGCCGTCCTGGGTGAGGAGCCGGGCTTGTGCTGCCCCGGCTGCCAGGGTGGGGGTGGGAGTGGCTGGGGGAGAGCATCACCCAGAGCTCCGGTACCCAGAAAAGGGCAGCCAGGGAACCACGTAGCACTTCTTGAGATAAGCATGTTGAAGATTCTGGAGGCAGAAGATAAATTCTCATCCCGGAGTCTTCCCAAGGCTCTGGCATCTTCAACAGACCTCCCACTTTGTTTCTCTCTGTTTCTGTCTCTGGCGCTTTAAAGAAAAGGTGGACATGGCTGCTGGGTTTCAGAGCTATCTTAGCGTTTGGGGTGGGAGAGGAAAGGAGAATAGAAGCTTCTCCCACCTTGCTCTTTCTTCTGCCGCGGGGCTTTGCTCTAGATTGTAAATCAGCTACCTCCCTTTTGTGTTCCTTCTCTTTCTCTTTCTCTGGAAATATTTCCCACCCCAACCTGGGAAATAGCTGTGGAGTGAGTCACTCGCCTGTTTTAAGAAGGTGTGCCTTGTGCGAGGTCTCACACTCACTCCATCACCTCGCCTCGCTTCTCCCGTGTCTCCTGAAGAACCGGAACCTGGACCGTGGAGAAGAGACCCAGAGTGTACGTTCTTCCAGTCACAGAAAAACACACACTTAGGCTTGCTACGTGCAAAGGAGAACAGCTGTGTGTTGCGATTGCTGGTAGCCAAGGGCTTCCGTAAAAGCCAAGAATGGCAACGTCAATACCCAACGTCAACCCCAGGGAAGGTCGTCCAGGCCTGAGACGATGGACAGGACTCGGGAGCTGTTAACTGACGTCGTCGAACCTCCTGAACATACAGCGGATGGCTCTGCGGGGTCTTCTGCTCTTGCTGTGCGTTCTCGTTCCTGGCTACGGAGCTCCTCTTATCTGAGCTCTCTGATCCATGCACATTCCCTAAGAGCACGAGGCTTGGTCCTAAGATCTGTGAAGGACTAACTGTGCCCCCACGTGGAGAACCCAAAGAAATCATCTGTATTTTCTCCCTCTTACTCACTTGCTTTCAAGACAACTCAAATAGGCTGATTTAACAGCCACCCATTTTTTTTTAGTTTTTCTGTTTTTACGGTGAGTTATTTGAGTATTTAAGATGGGAATCGTTTTAAGAAAGATTGTTGGTAGTTGCCAACGTTCTTCCTGGAAGATCTGAATAAGTTTAAAGGGTTTGTGTTCTTTTGAGTAAAATCACAAAAACACTTCTTTTATTCATACAGATACAATCAAAGCACTCTTCGTACAACTTTTCTTATGTGGTAGGCATTTTGGAACCCACAATATGCTAGGACACTTTGTAAAAATCCGTTTCAGAGAAAATCGTGCTGTGTTCATTGAAATAAAAAACTTGGTGAAACATGACAGAAGTGTGCTCGGCTGTTGATCAGCTGTTGGCCATCTCCCCCCACCCCCCGCATGATGTTGTTACACGTGGTAATGGGCAGGACGGCACTTAAAAGCACGGACCCTGGCATCACAGTGCCTGGGTTCAAAGCTCTGCTCTACCAGAGCTTGAGAGCTATGAGACTCTAGATAACTTCACGCTCTATGACTGTTTCCTCATCTGTAAAATGGGGCAATAAGTTAATATATGTGTAAAATAGTAATGGTGTATCTGGCACTCAGCTTATATTAACTGAGAACTTACATCGTCATTATTAAATGTAACAAGTAAGTTGCTGGTCATATCCTATCTTATTATAAAAACAACATCCCAAATCATTGGCTTGTCTTTCCCATTTAAATGTTGTAAATTAGGGAGTGCCAGGTTTAGAAACTATTTGATAGGCTGATAGAATCTCCTTATTCAGAGGATATTAGTATTCCCCTAATTTTCTATAGGGAAGATATTTTCAAACAAAACTTGCTTTCATCAAAAAATATACATTTTTTAAATGTTGTTGTCTCAATTCTGCTTGATTTTGGGTTTTATTCATTTTTGTTTTCCTCTAGCACTTCAGCCTGTTGTGTGCTCCCAAGTCCTTGTCATTGAAGGTTGTTTCCAGGCATCCATCTCCTGTTTTGAGTAGTTTGGGCTGGGGTCCCTGACAGCCAGGATTTTAAGCGGGACTCCTTCTAGGACTTACCATGAAGAGATCACTACGGGACCGTGTGCAGAAAAAGAGCCTGGAACTTCTTGGCCATCAGCAGTCATCCCTTTCCTGGAGAGGAACGGGGAAGGGCAAAGAAGTGATGTCAATTGGCATTAGCTTGAATATATGTGAACCCCTCAGCATTATCTCCTTTTCCCAGCCCCACGGCCTCTGTGAGTCATGTCTGCTAACCTGGTATCTACCCGGGACGCAGGAGGGGCACCTATATTTTCTGTGTCCTCTGTTTAAGAGATGTTTCAATGTATTCATTCAGCCTCTTTCTCTTCTTTAAAGTATAGGTAAGTACATATTAACTAACTCTAGAAGAAATTTGGAAAAGCGTGTGTGGGCAACCTCCCCCCCCCCCCAGTGATTAGCCACTGTTTGTGCTGCTGGTATTTGTTGTTGCTGAAAACGGGAATGTAATTCTTCTCTACTTCTCTGTCTAGGCCACCGCCTGGCCTTGTCTTTCTCGTCTTTTCTGAGCCTTCCACTTGGTCTACTACACATTATTTTCTCCTTTCTTTCTTGCCTTCCTAACCAAAGCTCCACTATGTTGAGGGTACTCCAGAGTTTGGGGGGACCACACGGAGTCACTTGTGGCCTTTGTGTGGTAACAGATCCCAGATGAACTGACTCAGCTGCTTGATGGTGGTTTGTGCAGATTTGATTCCGTACCTAGAGTTTCAGGAAGCTTTATGCCCTGCAATGATGTAAAAAAAAAACCACGAGAAGATTAACTGGGATGGGGCTTTCATGTCAATGTCGCCACTCATGGGGCCATGTTGTCAGTGGCCCTACTCCACGCAATGGGACTCTTACTGTCCTGGGCAGCCCAGAAAAAGACCCAGCACAAATCCACTGCACTGAAGTCCCCTCTGTGCTTTTGCTGTACTATATTTTTTTTTCTAGCCATTAATGGGCCCAATTTTTTCTTAATTTTAAAACATATCTCCTGGGCGCCTGGGTGGCTCAGTCAGTTAAGGATCTGCCTTCACTCAGGTCATGATCTCAGGGTCCTGGGATCGATCCCCTGTCGGGCTCCCTGCTCAGCAGGGAGTCTGCTTCTCCCTCTGCCTCTGCCCCTCCCCCTACTCCTGCTCGCTCTCTCTCTCTCTCTCTCAAATAAATAAATAAAATCTTTAAAAAAATAAAACATATCTCCTATAGGCATACCCAGTTCGAAACTTAGCATTCATTTGGAAACCAGGAGATTCCCCTATTTCATTGTCCACCCAAAATGAGATGGCTTGTAATATTTTCTTGGTCAAATTTTCCTCTCAAATTATTCCAAGAGCCCAAGTTAGATGTCACCAACAACCAGGGAGTCCTTCAGAAACTGCTGCCACTCTAAATATCAAAGGCCTTAAAAATACATACAGGCTTTCAACCAGCATTTTTACATTTAGTAATTTATTGTAAAGAAATCATCAATCCTACAGCAATGCACTTAGCTGAAGATGTTTAAGGCAGTGCTATTTATAATAGTGTTTTCTTGAAAACAGTGTAACCGGTGAATGCAGAACAATGATTAAGTGTTCATAATACCTGATACAAACAAAATTTTATGCCACCATTAAAAATGATGCTGTAAAATAATATTTATTGACATGGGAAAAGATTAAGTGCGAGAATTGGGTTAAAGGTATCAGTCTGGAATATGTACAATATGCTCCCATCTTTGGAAAAATATATACATATGTGCACAGAAAAAGCATAAAGCTTTCAGATAGAATGCCAATGGTGGTTCATTCTGGGGTGGTAGAATTATAAGAACATACATATTTTAAGTAGGCTCCATGCCCAGTGTGGAGCCCGACATGCGGCCTGAACTCACGACCCTGACACCAAGACCTGAGCCATTATTCAGAGTCAGATGCTCAACTGACTGAGCCACCCCAGCACCCCATAAGAATTGACATTTTCTAGTATTTCTTAATTTGTACTTTTTTTCCCAACAACTGAGTAGTAATTATATGTTTTTTGAAGACTTCTAAAAAAAAAATCACTGTTCATTTTGTGAGAACCACCAATAGCTATCATTTCGGTTCTTCTGCTATGAGACGTGTTGAAGGTATTATAGAAACTACGTGAGATACAAAAGAAATGTACCTGAAAGTCATTCAGAGAATCTAGATTTATAAAACACCAGCATAACCTCATTGCAAACAGACTTAATTTTATTAAACAAATCTATCTAGGTGGCTTCCTGTTTTGCAAAACTTTTTCCTATTGCTAGAGCTTTACTCACCAGTGTTGAATGGTTGTGAGTAATTTGCATTAAGCACTACAGCATTCTGGTACTCGGTTCTTCAACCCATAACCACACTTGCCCCTGCAATGATGTGGTCCTCAAAGATGATAACACGGGTCTACAACAAGGACTGCTATGACAGGGATCTTGGACAGCTTCCTCCAGAGAGCATGGTGCTTAAAGAGGCTCTATTGGCTCCCAGCATGTGTAGAAATTAGAAACAAACTCTAGGTGATGAAGGAAGTATGAACGTGGCAGAATGGTGAAGGGTCATTACAGCCTCTAACTGCAGAAATTAGTAAGTGTCTCCTGTCCTGCCCCTTTCTTGGCACAGAAGGAACAGAACCCCAAAGATCTGGATTCAGCCATGTGAATGTTTAACATGTAAATAAAAATCTGGAATCCCACGATAGGTTATTACATTTTAAGCCAATAATTTATATAGAGAGCATTAAATTAAACAAGAAGCACACTCTTTTTATCTAAAACAGATGAAAAAAAACCCCATTATTTTAGTGATTCATTTTGTCACCATAGAATTTCCATTTCTGCTGGATTTGGGTACACACATTGCATGTTCATCTATATAGGAAATTCAAAAGGCACCGATAGAATTTAAGCTACAGATGGACGATTAAGAGAATAGCTGAAACTCATTTACAAAATTGGAATGAGCCCAAGATAGAGAAGGAAAAACCCAAAGCTTCTATAGATGTTTTCCAGAATTTTTAGAATTCAGGATCATCTTGTTTAATTTCCAAAGCAGCAATTCCTAGCAGCGTAGGATCCCTGAAACATGCAGAGGAGATGATTCAGAAACAAAGGGAATAAATCATCTAACAAATAATTAAAATTAAGCCTCATGTCAGTAGGTGGCATGCATATGTTCATCTATTCGACAAACATTTATTGAGCACCTGCTTAACAAATCATGGGGCCCAAAGATGATTTCCTAGACAAATATATGACTCAAGACTATTCATTCTATATGTGTCTTCTGTAGCTTATAAGCATTCAGTGTGCAAAGTCTCGTGTGAATGAACATCAAGGGCAGCAGTGAGAAAAGAACGACAAAGGTGCACCCTACAGTGTGAGGGTGTGTGTGTGTGTGTGTGTGTGTGTGTGTGTAACAGAGGGAGAGGTGCCAGCAAATTGTAGCTTTCCCTTCTTTCTAGGTCTTTCTGCCTTGGGAGCCGGGGAAGCACAGAAGTCCTGTGCTTTTTCCTTTTGCCAGCTCTCTTTCTTCGGCTCCCACCTCCTCAAATAAACCACGGCACCTAGAATCATCTCTCTGATCCACTGTACTGAGGATAACCATGGGAGCAAAACGGTGGGCGTGACAAGGAAGCAGCCCGGTGATGCTGTCTGGCCTCCCGGGACCGGACTGAATGCCCACTGACCTGGGAGGTCAGGCTGCAACCGTGTGCAAGAGGCCATCTATTTTCCATGCACTGAGAAGTATTGCAAAGCCGGGGATAACTACTTGGGAGGATCTGGTTGGTCCAACTTCTGGTGTGCTAAGGGTTAACTCTCTAAATGCCTTGATCCTTTTTGTGTCTCCTCTTCTTGAAATTTTTTATGACATATGATGTTTTATGTCTTGCCTTAGCAAATAGAGCAAAGTACGTTAAGGTACCATGATACGATTTTCAGCTGTGAGCAAATGAAAGATGTCCAAGAATATTAAAACCACCTTAGAAGCTGTTATGATTGTTTCCTTGTCCTTTTTTCCCATAAAATTAGAGTGCCAGCTGTGAAAAAGATCTGCTTTTTGAAGGTTCCAATTATTTGGGTTTTATTATTCTAGACTTCCTGCCCTGTTCATGAACTTGAGGTAAACTTGAAGTGTCAGAGTTTTCTGGAACGAAAAGAGTGACTGATTCCCAGATTAAAAAGAGGCTCAAGACGTTTTTGCTTTTTGCAGGTCAGATTGCTTCACATTACATCAGATCGTTGAAAAATATTCTGAACAAGTTATAAAAAGGGGGGAAATAGAAAAAAATATATGGAAGTCTCATCATTCAAATGACATTTTCACATTAATTTAATAAAATGAATCATGAGATCTAGACTGATTTTATACAAATTAAACTGCGCTACAGAAACTACCATGGGTCAAAAAAACAACAACAGTGAACAAAAGAGGAAAGGGTCGAGAAGAATGTTAAGCAATTTATCTAGAGTTAGACAATACAGGAGGCGACAATCCAAGATTCTTACATCGCCGATGGTGTTTTTCACTGCTTCCCTTGCCCCATGGGTACTTTTTTTTCACATCATTTTGAAAGCGGTCCGTTCCCAAAGGGTCTGGACGTACAGTCATGTCAGTGTCACATGTGTTCTCAATGTCTTCTGCAGGAAACGTTCCCTGACGAGGTGGAGCTGTGCTCAGAGTATTTTTCCAATGCTCTATGGACGGTGTTAGAAAAATGGTGTGAACTGCTGTGTTTCGCCTGTTCTCAGTACTGACGGTTGTGGAAGTTACTATTTCTGAGGACAACATCTGTTCTCATTGAAGAGAGGTAAAGTGTTCTCCAGACCCAGCGAGGCGTTTCATTAAATGTGATCTATGCTCCAAGGTCTAAAGTGTTCATTTATTCACCTTGAGATGCAATTTGAATGTGCATTTGTGTAATGCCTAATGGATATAATATGGAACCCTAAAACAGGATCCTTCGATTTAAAGCTATTTCACTATGGGTTTCGTAAGGTTACATTTCTCGGAAAGTGTTCAGCTCAATGGCCTTCTCTCCCTTTCTAAAATACGGTAGTATATTTTAGATGTGCGTGTGTGTATCCATATATCTATAATAGATACAGAGACTAAAACCAGCTAAGTATTATGAATACTTGGAAGTCATGCCATAGCGAAGTTTCTTGCAAGAAGTAATATGGCCTCTGGCAGTTAAATTTTAAGTCAGCACATTACCAAGATGTGCCATCGGACGACTTAAAGAAAAAGAATGGTTCCTGGGCTCTGGTGTGTGGGCCCATGAAAAAGAGAGCGTACGAAACTGACAAGGAATCTGCCTTCTGTGCCCCGAAATCCTTCACCATGTCAGCACTGAGGCTCAAGCTCCCAGCGAATGACTGGGAGCAGTGGGGGACTCCTTCTACAGCCCGCTTTACCTCACCCACCTCCTCCTGCCTCACCCCTGCCCCCAGTAGCAGTCTAGGACACTTTCTTTCATCATTCTCTCCCTTTTTCTTTCACTCAAGTCCAGGTTTGCATCATGCTCCAGTGGCCCTCCCAGCCTTCCCTGGCTTCCTCCCCCAGTAAAATCCATGCGCGTTTCAGGGCGCCTGGGTGGCACAGCGGTTGAGCGTCTGCCTTCAGCTCAGGGCGTGATCCCGGCGATCTGGGATCGAGCCCCACATCGGGCTCCTCCGCTATGAGCCTGCTTCTTCCTCTCCCACTCCCCCTGCTTGTGTTCCCTCTCTCGCTGGCTGTCTCTATCTGTCAAATAAATAAATAAAATCTTAAAAAAAAAAATCCATGTGCGTTTCATCCCATCTTGGTATCTGCTTCCTGGACCAACATTCAAACCAAACTGTAACATGTTTCATTAGTATATTAATATGCCAAGGAAAAAAAAAAAGTTCGTTTCAGAAAGACGTTGGTCAGCTTAGGGAGCTCCACAAAGGATGTCAAAGCAAAGCTGAACATCTTGGCTCATGTTCCTCTGACCACAGGGAAGGATGGCACCATTCCAACCCAAAGCCTATCTTCCTGGTGAAATGGGCATGTCTGTGCCCTTAAGTAGTCTGTTAATCAGATTCACACACCTGGCTCTGACTTCATGCGCCTCAACCCATGTTCAACTGATCATTCCACTTCCCAGTATGTCTCTCTTTAGGGAGAAAATGTGCGCGTGGACTGGCGTCTACAAGGAAACGCTTGGAGCTTCTGAGTATTGGGTACTGGAGACTCAGAACTGTGACTGCTGAGTGGGTCAAACACCCATCGCAGAGCAGGCTCACTGGAGACCCGAATAGGGGTGAAGCGCACCTGGTTTCTGGAGGGGACCAGGCAGGCTCTCTGGAAGAAACCTTGATGGGGTCTGGCATGCATTCAACAAGCAGTAAATGTTGGCAGTCATTCTTATTCTTGGGTTATGGGTAGAATTGTCATCCAGAGAGAGAAACGTTGAAGTTTCTTCCAAATACGAGTGTCTTAACTCCCTAGGGCTGTGTATCGCAAGTTGGGTAACTTAAGAGACATTTGCTGACATAGTGCTGGAAGCTAGCAGTCTAAAACCAAAGTGCTGGTAAGGCTTGTCCCTTCTGGGGGCTCTGAGGGAGAATCTGTTGCTTCTCTCCTACTTTCGGGTGACAGCCTTTGGCATTCCTTGGCTAGTAGCCGCATCATTCCAATCTCTGCTTCCATCTTTACGTGGCATTCTCCCTGTGCATCTCTGTGTCTTCACATGGCCACCATCTTCTTATATGGATACCCATCATGTTGGGTGGGGGGCCATCTACTCCAGTGTAGCCTCATCTTGACTTATGACAGCTACAGTTGCCCCATTTCTAAATATTTCTGAGGTACCGGGGGTAAGGATTTCAGCATATCTTTTTGAGGACATGCAATAACAATCAAATTTGATGACTCTATAGAATTTCCCAGAAGTATAGCTCCATAATTGATGTTAAGTATAAATTAGGATGTAACTAGGGATGTTACTAACATTACACTTGATGTTTGTTCAAATTGGCTGTGAGAGGAAGAGGCAGGTTGTACAAAGGGAACCCAGAGGAGGGGGCCCAGAGAGCATATGGCTGATTTCTACATCAGGAAGGATTTTCTTGCTGCCCTTGAGCTCCTGGCAGATTTAGGCTGAGGACTGTGTACCAAGTTGCTCTGTCACTTCACAGTCCTACCCAGCTGGACAGACACACTGTCCGACGACCTGGTCTCCACACATTTTCTTCTAATCCTTTTGCCTTATACCCTGTCCCTCCAGTCCTCTGGAAGTCTAATGCAAATAAAATATATCTGTTATTCTGTTATATTTGAATAATGAAAAAGCACTTCCAGTCTCTACATTCAAATTTCCTTTTGCTATTAGATTGCTTGCTCTATTTTAGCCTATTAACTATGGGCAAAATACATTAACTATGTTTTACTTCTCTATTTTGGTGACATTAACATTTGACTTTCAGATAATCATTTAAATATGTGCCACTGGAAAAGATAACTTATAATTACCACAGTATTTACATTTCTCAGGGTTGAAGCATAGCATCTGAGTGGATGCTGTTTAAGAATTAATATGGATAGATGAAAATGACAGAGAATTTTAAAAAGGTCCAGTGGTTTTGGGAAGCTATTCTCTGGCAATCCCTTGTGTCTGGTTAAAAAAAAAGAAGAAGAAGAAGAAGCAGAAGCCAAGGCAGCTGTTAGGTGCTCTTAGGCTATTCTGCATTTATGGAATTTTCCACTGAGTTGTATGTATTCAGGTCACATACACAGTGAGATTTCCTGCAGTGACAGTACAGATAAAAAGGCTGTGTAACTCGGTGATAATTGTGCTCCATTTAGGCGAACTGTCAGCTGGTGCATTTTCGCATTGTCTCGGAAGCAGGGGAGAGGCTCCTGTATGCATGCCTTAAATATGAATTCATTAGCACCCAGAGAACAATAGCAGGCGTTTTGAAATATATTTTAATGAGAAATGGGCATTGAAAGGCCTTCAGAGTTCATGTTTCTGTTATTGCTTTAAAGCTATGAGTTAATTAGTGGTTATTTCCTCAGTCAAATTTAAGAATAAATTAAACTTTTTTCCCTATTTTCTATGAGTGGCTTCCCGAAACCCGATGACCTATTTTGAATATTTACTGTTTCTAATGATGATGATGATGATGATTTAGTATCTCTGAATTATAGAAGGACGGGCTGGACAGAAAAAGAATATTAAGGTCATTCATTTCTTTGTTTTTCTTTTTTTTTTTTTCTTTTTAGCTCAAGGTGTGCCCTACAGCCCTGGAGTCAAGATGAAAGAATGTGTACTGCGCATAAGCGATCTGAAGTTCTCACCACTCCTAGTCGCAAAGAAACAATGTTATCTAAGCCTTTGTGACAAATCTGCGGGACTTTTAAGTCTTTCTAGAGGCTCACGTCTTCGGAGTGCCGTACCGTGCTAATAGCACTGTGCGAACAGAAGTGTTGGCTGTTGACTCCCTACGTATCAGCAAAGCTGCCCTGCAGTCTACTCCAAGACGTGGAAACCCTGTGCAGCCGGAAGTCAGCCACTGCGAGGGACGCACGGGTATGACGCGGAAGCGGTGAAGGGTTGCAAATGCTCCTCCTGGTAAACCAGATAGAAAATGTCTAACACAGTTGAAAATGTCTAACACTAATTTCCAAAGAAATATAGTGACAGGCTAGACTACTCCCTGGAAAGACGCTTTTGCAAATGAAATCATTATTAAAATATTATGTAAATTCCCAAAGCTGAAACAAGTCTAAAAAGAATGACTTTTTATATATAGGCTCTCTTAGAAAGGGAAAGACTCCTCTCTCTTCTCTCAGTACTTCCTGGCATCTGTATTTTCTCTTTGCCTAGAGGAGTTCTCAGGCTCTCTATCTACTTGCGCTATCTAAAACGGGAAGCGCTAAGCACATATAACTATTTAGACGTACATGTCAATTAATTAAAATGAATGTTGAAAATTCAGTTCCTCAGCCACATTACAAGGGCTCAATGGCCCTACGTGACTAGTGGATACTGTGATGGACAATAGGAAGCATAGATCATTTGCGTCATTGAAGAAAAGCTTGCCTTCTTTCTAGCCATTTCTCAGCAATCCAGATGACAGGCTGGTCCTGTTACTCCACCTAAGTCTTGGTCTCTACTTTACTGATTATAAAACTGACACTCAGGGAGGCAAAGATTCGTGGTCAATTTCACGTAATTAATAAGCAACAGAACACTCAATCCTGGCTTAATTGTCTCCAAATTAATTCTTTTTCTTTTTTAACTACCATATTACTCCTACTCTAAGTCAGTAATGAGTGTCCGTTCCATATTGGAAATAAAGAATGAATAGTCATAAATATAAAAATTTAAAATAAAAACTCCAAATTTAGAGTTAATATTTAGTTTAACTAATCAGAGAAAAATCTGTGTCATCAGTGAAGTTATCAGTGCATTGATAGCCTCCTCTTAGGGCTCAAGATGGCTATTGCCTTTTTAACCTTTGACCTTCCTTCTGATCTGATGGTCAAAGAATGGAATTTTTTTGTTTAATTTTCTTCCTAGAATATCCAGTATGATGAAAAGAGGAGAGGATTAGGAATCAAGATACCTAGGATTTAGCTCAGGCTGACTAACGAGATAAGATGTGGACAAGTCAATTATGTTCTGAGTCTGTTTTCCTGGCAGTCAAAAGATAACTTAGCTGAGTTTCTGTGTTCCAGCCTGATATTTACTTGGTGTGCTCCAGTGTGATCACATGGTCTGTTAAATTATTGAAATACTCCCATACCAGCTGGTAAATGGCACCTCTTCTCAGCCATCCCAGATCCTCCCTTGGGATCCTCTCATCTCCCTATGAGGTAAAAACTGCAGGGTCAGTGGCTGGAGCAATATGGGCCTTCTAGGCCTGTGCTCCAGGCCACAGCTGCATTCATTCTGAGTGTCAGTTTCAATGGTTATTAACTATTTTGGATATATACGCATCCTGCATGCATCCAAACATACGTGCAGTCTTCCCATTTATTATGTGTGTAGGTTGTCTGTTTGGCTCAATTTAAGTTTGAAGTACAGACTCAAAGTTGGTAAATTATTTAAGGAATCTATCAGGCTTTCAGCAAAAGAGTCAAGAAGCCTCACCCCGCTGAGGAGGAGTGGAAAGACCGAGAAACGAGGACGGGATTGCAGTGTTCATGTTCTGGATTGCTCTCCGTATGTCGATAGCCCTAAGTTCTGTGAGCAAATTCCTGTTGTCTGACTCATTCTACATCAATAGCCAGCTTTGCCTCTTAACAGTATTTAGATAATGGGTTGCCCCCCGCCCCCGCAAAAAAAAACTAGGATAAAGAGTATAAATGATCATCTTTGACATTGAATATATTTCAAGATCATTGAACCAGATTCTCTTCCTATGACTCACGTTATACTTCCTGAACCAACATTAATTTACCTCTTAAGACACCTGACAACTTCGGGGAAAGAAGTATAGAGCATATAATAATTTATTCATAAGGTTCCAGTCATTGCTGATTTTAAAAGACGTTAGCTTCTTATTCAAAGGTCCCCCCTCTACCCGCCTTTTAAAGTTAAAAATGCAATTTCTATAGGACTAAAAAGGAGCAATTTTGTGGGGTTCCATCCCAAGACCCTGTGATCATGACTTGAGCTGAAGTCAGACGCTTAACTGACTGAGCCACCCAGGTGCCCCAGCATATCAAACATTTTTTTTTTAAAGATTTTATTTATTTATTTGACAGAGACAGAGACAGCCAGCGAGAGAGGGAACACAAGCGGGGGGAGTGGGAGAGGAAGAAGCAGGCTCCTAGCAGAGGAGCCTGATGTGGGGCTCGATCCCATAACGCCGGGATCACGCCCTGAGCCGAAGGCAGACGCTTAACCGCTGTGCCCCCCAGGAGCGCCCCCAGCATGTCAAACATTTTAAGCTGAAGGAGTTTGAGAAAACAGAAGAAGCAGGAAAGGCCCTTTGATCTTCCCTTCATCCTTCTCCCTGAAGCAGGTCATAAAACCCTCATGTGAGAGGTGGCTTCCCTACGGCAGAAGGAAAGGAGCACCCTTATCTCTACAGACCAACAGACCCTGAGAACAATCCTAGCGAACAGACCTTGCTAAGTTTCCCCCAAGTTTGCTACACTGACCTCTTACTCTTTTATGACCTATAAGATCTCTCCATGACTTCCCACTCTTCCTCAAATCTAGCATAAAAATACTCAGGCCCAGCTACCTCTTTCAGTTTTCATTTCCTTATGAAGGCTCCCACATTACATAAAACATATTAAATAAATGCATACGCTTCTTTCCTGCTCATCTGTCTTTGTCAGTTTAACTTTTAGACCCAGTCAGAGACTCTAAGGAAGTTTTCTCCCCTATGCCCTTATCTAGAGGAGAAGGAAACAGAGGATCAGAAAGCTGACATGAGTTGCCTGAGATCTCATTATTAGCAGTTACGGGGCTGGAACTCTGGTCCCCTCTGGTTGTGAGTCTAGGCCAATGTTTTGTTTTGTTTTGTTTTCCCCACTCTGTCAGTTCAGGTTGTGTCTTTCCTCCTGGAAAGACACATTTAAAAATACACAGGTTGGAAGCGTATTTTAGGACATTAGCCATTTGTACAGGAGTATAAGACACTCCTGTATAAATGTTTTTTAAGGTCAGGAAAAAGATGTAGTCATGAGAAGCCCCAAAGATAAAAAGCCTCTTTGCAGATTTCCCTGCTGACGGGAAGTCAGTAATTGAAGGGTCAGAGACAGGCAAGCGCTCACACTTCCAGCATTCCAGGCAGATAGTCAAGAGATAGCTGAAATTCTCTAAAGTTCTCTTCAGAAGAGATGTGGTTGTGGATTAAATGGTTTTAAGACAAAGACGAGGCCCAAGAACAAGGCGATACCGCATTTTCCTTAGGAGCATCTCTAGAAGGCATTGCTTAGATTGCTCCTTTGTAATTAAAACACACGCGTGCGCGCGCGCACAAAACAGCATAAACTGCAATATGGAAATACTCCAAAAAAAAAAAAAAAAGAAAAGAAAATACTCCGTACTGCTCTATTTTCTGCAAAACAGGATTTACTAGAGTATAATTGCTTCATTTGATTGATCCGAAATTACAAATTTAGATAATCTAGAGATGAGACTTTAGTATTTCCAAACACATGCTACTGTTGCTGTTTCGTAAGGCACTGGCTGGGTTTTAGCTATGTTTACCGGCTTGATCAGAATCCTATTGCCTCACACCAAGATAATCACATACACTGAAATGAGCTTCAAGAAAACACAAAAGGGTTGATTAACCAAAAAAGCGACAAAGTGTTGAGGGTCAAAACAAAAAAAAATCCCTGCTTCAGTTTAATGTATGTTGACTATGACTTGTCTTCTGAGGAAAATTTTACCTGTGTAATCAACAGTCTTCCAGCTTGGTGTGAGGTGATATGATAAGTATTTTAAGAGATTTTTTGTGTTTAAGAAACTTTGTAGGTACCCATGGTAGTTCTTAGGCTAGAAACAGAACCCTGATCTTTTTTTTTTTTTTAAAGATTTTATTTTTTTATTTATTCAACAGAGACAGAGACAGCCAGCGAGAGAGGGAACACAAGCAGGGGGAGTGGGAGAGGAAGAAGCAGGCTCCTAGCGGAGGAGCCTGACGTGGGGCTCGATCCCGGAACGCCGGGATCACGCCCTGAGCCGAAGGCAGACGCTTAACCGCTGCGCCACCCAGGCGCCCCTTGAACCCTGATCTTTTAAAGTACTTGTTTGCATTATACCTAATTACTGTGGCATGGGAACAGATCTCTACCCTAGCTTCAATTACCCTCCCCAACTCATCCCACTGAGTGACAGATGGAAAAAAAGAACAAAGAGAAAAAAGGATGGGGGTGCCTAGAATTCTGTGTTTAATTATGGCTGTAAATGCCAACCGGTGAGTCAATATCTGAAGGAATTTTCACCGTGGATCACAGCGAGGAATGTGGAAAAATTGTTTGAAAGACGACTATAACCTTGGGGATTTTTGTCAGTGTTAGGCACGCCCGCAGTGGCCGTTGGTCTTAGATCCAGAATGTATGCTGTCCAGCATACTGGTCTGTAGTCACTTCTGATCTCTTTAGGGTCTGGTGCCTTTTGACTGTGTGGTCATCGTAGACATATTTCACCACTTCTCTGTTCCAGAACTGGTCTATCTTTTAGTCATAGATCTTGCAGACAATCCGTGGGGAAAACAGAGGAATGGATCTCAAAAATCTGGAAACAAGGGAAGGAAGATTGTTCTTTGAAAAATAAACTAAGAAATAAGTCCACCATAATTTGGAATAAAGAGAGGTATATAAGGTCCCATTAAAATCATGGGCAAATCTGAGTTGTGCATCTTTAAGCAATGCAAAAAATGATATATTACGTCGATCTGGCCAGTGGATTCATACTATGGAGATGGACATGGCGGGCTGTCAAAGCCGATGCTTGCTCCATATCCTGCCCACATAACTAATTCCTCTTGTTTCCTTTTCCCCAAAATAAACTTCTTATGCTTTTGCACTGATCAGACTGACTTGAATGTGAGGTCTCCTTGACAGATTTCTCTTCAAAATTTAATAGAGTGACATTCTGTGTTTCTACCTCATGATCTTTTTAGTTTTGTTAGAATAAGGCACATCTCTAAGTCCAAAGAACTCTAGGTTACCGATTGAGTTTCAGAGCCCATAAGCCTGAGGTCATTCTCTGGAAAGCGGTGGATTCACTGAATACTCTCCTTGTGAGGACCTGTCTAGGCAGCTAGCCAGCCCTCTCTAGGCAATGCCCCCCTGTCTTCCGTATACACCTGCTTCACAGCCTCTCAACAAGTCTCCAGTTAGATGCTACCATGCTACCATGTTCTTTTCATTAGTGAGCCATTCCTCTTCCAGTAAGGCCTTGTGATGCCCGGCTCCACGATGGCTGATGGCCCTACCCTACAACAGAACAGGGGATATAACTGTACCTAAGTCAAAGAGAGAGGAAGAACAACCAGTCAACCCAATGGACAATCCATGGCTCTGGTGGTATACAGGACTAAATAGTTGTAACACTTTCTCCTGGAAGTTTTGTGCACATGGACAGTAAGTAGACCCTTATAGAATGTTTATTTCAAAGAACTCATCAACCTCAAGATTTCTTATTTAACCCCTGGGCTTTTTTGGCTAATCCAGTTCCATAGCTGTCACACCAAATTCATTTTTAGAGGCAAGAAACTCAGCTATGCTGTGCCTTTTTCCCCAAGAAAAAATTGTGACAGGGACGATTTGTGAATTGTATTTATTTCATTTGCCAGCCAAATGTAATTTTTTGTATGTGACCGGAAAGTGTTCTTAAGTATTAAATGCTCAAGTTGGTGTCAAACATTCAAATGTGAAGTCAAAGTAAGTTTCACACCACTTGGTAATTTGTGTTAATGTTTCCTTAATAATAACACATGAAAGCAGTATGTTTATTTATGGTAAAAAAAAATTTTTTTTTTAAATAAAGAACCCTAGGTGTGTATGTCATCTGGAGCATAGTTCCCTTGTGGATCACACTTTCTGATTTCAAAATTTCAGAGCCTCTCCTGACCTATCAATCATTAACTATTGTTTTTTTACCTACTAAGAAGACTGTGTTATATAACAGATTGTCCCTGACTACTGAAATGATTAATTTGGGGGTGGTGTGGTGGGTGGGGAACATTTAAAAAATTTAAGTAAAGCTACTTTATAACACCTCAAGATATAGTATCTCATAACCAACTTAATCTATGCAAATTTATGTAATAATCAGAGAAAAGAAGAAGAAAGTTAAACCGGTAGGACTCACACCGCATTTCAGATTATCTGCCATGTGTCTGGCATTGTGGGATGTGTAGAAGGGCTTCAAGCATTTTACACAAAAGACTCACAGAAGATAAGGGACAATGGGGGCACTGCTGGCTCTAAGTGGTAGTCTGCCTTCATTGCAGTTCATGTGTTTGTGTGGTTCTTTCCTCCAGAAATGGTGAGTGTCCTGGGCAATAGGACTTGAATTCATCTCTATTTCTACCATTGTCAGCTCCCCTCTACCTCGACTTTCCATTAGCGCTCAGCACAGTGATTGGTATGAATAAATAGGGACATAAGAGATGAAAGGGGTGCGTAGAGAATGCAAACTATGGCGCTTCCATTTCCTCCCACAAAGCAGATGCCAGAAATGTCTTCAGGAACTGCAGTTTTTCCTATTTTTTTCCTCAAGTGACTGAGTAATCAGTGATTTTAAACTTCTTGGAAGTCATAATCCATAGCTCAGCCCGGTCCTACCCCCGTCCCCTCTCTTCTCCTTATGCAAAGGAGACCAGGTTCACTCCCATGACTGGATGGGCTGACCAGTTCAAACAGCTAGTTGATGCAGCTTTTAAAAATAACCATGTTGGGCTTCTTGGCAAAGCCTGGACTTCAAGGAAGATGAGTAGTGTTCTGAGTTAGCTGCTCATGAAATTCAAGCAGGCAGGCAGGGTGGTAATAAGGAAAGAGAATTGATGGTGACCAAAATATCCCCAGAAAGCACATCACCTCACTGAGGAAATGGAGACAGAAATAAATGGGTGAACAGAGAAATGTGCTGGTGGATTTTTAAAGAAAATGATTTCTGCTGGTATTATGTTATAGAAGATTATGTTGACTTGCATTTACTGGAACGTAAATAGAATAATTTAGTGAGTTTTATTTTTTTATTTAAAGATTTTTATTTATTTATTGGACAGAGAGAAAGAGTGTGAACACAAGCAGGGAGAGCGGCAGGCAGAGGAAGAGGGAGAAACAAACTCCCTGCTGAGCAAGGAGCCTGATGCAGGTCTCGATCCCAGGACTCTGGGATCATGACCTGAGCCGAAGGCAGATGCTTAACCAACTGAGCCACCCAGGTTCCCCCAATTGAATGAGTTTTAAATACGAAAAGTAACATGATGATGAAAGTAGGATAAGTTGTCCTCAAAGATTCTCACTGTTACCAAAATTTAATTTTTTTTAACAATAAACTCCACAGGACTTTGGCGGAGTTTGCAGTTGGACCAATGTATGGAAACTATTCTAAAGCCCCCCAAAAAGATTTTATTTTCTGTCAGCTTTTCTGTCTAGCCAGTAGATTTAATCATAATTCATGTGTGATAATTGTTATCTTTTTTCCATTTGACTTGAAGACCAGAAAATTGTGTCCTTAAGAAATTAAAAGGAGTCAATTTTGTTGGATACCATTAGTTATTTTTCACACAACTGAGTGTGTATAACCACGTATACCTGTGGCTGGCATGTGGATACCCACTGTGTATTTTCCTTATAAGTACCCAGCCAAAAAGTGCAAGAGGCAGAGGGACAAAAATTAAACCAATATTTGGAAAAGTGATCCACAAAAAAGTGGAATATTTGTTTCCATCAATAGCAGCTTAAAATGTTTGTATATTTATGCCAAAAGCTCTTCAGACTCAGTGATTAGCTTCCATAATTAATTGGTCAATGGGTGATGATAATGCTTTTTGTGCTTTTTAATACTTGGAGTATTAAATACTTGCTGTAATACATAACTTCAAAGTTCGAGAAGAGACCCCATCTCCACTGTATAGGAAGAAGTAGGATAGGGAAATCTGCCTCAATTTCTTTACTATCGAGTACAGACCCTACTGGCCCAAGGCATCCCTTCTCACAACCAGTGTGCTACTAACAGAATGCTTCACATTTCACAAAGCAATGTCATATACCTCCCACCATCCTGTGAGATTTTACAGAGGAGGAAACAAAGGCACCAAGATCAGAAGCGCCTCTTCTAGGAAACACAGCAAAAGATCGAGATTGGAATTCAAGTCTTCTCCAGACCCTGAGACTGTTCCACAGTATCACTTGACAAATCCCAAGTAGACAGCACTCATTTCTCAACAGGCAGAAATAGGGCAAGGTGCAATCTTGGAATATAAATGAAGTCTTTCTCCTAAGGCTAATGGGCATCTTAACCGATGAGAGCTCTTAGGGTCCCCCCAATTTTTTTTCTTAAAACTGCATTATTATTCATACAGCATTTAAAAAAAACTTTCAGATTTATAGATTTTAAATGGGAAATGAAGATTCATCCTAGAATAACGTAAGAATTTTCAAAATAATGTATATACAGTTTTGAAAACATTCTCAAAACTGCTTTTGGAACCAGAAGTCCACTGGAAAATTAATTAAATAAAATTGGAAAAGATCAGAGATGCTGGGTGGGAAGAGGTGGTTAGATCTTTTGAAATTACACTTAGGCTAAATGACCAGAGAAATATGATGGTAATTATACCACAGTGACACCCAATCTCCTTACACCTTAGGACATCAGCCACGGCCAGAGCTTTGTTCTGTCTATCATAGGCTTTTTTTGGAATAGTCTTCTAAATGATTGAAAAATAATTTTGTCTTCTTCAGAAAAGAAAGCAAACTAATGTCAGGTTTTAATCTGGGGGACACACAGACATACCATCCTCCTACTTATAGATGCTACAGGGATGAATTTGGTAGACAAACCACCTCTTCAGTTCATTCTATATAAAAGCCAATTCACTTTATATTCTTAAAAGCCTCTTCTCTCTAAAGATCCCTGTGATAGTCTTTAAAGTGGTTGTAAAAATATGCCTAGCACATAGTAGATGCTTGTTACATATTTCTTGTCTAAGTGATTGATACTGGATGGATTGAAGAGGAGAGAAAGGAGACATGGAGGCTGGTCAGGTGACTATTGCAACAGTCCAGCAAGGTGATGGGGACTTATTTGGGGGGAGGGGGAAGAAGAGGGAAGACACCATGGCAACTATACAGGTAGAGCTGACGGCCTTATTGAATGTTTGGTAGATTCCCACCATCCAGAGAAACTATTGAAAACTCTCCACCAACTTCCTCTATCTACTGCTCTAATTTTATCTACACTACCTATTTCTCTACTTATTCTCTATGAAAAGATTTGTTCTCTCCTAATCATCTGGGAAGTAAAGCTAAAACACTTAAATAATTAAAACCAATTATATTCCAATAACATTGGAGACAACTGCTATAGTCTTCATGATATATTCTACAGACAAACATTTACTTAATATATTCAAGTCTGCATAGTTTAAAAAACATATTTAAAGGAAGCATTTGTCTTCAGGAAATAAGGTAAGAAAAAAAAAGAAAAAATCAGACTATCACTTATATGAATTCTGAAGGTGCACACATTAGCCCATTACATTTTGCTTCTTTGTGAACTTAAGGAGAATGACCCCTAAGAAGTCTGAGCCCTCTTGTTGAGACTGGTTCTTGGGTGAGCCAAACTGGATCCTATAAACCGTGTGTCTGTTCCCTTTGAACTTAGGGTAAATGTGGAACAGAGTCCTTGGTTCCCTCTGTAGACTCACTCTTACCTACAGAATTCATGAGTGTCTGCTAGGATTTATCCTCAAAAACTGCATTGGCTTCATCTGTTGATACCTGTGGACTACTCTTTGTCGGGGAGGTAGAGATAAAAGGAAGAGGTCACCAGCAGTCCTCGTGCAGGTTCTAAAGAGCTCAGAGAGTTAAAGAAATTAGAACAAGTGTTAGTTCAATTCAATAATCATGTATTGAGCGCCTGCTATGTGTTTATTGATGGGCCTTATAAAAATCCTTGCATTCCATTATTGTCATAAGATTTTAAAAATTTTTCCTCTGTGCATTTGACTTGTTTTCAGCACTCCTTCTTTTGAAGCATCCAAGTTGGTAAGATAGGTTGCCTCCATTCTCATGAGCAGTTAGCAAAAGAACTCTCCTCCCTGTTCCCTGTGATCCCTTATGAGTGTCTTCTTAGCAGCTGGTTAGAGATGTCACGGAAGAGTGCCGTTCTAGAGACAGGATTGATATCAGGAAGAAATATCTGCTGGAGAACTAATCACTTATGTTTGTAGTAAAGGGCTGTAGTGTGATGAAAGGAATCAGAGAACAGTTAAGGCTACATAAGGATATTTTTAAACTATGGCTCATGCGCAGTGGCCAAAAAAGTATGTCAGTGCTCCTTCCGTGCATGTGACCTGATACTCAATGTCACTGGCTTCAAAGTTGAAAATGACTTTGTCAGTATTCTGCTTTTATTTCAGGGATTTCAACCCATTCTTCTCCCTTATGCTTATATAAATGAGGCATGGCTGTGGTGTTGGTGGAGGACAGATGAGCTCTCCACCTGTGGAGACAAAGCATTTGAAATGTGCTCCAGTGTAGTACCTGGATGAGTCATGTGAGGTCAAGGATTGCAAACAATTCCTCTTAAGGGCACTGGGGACAAGCCAGAGTGACTCCCTGGTGCCTTTGAGGTCCACGTGTATTCCAAGTTCCGGAAATAGAAAGGGTTTCAGAAAGTTCTGCCAGATGCCTCATCCTGGCAGGTTTTCCTCTTATTATTCCCCTTGAGTGCCAAGGAGTGACACCCCCCTTGCCATACGCAGGTCAGCGGCTGTGCAATCAACAAATCAATCAAATAGGCAGCCGTTGGCTTTTAGGAACTGGCTCCAGGTCTGCAGCAAAGGCTCCTGTGGGGATTGTGCTCAGCCAAAAATGCCAAGGGCACATTGAGAGGGATCTGCACTGGGACATTGTATTGTTCTGAGCTCCCAGACGTCTCTCCGTGAAACATGCAGGAGTTGTTTTTGACAGGGAAGTATGAATTTGGGGTATTCGGTGTGAACTCATCATTTCTGGACTCCTCAAGGTTGGGATGATGAAAGCCCATATGTAGCGACTATTTTCTGGATTGGGACGTGATGAAAGGGTGGAGATGCCCAGCCCTGGTCTCCTGATGCCCCATCTGCACCCATGGTGGCCACCGCTCATCCATCATGAAGTTCTTGCTAAACCCAGCCACGGAGCTTTCTCAATCCAACATTCCAGGAATTCTGTTGGCATTAGTACGTGAAATACAACCTATTTGCCTACATTAGGGAGCTCCAGGTCAGAGCAGCCCCAGAAGGCTTATCCTAAGAAAGCTGTATTCAGGACAGGACTCCTTAACTGACCCCTGGCTTGCCCTGGAGAGAAGACCAAACCTCTGAATGGTCCAGAAACACACCCAGGCTTTCAGGAAGTGTCAGGATAGGCAATGCCAACTGTCTTGGTTTCATCTTACGTTGTATTCATCATGCTAAGTCTGGATTTATTTCCAGAGAAGAAAAATGCCAACCTTACTTTATTCAGGTTTCGTTGTCTCATTTTAGACTGTGCTGTAGTGGAGTCCATAATTTTTGTTTCCGTGAAAAAACAAAGCAAACAAACTGATTCTTTGTGACTGGTAACATTCATCACTTTAGGACGCTGTCTCGGTGAAATTACTTTAGGAGGTTCTCTTTCTTTCCTGGAAGTAATTCGATTCATGTAAGCAGGAGTGGCAGGAGTTTCGTGTGCAAAGTATTTTGTTGAGGTAACAGCACGCATTTCACAAATATGTGTGAAGTGCCAGGCACTGTTCTCGTCGAGGGTCAACAGAGAAGAAGGGTGCAAGGGTCCTGCTTTTCGGAGAATGAAGGGTAAACCCTAACGGACATCACCTCGGTGTGGAACTCTCGCGCAATGTGGACTGCCTGGGAAGTAGTAACCGGTGCTGGGAGAACACAAAGAAGGAAATGCCTGAAGTCCAGGAGCTCAGGAAAGCTTTCTCAGACGAGGGAAGTTGTTCAACATAGATCATTGTTTCACATTAGACGTTCTGGGGGCAGGGGGCACGATGTGTGCGTAACAAAACCGATGCCATTTAAAGAAGCCTGCCCTTGGTCGTCTAAGAGTTCAGAGCTGAAAAGGCCAGAGGACAGTCATAGGGAGTAGGCTTCCCCAACCACGTTGTGATCCTGGTTTAGGGCTACACTGAATCGTCTTGACAACCTTCCAGTCACGTTTGATTTTGGTTTTGGCTTCAGCTTTGGCTTGGGCTTTTAGCCTATAGTGAGCGTATTCACCTGCAGCTCTAACGTCCTCAGGTCACGCTACGGCCCAGTCCGAATATGAGGGCGCCACTGGTTTTGTAGGTGACTGAGCAATGCTCGGACCTGCGGGGGAATAAATCAGAGAGCTGTCGCCGGTGGCCTTGACGCTTGAGATGTCTTGGCTTGTCCCGACAGCAAGCTATTGAAGCTATTCAGGATGAGCCTTGGCAGCCAAATCTGGAAAGCCTGAGGAGCCACTGAGATGATCTTTGCAGAGGTGCCACGGGTGCAGCCAGGGGGAGGATCCCGGCTTAGTAGTTTCTACTTTGGGCGAGGACACCTGGCCCCAGTCAAGTACCCAGGGTGGCCATGGGGCGAGTTATACGTGTGAAGTGAGCGCTGGCAGGCGCCCCAACACAAGCCCAGAGACCGCCGGAGGGATTCCACCAAACAGGCCAGGCTGGGCCACAGCCAGGGGCACCTGACAGGGCGTAATTTCAAGGCTTTTCACAATGGCAGAATTTTGAACCACTTATTTTTCTCTCAGAACAATGCACCAAATTGAGAGGCTTTTTAGTTATTGCCAAGCCTTGAGGCATTCCTGTCACCTGGTTTTTTTCTATCTGGGGCTTCTCTTTGCTGGGAATGATCTTGCCCTGCAGGTGGATTTGATGATTTTTACTCCAGGGTTGAAAGGAAACTAGTATGTGGTTTTATCACTTGTCAAAGCCCACCTCATGTGGGGGCCACCTCCCAGACCAGCTCTGTGGTATATGCTGGAAAAAGGTTTGTAATTGGAGTCCAAAGGCCTGCCTGTAAGCCCCGAGCTTTGCCAAGTATTAAGTATGTGCCTTTGGGCAAGTGGTCTAACTTCTCTAAAATTCAGTTTCTGCATTCGTGGAAGTAGCCCCTAGCCACAGAAAATAGGAAGATGAGTTTTACTGGTCATTGTCCCAAACTAAAAGTGGTTCCGCCGCTGAGGTGTTTTTGCTGTCTGGCCGCTTATGAACAGATCGTGAGCAACCGCTCTAAGCCCCGACTGCCATCTTTGTAAGAGAAGGTCTCCAATTCGGTCATTGTTTTTCCTACAAGTAAATAACAGTTTATCCTTTAATTTTTTAAGGAAACATTCTACAACTAATTTTTCCTCTAGGAGTTGCTCATTTTTCGTGCGATGTGACATGATATATCTCATAGGAGCATTCTGGAAAGAGTTCTTTTGCCACTGAGGCAGACGTTAAGCTAGGTGCTAAGGACACTGCCCTGTCCTCAAGGATTCTACAGTCTTGAGAGGGAGAGTTCCACGTTAACAGAAAAGTATAGTAGAGTATAATAAGGTTGTGACCGATCCATCCACAGGCTTCCAAGAAAGGAGACCAGAATATATGTTTCTCTCTTGTAGGTAGGCAACACCTTGGAGGCAGTCTTGCAAAAAAATTTAACTTGAATTTGATCAAGCCCTCAACAATTTACAGAAAGTATGGAGGATAGAGGAATGAGTTAATGATACCCCAGGAATGCAATCAACAAAATCCAGATTGTGGGAAACGCTACAGGACACTCTTTTTCTTCAACAGCAACATAAATTGCAAGGAAGAAAAATACAGATAGGACATCTATAGATTAAAGAGATTAACAATTAGAATGTGTGGATTCTTTTTTTTTTTAAGTACTTTATTATTTTTTTCTCCAAATCCTTATTTAAATTCTAGGTATTTAACATACAGTGCAGTATTGGTCTCAGGAGTAGAATTTAGTGGTTCATCACTTACATACAACACCCAGGGGGAATCCTAACAAGTGCCCTCTTTCATACACGTCACCTCTCTAGCCCATCCCCCCACCCACCTCCCTCCATCAACACTCAGTTTGTTCTCTATCATTAAGAGTCCCTCATGGTTTGCTTCCCTCTCTCTTTCTTTCTTCCCCTTCCCATATGTTTGTTTTGTTTCCTAAATCCAACATATGAGTGAAATAATATGGTGTTCGTCTTTCTCTAATTGACTTATTTCACTTAGCATAATACAGTCTAGCTCCATACACGTTACTGCAAATGGTGAGATTTCTTTTTTTATGGCTGAATAATATTCCATTGTATATGTATACACCACATCTTCTTTATTCATTCATCAGTCGATGGACATGTAGGCTCTCTCCATAGTCTGGCTATTGTTGATAATGCTGCTATAAACATCTGGGTGCATGTATCCATTCAAATCTGTATTTCTGCATCTTCTGGGTAAATACCTAGTAGTGCCATTGCTAGATAGTAGGGTAGCTCTGTTTTTAACTTTTTGAGTAACCTCCATACTGTTTTCCGAGTGGCTGCACCAGTTTGCATTCCCACCAACAGAGTAAGAGGGTTCCCTTTCTCCACATGCTCACCAACATCTGTTGTTTCCTGTGTTAATTTCAGCCATTCTGACAGGTGTGAGGTGATATCTCATCGTGGTTTTGATTTGTGTTTCCCTGATGATGAGTGATGTTGAGCATCTTTTCATGTATCTGTTGGCCATCAGGATATCTTCTTTGGAAAAATGTCTGTTCATGTCTTCTGCCCATTTCTTAACTGGATTATTTTGGAGGAGAGGTGTTGACTCTGATAAGTTCTTTATAGATTTTGGATACTAGCCCTTTATCAGATATGTCATTTGCAAATATCTTCTCCCATTTCCTAGGCTGCCTTTTAGTTTTGTTGATTGTTTTCTCCACTGTGCAGAAGCTATTTATCTTGATGAAGTCCCAATAGTTCATTTTTGCTTTTGTTTCCCTTGCTTTCAGAGACATGTCTAGCAAGAAGTTGCTGCGGCCGAGGTCAAAGAGTTTGCTGACTGTGTTCTCCTCTAGGATGTTGATAGCTTCCTGTCTCACATTTAGATCTTTCATCCTAAAATATGTGGATTCTTATTTGGACTGAGAGTCAATAAAATATCTTTTAAGAATTGGGGCGCCTGAGTGGCACAGCAGTTAAGCGTCTGCCTTCGGCTCAGGGCGTGATCCCAGCATTGTGGGATTGAGCCCCACATCAGGCTCCTCCGCTATGAGCCTGCTTCTTCCTCTCCCACTCCCCCTGCTTGTGTTCCCTCTCTCGCTGGCTGTCTTCTATATCTGTCAAATAAATAAATAAAATCTTAAAAAAAAAAGAATAAAAAAGATTATTATAGGAAAATTGGGGAAATACACTGATGAGGTAATTGGTACCAATAAATTGTTGATGCAAGATTATGAGAATGATAATGTGATTTTGTTTATAAAGCAGACCCTTGTCATTTAGCCGCACACACTAAAATGTTTACAGATGAAATAATATGAATCTGTAATTCTGCTTTGAAATGATCCTAGGAAAGTGGCAGAAGTAGCTGAGAGAATAGAAGAAAAAAATGGAATCTGAGTAGAGAAATGTTGAGGCTGGTTGTTTGTTATATAGGTGCTTATTATAACATTCACTCTGTTTTTTCATATGTTTGAGATTTTCCAAACTAAAAACCTAAAGAAAGAGCAAGACTAACTGCATCATGGACTGCTGGACTATCCAGTAACTTTCTGAGAGCAAAATGGACTTAGATTAGCAGGAAAAGCTGTGATGTATCATTCCTGTTATTCAGACACTATACAGTGAATGTCAAGGGTGCTGTAACGGGTCCTCGGCTACAGGAACTCTAGCGCCATGTTTGACTAAGGAGCTAGGCAGTTTGGGATGAGTAGTGGTGAGGAAATGAAGACGGTGTAGACTTCTTTTTTCAGAAGTGGGGAAAGAAGGATTCGAGTTTGAAGGGAATTTGGATTAAAATAGATTTTCTCCCCAAAACAGAAATGATTGAAGCCATTGCAAATGCAGACAAGAAAGAGCCAGTAGACAGGCAGAGGCGGTCCAGGGGGAGACATAAGGAATAGAGTGACATCTCAGAGGACACTGGAGGAAGGGAGCATGAAAGGCTCAGGGTCTGAAAACACTGGCAAGTACTTAAGAGAGTTGCAGTGGGCTTTACACCACAACAAATCAGAATTTTATATTATATGTGTGTGTTTGGTAATATCAGAACTGACTTGCGATAATTTACACAAAAGATAATTTACTAGAGGGCTCCATGGCTGCAGTGTGGAAACTGGCAGGAGAGATGCACCCTGATTGTGGAAAGGGGGCCAAGCCAGGAACTGGACCCACGTTGCTGTCCCTTGTCTCTGTGAATCTTTGCACACATGCTTCATTCTCTCCACGAACTGGTGTGGACTATGGCCACTCCACAATTCTCCAGAATATAGGTCCTAGCTGTCCACAACAGGCAAAGCGTGTCCCACCATGTTACAAATTCCCAGGAGACTCGGTGTAATTGTTCTTCTCATCTAACCAACTATAACCAAGAAACAAGATCATAAAGTAGGGAAAGNNNCAATGGGAGGCCCTCAGATTTGGGTAGAGAGGGAAACAATAGTGAAAGGAGACAGGCTGGAAGCCCAGTGCAGTAGTTTCCACTAGAGGCTGAAATGTAAAAATAAACCATGATCACACAGCTATGTAGCCGGAAAGGGAGGAGGATTTTAATAGCCTTCCGGGTAATTGTGGGTATTCTTCTCTGATACTATAACAAAACTTGACAAGTGGTGTGTTTTTAAAGATTAGTCGTAATATGGAACATGAAATTAATACAGAGAAAGATGCACATTCAAAGAGAAACACAGAGCTAAAGGATATGACTAGGCAACTGACCCAAGAAGAAATTTGAACGGCAAATAAACAGAACAGTTTCAAATTGAGTAATATTCTTTAAAATGAAAATTAAAGCTATGAGCCACCCCTTTTGACTCATCAGACTAAAACATAAGTGATAAAGAATGTTTGGTGTGAATGTGGACAAACAAGAACCCCATGTACTCTTTGGGGGACAGTATTCATTTTCTATTACTGCTGGAACAATTTACCCCAAACTTAGTGTCCTAAAGCAACACCGATTTATTCTCCTATAGTCCTGAAGATCAGAAGTCTGAAACGGGTCAGCAGAGCTGTGTTCCTTGTGGAGGCTCCAGGGGAGAATTTGTTTCCATGCCTCGTCCATCTTCTAGAGTCAGCTCTGATTCTTGGCTGCTGGCCCCTCTTCACTGCAGCTTCTGCTTCCTTTGCCACCCCCCTCCCAGACTCGGACCCCCTGGCCTCCCTCTTATAAGGACACTTGTGATTACATCGAGCCCACCCAGATATTATAGAATAATCTCCCTATCTCAAAATCCTTAATTTAATCACATCTGCAAAGTCTCTTTTTACCAGTAAAATAACACATTCACTAGTTCTGGGGATTGGGATATGGACATCTTTGAGGGTGAGGATTATTATTCAGGCTACCATGGGGACTGAATTGGTATAAAAGTTCTAGAGAAAAATTCAGCAATGTGTATCAAAGTCTTTATAAAGTACATATCTGATTCAGTGATCCACCTTCCAGGAATTTATCCTCAATATTAATCAAACAAGTGCAGGAAGCATAGCGTCTGTCTGCAATAATGTTTTCATAGAAAAGCTTGTAAGTGTTCTAAATAAATAGCAATAAATAAACGGCAAGATTTATAAAAAGCAAGATTTGGGCTAAATATATTGTACCCCATCCAAATAATAGAATACTACCCAGCCATTACTAATGATGATTTGATCTATATTGATAGAGAAAGATCGCCACTGTTAAGTGAGAATCCCAGGTAACAAAAGGGTCGACATAGTATGATTCCACTCTGTGAATATACATTATATATATATATATATATATATGTACATATATATATAAAATTATATATTATATATACATAATATAATATATAATTTATTTATATATTATTTATATATAATTTATATATATAAATTTATATATTAAATTTGTATTGAATATATATAAATATATATAATATATAATAAAAATATAATATATATTATATATAATACATTACATATATATAGTGTGTGTATATATAGATATATATAGATATATATACACATGTGTGTTTGCATAATGAATCAGTAAGGATAGGCACAAAACCCTGCAAAATAGTGCCGAGGGAGGGATTTATTACCTTTTTTTACAGTGGAAAATGGAAGTGAGAATGGACTGGGGACGTGTAAAAGGATGGGCAGGGTTTAGCTGCGTTTAGAGGCCATGAATCTGCAGGGAAGACAAGAGAAAGATCCTTGAGGATATTGGCAAGTGGCTGGATCCTAAAACCAGGTGAGAGGGGGAAACAAGAAAAGTCAGGAGGGCTCTGACGAACCAGGGGAGAATGGATGGCTGGTCTCCTCTAGCAGCTGAGGTCCTGCACTCCATTGCTGTCCCACATGCCAACCTGATGCCCATTGAGGCAAGGTCTCCCCTGCTTTCATTCGTAGACACACTTCCAGGCCTAAGGTGTCTTGGCATCCATCTCTCACAGAACCAGTGTCTTCTCACTTGTAGGCCAGCTGCTTCTTCTCAGACTCTCAAACACAGAATTTCTTATCAGTCGCCTTTCTCAAGGGCTTGATTTACTGCAGCAATACGATGGTGGTGGTAGAGAGGGGTAAGGAGTTGGTGTCATCTTCCACACTTCAAAGGTATGCACCAATCCTGGGATGACCAAGGTCACACACATACAGACACATACGAGCATACTTATTCTCTGGAAAAACATCTCATCACAGATTTACGGCGCTATGGTTACCCTTGAATGAACCCAGTCTCCGGGAGGTGTCCAGGGAAGCAGGGAGAGAAGTAGATTGCTCATTCTGTCACATGCATCACTGGGTTGGGGCAATTATTTTAATCCCCATGATAGGAACACATTCATATTTCCATGTTTGTACAACTCTTCCGTCTACTTAAATGGATATCCAAGGACACTATTAGTCAATATCCAATTTAACAGTTTTATGAAGAAGACAGTAACAAAATGAGCCCAAGCCAAATAGATGGCCTCATATAAATGGTGTCTCCGATACCTTCAGTGACCAGGCAGATGATGTATGATGCTATTGTAGTTTTCTTTAAAAAGAGCACCAAAGCAACTTCATCTCTAACACCCTCCCTAAGGGGCTACATAATAGCTGATAGGGTTATATCCCCGCTGGGTACTCAATAGCTCATTTTTTAACCTTAGATAAATATATTCTTGTTTCATGGATTTTCAAAAAGCCTTTGCTTGAAACTGAAATCTGACCAACATCTTCTAGCAGGGATAATTCCTGAGTATTACTGGGGCTTCTTTGGAAACTTACTCACATATAACCAGTGAAATTTCACTTGCATTAAAATACATTCACAGAGAATAAAAGAATGCAAATGAGATTGAATCAGAAGCACCATATTTCCTGTTTTTAAAAACTATGTTTTAGAAGTGCTTTGCTTTTCAAAACAGGCAAACAAGGACACGAACACATATAAACACGGAAGTGTTGGCAAAGCTTGCTTCTTCTTTTGTGACCATTTATTTATTTATTTATTTATTTATTTAATATTTATTAGAAAAACTGCAACCTATATATTTGAAGACTAGAGCAAGAACCAGGGTGGAGAAAAAAAAATTTAGGACTTTGTGGAGAGAAGGCTGTGACTCCCTCCAGAGTCAAGGGAGAGACTGACACATGTGATCATGGATAGAACAGAGCCTGGAAGCTCCACCATGGGGTCCCCATCAGCATTCGGACTTGTCCCATTCCCACCATCCACCCTCCTCCCATGCTTCCAGCTTTCCCACCTGCCCACCAATCCTCACCCCCACTCACACTCCCATTTCTGGCTCTCCATGTCCTGGCACAGTCTGGGAACAGTGCTTAAGCTATGTCTGGCTGGTGTCTCTGCCTTCCAGGGTTTGGCTGCCTCCTCCAGGGAGCCCTCTCTGATGGGCTGCTCTGTGCTGCATGACCTAATGCTTGTGTCATGTCTGTGAAATGGAGAGGACATATGGCTCCCACGATAGAGGCAGAGGATACTGGAGGGGAATGCATGGGCAGCTGGCAGGGAAGGCAAAGAGAACCCAACACAGATGCCCAAGGAACTGACTGAAGTCTCACCCTCTCTGTGATTGGAGGTCCAGTCCCCTCCCCATTACCTGCTTCTGCACCTCAGTTTGCGACTGGAAGCACACAGAATGTTCAAACAAACACTTGTTGAGTGGATGAACTGGTGGGAAGAAACCAGGGAAGCGGAGGGGGACCTGAAAGCCCTGGGTCTCGGTGTCTGTTCTGTAAAATGGGCTTGCACATGCACTGCCAGAGATTTCGAAGAGATGGTGAGGATCCGACCTGGGGGTCTCCTCTTCCCTCAGGGCTTAGCTGAGGTATTGCCTGGCCCAGGAAGCCTTCCTCAACCCCTCACTTTGCCAGATGCAGGGTTCATGGTCCCTGATGGCTTGGGGAGAGAGAACCATGCATAAGCCTGGTTGTTGGAGAGTAGTTATTGGTATGTTTCCCTCAAGTCGGATAACTGTGGAAATGTAAGATGCTCTTTGTTTTTCTTTACATATTCTGCATGTTTGCCTCTACTTCATAGAAAACTGAGATTTACATTCTGAAATCTCCTCAAAATGGACCAAATTCAGAAAGTTCCATTGCAAGACCATAAGAGTCAGGAAAGCAGGGTGGACTCATGGGCTTTGCCTTTAAAAAACAACAACAACAACAAAAAAACCCTTTTAAAATTAAAAGCAATTTTCAAAAATTCTTTTAAAACATCTTTTCCAATAAAAAGGTCTTCCTGCTGGCATTGGGATCTGTCTTCAAGAGTATTTTTTGTGTTCTAGGGTAAGACCTGGGATATATCCTGGGGCAGACCTTCCTTTTGTTCTATAGGAAACCACACCTATGAGCCAGTTTGGTTGTAGATCTATAAGACTCTCATTGTTTTGGGCTAAAGTCCCACTGAAAGGCCCAAAAACAAATAAAGTGATACTAATGCAGGTGTTTCAGAAAGGGCACTTTTTTCCTAATTTTTATGGAAGTGCCAGAGAGGCTAGGGTTCCTGAGAGACATTGTACCTACCACCAGGCCATACTGAGGACCTAGGGATCTGATCTTATCTTCACCTTTTACCAGGGGGAAGATTGTGGAGAGGAAGCACACTGAGGTTGGTTTAGAAGTACTGGACAACTTGATTCTGTTCCACACACATGGTGTAAAGCCTGAGGAATTGTGTAGTCCACGGCTGAGAGTGTCTTGCCTAAGCAATGGAGGAGGGAAGTGGAGTGGGCAGACCACATGTTGCAGGGGAAGGTGACTGTGCTCCTAAACAAATGGGTGTTCCTACTGTGAACCATCCTGGAATAGGAGAGGAAACAGGTCTAGGGCTGGGGAAGCAGTCTCTGGGACCATAAGCAGTTAAGGCTGGATCTCAGGCCAGAGGACACAGGCAAAGTTCCTTATAAGATGGCAGCCATCTCAGGATCAAGGAGGAAGAATGCCAACAGAAGATGACGTATAGAAGGGTAGGATAAGGACTTAAGAGCAGTGCTATTTGGATACTTTTTGACCACATCACAGTCCATTCAGTAATCTCTAAACTTTGATGAAGTTAAAAAAAAAAAAGACCAACCTTATTTAGCTATGTTGTGGAGAAATAAAGAAGATACCTGCACCCATATGTGGGTGCAGGTGTAAGGGAGAAGCCACATCCTGAACAAGGCATTACATGAGAGGGGAGCAGCAGTGTGGGAAAAAATGGTGAGCTAAGGGGACAAATGCAGTGGAGACATCTTTGTGGGACATATGTGCATTCTTCGAGGCATCAGAAACACTTGGTGAGGGCAACCAGATGACTGGACTTCATGCAGTTTTTAGGGCAGGAGCTTGGATTAAATTAATTGGTATGAAAGGAAAGGTTACCCTTGAAAGGCTAGGGGTTGTGGGGGCATGTGAGATGCACAGGGAAGAATGAATGGCCAGAAGGGAAAAGAACAGGGTATTGCTGACTCTGTAGTCCCCCCACACATTTCTCTCTCAGCCCTTAAACAGAAAAGCTGACAGTTCCATTCCTATGAAGGGAAAAATATTTTGCTAGATATAATCTTATTTTCATTTCTTCTCTGTTGTGACTGAAATACAAATTAATTATAAACATTTGCATAAGAACAATCAGTAGTCGGATCCTTTAAAAATTAAATGTATTTTAAAATTGACTATATTCTTCCAATGCACATGCAAAGACAAAAAAACAAATCAGACTCTGTATTTTTTTCTATCGGTCTTTTGATATTGACTTGTTTCCTGCCTGTTTTCTTGTCTTCCAGTCATCTTAACGCAAATGCCAACAAAAAGCTGATACTGCCTAGTAATAAAATAAAATAAAATAAAATAAAATAAAATAAAATAAAATAAAATAAAAGGCCCACTTCAGAAAACTGCATGTTATTTTATTTTAAATAAAGCTGCCTATTTCCAGATGGTCAGGTCTAACCCAAGCAGAAAGAGCCTTATTAAAATAATGCATAACGTCTGGGGAAAAGAAATAAGATGTAAAAGCAAGAAGAATAAATATTAGAATTACAGATACATAATTTCCCTGGAATGCTAGTGATCTGAAGTAATCTAAGGAAATGTTTACTTTGGTCAACTTGCAACTTAATATTAACCTAACTATGTCGATTTGAAGTGTTAGAACTCAGTCAATAAAAGAAACATCTGTGATGAAGTCATGGATGTAATAGTCCCACTGCGGTGAACAGCATGCAGAGAATTTCACACTAAAACAACCACTGCTGAGCACTATGGGGACCGCTCATCTCTATTTGTCTGCAACAAACACAATTTAATATAAATTGTAGGTTTTAGCAAACTAATATTTTTAATAAATCAAAAGCAAAAGACCATGAAACCACCAAAATTGATATGCAAATTGGTCCATAAATGTACTCAGTATTTACTGAGTGCCTTTTATGGGAGGGCACAGAACTAGATGCTGGAGTTGAAGATGCATGTACGACATATGTCATTTCTGCCTCATGAAGCTGAGGATCTAACCTGACCTTAAAGAAATCAATGTCATGAGTTACATGGAAGTGTGTGACCCAAATGTGGGTCACGTGGAGGAGGAAGCATCAGTGAAGTGTGAGCAACCACAACGCCCTAACCTATGTATAATTGGAGTCCCTGAACAAGAATGGGAGACGTAGAAAATACTTGAAGAAATAATGGCAGGTTTTTCTCAACCAAATTTGACGAAACTATAAACACACAGATTCAAGACATTCAACAAATCACAAGCACAAGAAACATGGACAAAAGCACACAAAGTAAAAACTTTTCAATAAAGCAATGATAAAGGGAGAAACCTAAACACACTGGGGGGCCAGCATTACATACAGAGCTGAGGAAGACAGCAAATTGGTAGTCAGACACCGGGCAAGCAAGCAGAGAGTGGAGCAACATCTTTAAAATACTGGGGGGGGGGGGTGCAGTCTACTGAGGATACCTCTATATCCAGTGAAAATATCTTTCAAAAATGAAGGCAAAATACATTTTCAGACATATAAGGGCTGAAATAATTTATCACCAAGAGAGCTGCATTACACAAATGTTGAAAGAAGTCTTTCAGGCAAACGAAAAATTATACCAAATGAAAGTCTGAATGTACACAAAAGAATGAAGAGTCCTAGAAATAATAGATATGCGAATAATAATAATTTTCTTATTGATTAAACTCATTGAAAGATAAGTGAACTGTGAAAAGAAAAATCATAATAGATTTTGGGGGTATAAAATATGTAGAAGTGAGAGGCGCCTGGGTGGCTCAGCCATTAAACATGTACCTTTGGCTCAGATCATGATCCCAGGGTCCTGAGATCGAGTCCCGCATCAGGCTCCCTGCTTAGTGGGAAGCCTGTTTCTCCCTCACCCACTCTCCCTGCTTGTGTTCCCTCTCTCACTGCCTCTCTCTCTGTCAAATAAATAAATAAAATCTTTTTTTAAAAATGTAGAAATGAAAGAAAAGGAGCTGAGAATGGAAGTATGTAGATACATTGTTCTTATACTTGACATCAAAGTCTACTATAAGGTAGACTCTGATAAGTTAAAGTTATATACTATAGACCCTAAAGCAAACACTAAAAACACAGTAAGGATAAGTTATACCTAATAAACTAACAAAGGAGAACATGGAATCACTAATAAAAAAATTAGTCCAAAACAAGGCAGAGAAGAAAGAAAAACAGGAAAAAAGAATGGACAGAACAAATAGTAAAAGCAAGGTGATAAATTTACACATTACCACATCAAAACCTATTAAATTTAAAAGGTCTATACATTCCAAATAAAAAGAAGAGATTGTCAGATTGGAGAAAAAGAAAGAAAGAAAGAAAGAAAGAAAGAAAGAAAGAAAGAAAGAAAGAAAGAGGAAGAAAGAAAGGAAGGAAGGAAAACTCAAAACCCAGTTATCTATTACCTACAAGAAACCCATTTTAAACATGGACACGAGTAAGTAACCGGAAAAGGATGAAGTTAACAGAAAACTCCTGCATTAGGGGAAAATAGTGTATAAGCTATACCATGCTAACAAAAGTCAAAGACGGCTGGTGTGGCTATGTTAATCCCAGACAATGTATATCATCTGGGATAAAGCATTTAATATGCTTTAAATAATAATTTAATAATTATTTAATATTAATGATGATTTAATAATAATGAAAGAATCCATTTATTAAGAGGGAATAAGGGCGAGGATGGCAGAAGAACAGGGACCTGTGTTTCATCTGGTCCCTTGAATTCAGCTAGCTTTCTATCAAATCATTCTGAGCACCTGTCAACACAACCTGAGATCTAAGAAAAGAATTGCGGTAATTCTACAAATAGAAAAGCGACCACTTTTTGCAAGGTAGGAGATGCAGAGACGTGAATCTGAGGGGATGTATCAGAAGATAAAGCTCAGGGGGAGAGAGCCTCCAGAAGCCGGCTACTGAAAAGGGATGTAGCAGTGGAGAGCAAAATCGGAACTTTTAGAAGTCCGCTCCTGTGAGGGACTCCCTGCCTTGAAGGTGCTCGGGTGGTGAAGCAGGGCAGAATCCTACATGGGACAGTGTGGTCTCAGGATCCCCAGGGTCACAGAAAGAACGGGGGTGCCTGAGTGCAGCAGAGTTCCCAAGCATTGGAGCAGAGGGAAACTAGCTACAATTAGTGAGCCCTGGAGTGGCCTCTCACCTGGGCGTTTCCATAAATGGCAAACCACGGCACAACTGGGTGACCGCTCTCCAAGCAGGGGCCTGGCAAGGAACAACCGCTGGGAGAACCTGCTCCTTCCTCCTGGAGGAGTGACCCAGGTGCATGCATGATCATACAACTGCTCCCGGAGCAGGAGCCCAGTGAGCTGTGGGGCCGCAGTGAGACCCCCCCCCCCCCAGCAGGATTGGTGCAGGTGTGCACTGCAGGAGTCTGTGGAGTTTGGTGCACCCAAAAGGGACTGACTGCTTTTCCCTGAGGGTGCACTGATGAGTGGGGGCAGCGATCACTCAGCTCTGGGGCTGGAGATTAGGGCGCCGCCATTTTTACTTATTTTTTCATCCTCCAAAGAGTCACAAAAAGCCTTCAGGGAACAGAAGCCACATAGGGAAACCCAAAGCAGCTTACACTGAGCCAGGCCCCCAGGCACAGACAGTACAACTCCACCCAGGCAAAGACACGTGAGAATCAGTGCAACAGGCCCCTACCCCAGAAGACCAGCAGGAACATCAGTCCAATACCAAGTTCATGGATCACTCAGACCTGAAAAACTCATGTGCTAGGGGAAAATAGTATATAAAATTCTAGGTTTCCCTCATGAATCTTTAGTCTTTCAGTTTAAAATCTTTTTCCTTTTCACCTAGCTTATTTTATCGACTTTCTGTTTTTAAGTCTTTTTTTAATTTTCATTTTTTACATTTACACTTTATAGATATATTCTTCATTTTTGGCTTCCTTTCACTATATTTAATTATATATATTAATGTTTTATATATAAAAATATATAAATTTTCTTAAAATATATATATTTTTTCTTTCTTCACAATTTTGGGATTTAGTGTCTTCTAACAAACAGACCAAAATATATCTAGGACCAAGTGGACCACATTTTGTGCACCTGTGAGATTATATTCTCTTTTCCTGTTTTCTTTTCTTTTCTTTTCTTTTCTTTTCTTTTCTTTTCGGGTTTCTGACCTCTTCAGATTTGTCTGGTGTGTATTTTGCTAGGATCATGTTGATATTTTTCATTTTGTTCTCTTGTTCATCTATTCTTCTCCGGACAAAATGACTAGAAAGAGAAATTCACAGCAAAAGAAAGAACCAGAGGCAAGACTCTCTGCCATAGATCTAATCAATATGGATATAAGTAAAATGCAACAAATTGAATTCAGAATAATGATTATAAAGTTACTAGCTGGGATTGAAAAAAACATAAAAGACACTAGAGAATCTCTTAGTGCAGAAATAAAATTTAATCAGGCCAAAATTAAAAATACTCTAACTGAGATGCAGTTTAAAATGGATGCTCTCACTGTTAGGGTAAATGAGGCAGAAAAGAGGGTCAGTGACATAGAAGACAAAAAGATGGAAAAGAGGGAAGCTGAGGAAAAGAGAGAAAAACAACTAATGGACCATGAGGGGAGGATTTGAGAAATCAGTGATACCATAAAATGAAAGAATATTAGATTTATTGGGATCCCAGAGGAAGAAGAAATATTTGCACAAGTCATAGCTGAGAACTTCCTTAATACGGGGGAGGAAATAGGCATTGAAGTCCAGAATCACAGAGAACCCCCCCCCCGTCAAAATCAATAAAAATAGAACCACACCTAACATATAATAGTGAAGCTTGCAAATTTCAGAGATAAAGAGAAAATCCTGAAAGCATCTCGAGACAAGTGCTCCTTATCCTACAACAGTAGATATATTAGACTGGCATCAGACCTATCCACAGAGAACTGGCAGGCCAGAAAGGGCTGGCATAATATATTCAGGGTCCTGAATGAGAAAAACATGCAGCCAAGAATACTTTATCCAGCAAGACTGTCATTCAGAATGGAAGGAGAAAGAAACAGCTTCCAGGACAAACAGAAACTAAAAGAATTTGGGACCACTAAACCAGCCCTGCAAGAAATATGAAAGGGGATCCTGTAAGTGAAGAGAGAGCCCAAAAGTAACACAGACCAGAAAGAAACAAACCATACACAGAAACAGTGACTTTACAGGTAATACAATGGCACTAAATTAATATCTTTCAATAGTTACTCTGAATGTAAATGGGCTAAATGCTCCAATCAAAAGACACAGGGTATCAGATTGGATAAAAAAGCAAGACCTATTCATATGCTGTCCAGAAGAGACTCATTTTAGACCCAAAGACACCTCCAAATTGAAAGCAAGGGGGTGGAGAACAATTTATCATGCTAATGAACATCAAAAGAAAGCTGGGGTAGCAATGCTTATATCAGACAAATTAGATTTTAAACCAAAGACTGTAATAAGGGATGAAGAGAAACACTATATCATACTTAGAGTGTCTATCCAACAAGAAGATGTAACAATTATAAATACTTATGCTCCTAACTTGGGAGCAGCCAATTATATAAACCAATTAATAACAAAATGAAACACATTGATAATAATACAATAATAGTATTGTATTATTACTCACTGCACTCACTGCAATGGAAAGATTATCTAAGCAGAAGATCAACAAGGAAACAGGGCTTTGAATGACAGACCGGACCAGATAGACTTCACAGATATATACAGAGCATTCCATCCTAAAGCAACAGAAGACACATTCTTCTTGAGTGCACATGGAACATTCTCCAGATTAGATCACATACTGGGTCACAAATCAAGTCTCAACTGGTACCAAAAGACTGGGCTTATTCCCTGCATATTGGTCTTTTCTGGTTCCATACAAATTTTAGGATTGTTTGTTCCAGTGAAAAATGTCAGTGGTATTTTGATAGGGGTTGCACTGAATGTGTAGATTGCTCTGGGCAGCATAGACATTTTAACAATACTTATTCTTTCAATCCATGAGCATGGAATGTTTTTCCATTTCTTTGTGTCTTCCTCAATTTCTTTCATATGTGTTCTGTAGTTCTTAGAGTACAGATCCTTTACCTCTCTGGTTAGGTTTATTCCTAGGTAATTTATGGGTTTTGGTGCAATTGTAAATGGGTCGATTCCTTAATTTCTCTTTCTTCTGTCTCACTGTTAGTGTGGCAAAATCCAGCTGATTTCTGTGCATTGATTTTATATCCTGCCACTTTGCTGAATTCCTGTCCGAGTTCTAGCAATTTGGGGGTGGATTCTTTTGGGCTTTCCACATACGTTATCATGTCATCTGCAAAGAGTGAGAATTTGACTTCTTCTTTGCTGATTTGGTTGCCTTTTATTTCTTTTTGCTGCCTGATTGCTGAGGCTAGGACTTCTAGTGCTATGTTGAACAACAGCGGTGAGTATGGGCATCCCTGTCGTGTTCCTAACCTTAGGGGTAAATCTCAGTTTTTCTCCATTGAGAATGATATTCACTGTGGGTTTTTCATAGCTGGCTTTTATGATATTGAGGTATGTACTCCATATCCCTACACTGTGGAGAGTTTTAATCAAGAAAGTATGCTGTATTTTGTCAAATGTTTTTTCTGCATCTATTGAGAGAATCATGGTTCTTGTCCTTTCTTTTATTAATGTGTTGTATCGTGTCAATCGATTTGTGAATATTGAACCACAGTTGCAACCCAGGAATAAATCCCACTTGGTCACGGTGAATAATTCTTTTAATATACTGTTAGATCTTATTGGCCAATACAATGGAATATTACTCAGCCATCAGAAAGGATGAATACTTACCATTTACACTGACATGCATGGAACCGGAAGGTATTATGCTGAGCAAAATAATTCAATCAGAGAAAGACAATAATCATGTGGTTTCACTCATATGTGGAATATAGGAAACAGTGCAGAGGGTCATAAGGGAAGGGAGGGAAAACTGAATGGGAAGTCATCAGAGAGGGAGACAAACCACGAGAGACTCTTAACTATAGGAAAGAAACTGAGGGTTGCTGGAGGGTAGGTGGGTGGGAAGATGGGATAACTGGGTGATGAATATTAAGGAGGGAACGTGATGTGATGAGCACTGGGTGTTATACGGAACTGATGAATTATTGAACTCTACATCTAAAACCAATGATGTATTATTTGTTGGCTAATTGAATTTAAATTTTAGAAAAAGAGGGAATAATAATCCTAAATACTTATGTGCTAATAACAGAAGCTTTAAAATACATGAGACACACACAGAGAATGAGAATACCAAAGAGTAATCCACAATTTCAGTCCAAGATTTAAACAATACCAAACACCAACTTGACCTGATTGGTGCTTGTATAACATTGCACCCATGATCAGCAGAGTAGACATTCTTTTCAAGGCACAATATTTACACAAGATACTTATCAAGACATGACATTTTTAGGACCATAAATCGAGCCTCAATAGACCTTAAATCATTCAAATTACATAACATTTGTTCTCTGTTTGTGGTAGAATTAAATTATAAATAAATAATTGAAACATATCTGGGGAAATCCTCAAATATTTGGAAGCTAAGGAACATACTTCTAAATAATCATGGGTTAAATAAAAAGTCAAAAGGAAAATTAGAAAGCATTTTGAACTGAATAAAAATGAAAGAGCAGCATTTTAACTTTGTGGGGGGCAGCTAAAATAGTGCCAGAAAAGAAGTCTACAGCCTTCAGTGCCCATAAAAGAAAAGAAGAGATCTCAAGCATAAGCCTTCAGTTTCCACCTTAAAAAAAGAAATACAAGTGTAAACTAAGAGTAAGCAGAAGAAATAATACAGAGTGAAAGCCAATGAAATAGAAAACAGTATGAAAACATCAATAAAACCAAAATTCAGTTCTTCAAGAAGATCAACAAAACTAATAAACCTCTAGACTAAATAGGAAAACAAAAGTTGAGCTGTAACTTACCTATATTAGGAAAGAGAGAGGTGACATCACTGCAGACATTATATCACTATGGATACTATATATGGAGACACTACCCACGAAAATAGTATGAAGCACTTTGTCAATACATTTGATAACTTAGATGAAACAGACAAATTCCTTGAAAGACACAAACTACCCAAGCTCACTTAAGAATTAGCTAAGTTCTAGCTCTAGTGAAGAAATTGATGTTTTAATTATAAATCCACCCGAGGACCAGAAGAAGGTGGTTTAATATTTGCAAAATGTTATCCCCTATTACATTATACATAGTCTAATCTTAACTGTGTTTTAAAAATGCAGGGGCGCCTGGGTGGCACAGCGGTTGGGCGTCTGCCTTCGGCTCAGGGCGTGATCCCGGCGTTACGGGATCAAGCCCCACGTCAGGCTCCTCCGCTATGAGCCTGCTTCTTCCACTCCCCCTGCTTGTGTTCCCTCTCTCGCTGGCTGTCTCTATCTCTGTCAAATAAATAAATAAAAAAAATCTTTAAAAAAAAATAAATAAAAATGCATCAAAAAAGGACTAGCAGGAAATACTGAAATATTAGCAGTGGTTTTCATGATTAAGGCATGACTAGAAGATTCCATTTTCTCTTGCATAGATGTCTGTATTTTACAAAATTTTTACAGCGAGTGTTTACCAGTCATATACACAGAAATAAAATTATCTCTTATTTTATTAGGTGGTATATATGAATTTGAGCAGATCTCTATTTGTCTTAAGCCCAGAAGTATTAAGTGGTATTTATGAATTTGAGGAGATCTCTGTTTGAAAAGAAGGTATCCTCGCTTGAAAACATAAACCCCTGGACAATGCTTTACATATTAAGCGTAATTTCCATCCTGGTTCACATGGGAGAGGTACACCTTTACAAAGTATTGGGTTTTTTTTGCCATGATATCTTCTCCAAATTTTAAAAATTAAGCCTCAGTCCAGTTTAGATTTGACTCTTCTGGTGAGAAAAACAAAAGGATTCTTGAATAGAGATTCTAAAAGCCCCTAATTAACACAATCCGCAAAGAGGTGGCAGGCAGGCTAAGTTCAGGGTTGGTTTCTTGTTTCTTGTGTCCCTTTGCTTGTAGAATCAATGAAATGCCAAGTTTTGGAAAATCTATCTTGGAGTGAAAACACATTTATCAGTGAGGCTATACATGTGACATTTGAATAAACAGGGAACAGATAGAAGGAAGTTCCCACTGCTGCTGGTGAACTGGATGTCCTAGTGAGCATGCCATGTACCCTGGTTTGATAAGCTACTGACTGAAAACCTTGGTCTGTGTGGCTGCTGTGGTCAGAGGTCAAAGTGAGATGGAAAAGGGAAATGCTTTCTTCACACCTGATAACACTCATTTTTCTCCTTTCCCTTCACCACCTCAAAAGACTGTCAAGGTAATTTTTTGGTTTGGTCCTAGAAGAGTATTTTGTCCCAACCAAGCAAGCACTCAGCTATTTTAAGTTAATGAGACTTGGTAAATAAAACAAGACAAAACAAAACAAAAACTGTCTCTCAAATTTTCATAAGGTCCTTGGAGGCAGGGAATACTGCCCACAGCTTGATTATAGAAATAGCTCTGGTCACGGAGGTAGTTCTGATCCTCCTGGTGTCAGAGCATTTGCATATCTACTTTCTCCTTCAGAAGCTCTATCTGGAATAGATCCTTCTGGGACACAGGAGATGTTGTGAGGGGTGTAACTATTGCTTTGTGGAATAATAAAAGCAGCTTAGCTGGTCTCTGGGTAGCTTCCTTTTCTAGTGAGCCCTACGCCGAGGTCTGCCCTATCACCTCTGGTCCTTTTCTGGATTTAGTGACCAACTGGTTTCCTGTGCCGACTGATCACTAAGGTGAGATGGAAATTTTATCTACTATGTGTAGGAGATTCAGGCCCAAACCTCCCTGAATGTCAAGGCCACTCCCTGCTCCTATATTTGGTCAGAATTCATTCAGCCAAAACATTGTGGGGTCACCTTTCATTTATCTGCCTAGCTTCTGCCTGGATGCCCGTGTAGTCATTCCACAAACCTGGGATGCTGTTCTTCTACTCATCTCATCTTGGGAGGGGGGACTACTGAAGAAGAGAGAAAGTTAAACAAAATTAGGAAGATTGTGTTTACACATAAGGAATAATCATTGTCAGCTGGTGCACTGGGTGTTATATGCAAGTAATGAATCATGGAACATTACATCAAAAACTAGGGATGTACTGTATGGTCACTAACATGACATAATAAAAAATTATTATAAAAAAATGTCAGCTGAAGAGAATTTCCAAAGAAACTGTTCTATGTCATTTTTGGATTTAATTAAGAGGAGATGAGTTCACAATGTGCCTGAACTAAGGTATTCACACACCTAGGGAGAGTCTTAAGTAAGATGGCGTCCTAAGGTCTCTTCTAGACCTATGGCTCCATGACTAATACATAGGGAGTGACTTCAATTCCTTTCACAATTTGATTACATTGTCGCACAAATCTAGGTGGTGAGTATATGGAAGAGATAATAAAAGCACCTGCTAGTATTTTGGAAAGAGAAGAAGGAAGGTTGTCCTCTAGAAGGAAAAGTGGTCTAATCTACATATAGTAAATGAGATTGGTCATCATGGTGGTAAGCCTAGGGACTGCAAATGTTTGCTTGAAGAACTTAGACAACAACCAAAACTCCAATCAAGGGCATAGTGTAATCTTAGGGAGGAAGGACTATAATATAGGGGAAAATCTAGTCAATTTTACTCTACCCTGTCTGAATAAAGACCATGTGAACCAAAGAGGCTGGCCAGTGTAAAGGAAAAAGGAAAGCCCAAGCATCACAAGATGGTATTTGTTGAGCTATATCCTATGAGACATTTGACTGACTGCGAATCTAATTATTTATATATGTGTGCTCTGGTAGGGTAGGGGTAATGCACAGAGCCTCATCTCCCAGTGACTCATTCCCCCAATTCGTCCATAGTCTTTTCATTCATTATAGTATTCACAGTGACTTCCTGCTTACTGACTCAAGTTCCCAGCTACCTCAGTATTAATAGGAGATATGCTGGATAGAGACCCAGTCTGGTCATTAGAAAGAAAGATCTCTTGCTTTTTTTATTTTTACTTTCTATGATAAATGTATTCAGCGTTGTGAGTAGTTGCTTGGCAAAAAAGTTAAATTTAAAAAATTCTTGGGGCGCCTGGGTGGCTCAGTCGTTAAGCGTCTGCCTTTGGCTCAGGGCGTGATCCCGGCGTTCTGGGATCGAGCCCCACATCGGGCACCTCCGCTGGGAGCCTGCTTCTTCCTCTCCCACTCCCCCTGCTTGTGTTCCCTCTCTCACTGGCTGTCTCTCTCTCTGTCAAATAAATAAAATAAAATCTTAAAAAAAATAATAAAAAATAAAAATTCTTATTTTACTTTTATTAAGTCTTTTACTAGCTCTATGTGGATAACAGTACATACTTTCAATAGGTTGTGAGGAAGATCAAAATGGAGAATATATGTAAGAACCCGGCATAGGCCTAACCCACAATAAGTACTTGGTATTTCTCCTGCCCCTTTCCCTCTCCTTGCTTCTATTCAAATTATAGCAAATAGAAGACGCAGAATATATTAGCCGTGGAGTATGATATGGAGCATGAGCTCAGCTCTCTATCCCTAATGAGCTGAGTCCTTAGGCAAGTCACCAATCCTCTCCAGCCATCAGATTCCTAAGATAAAGTGAGGGTTTAAAGTAGATGATGTTCCATTTCCCTTCTATCTGCAAGAGTCAGAGACACTGAGTATTTGAGACTGATCCTTAGGGGGTAATTATGATCCTATTCAGCCTTCAGAGTCAATCATTCTGCTCAACTGCTCTTTCTTAATAAGAAACAAAACCAGATAACTCAGACAAATTTTCAGGTTAAATTTCAGCAATACCTAACTGACGTCCTCTCAATTTCTTATTAAAATACCCATGAAAATGTACAAAAAGATAAAAATCTGGCACCATCTTTGTAAACTAAAAATAAGAGGCAATATGTCAAAGTTCAGAGGGACTTGCCACTAACTGCATCATTAATGGGCAGGGATTGAGAAACACATTCGTGGATGGCACAAATGCTACCCTTTGAACCAGAACAGCAAGAACAACCCCAAAGCAAGAGGAAGACTTTGACTCTCCCCCACTGCCTGCTCTTAACTCCAGGACTAGGGAATGCACTGGCCAGAAACAGTAGAGCTGTCATCTGAGCCAGCCAAAGTCATAACCTAGCTTTCTCCTCAATCAGCAATTCTATTTTGATATCCATGTAGAAACTACATCTCCCAGGGTGCAGCTCAACTTGAAGTAGAGAAGGTTGAGTAGCAGGGTGATGAATACAAAGTAGGGACAGCAATTATACTGACAACTGTGTGTGTGGATGTTGGGCAGGGGTCGGAGTGTGGCCTTTCATGGACCCTCTCACAGGAATCACACCTCAATCACCGTCAGAAATCCCAGCTCCTCCCAGCAGATGTATGCTAGTCTGATAAGGCATTATATACAGGACCTTTACCCCTCTCTGGCTCGATGTGGGAAGGAGAAACTGCCAGGGCCAGAGTGAGCCATGAGGGAGACTAAGACCAGCTCACTCCACCTTGCCCACTGGTAACCCAATAGTGACATCTATGAAATTATGCAGAAACAGCAGAGGAAAGCTATTTATTCTAGAGAGTCAAGGGAGAGCATATTTTTTTTAAAAAAATGATTGTTATATGTAACTAATGAATCATTGAACACTACATCAAAACTAATGATGTACTATATAGTGGTTCACTGAACATAATAAAAAAATGATTGCTACAAAAACAAATAGAGTAACTCTTTATTTTAAAACAATGACTTCGATGTTTTTTACTAGCTAAGTATTCTCAGGCTCTTTCAGTGTTTGGGAGCCATTTCTGGTGATCCTGCCCATACGAGTTGTTTTGGTCACAGCTTTTTGCAAGAATTATCCAGGAGACTGGATTTGCTAGTGTAACCATTTCACCCTTAATGATTCTGTCCATTGGAATATAGCAGATGTCATTCGTCAACTCTATGATTGAAGGTATTCTTAATTTGAAAGTAAAAACCAATGGAAGTCCCTGACAAGTTCAATAATGCATTAGACACAGTGCAGAATGTTACCAGAAGGATTTTGTCCTGCTTTCTTTTCAACAGGTCATGCTGAAAGAATGACTGTAATAGTCTATACTCTTATATTATTGCAACCAAACTGGCACTAGAAAGGTTTAGAGTCTCGATAGTTTCTTATAAAATAACTACTTGATTCCATGAAAGGCAATTCAGAACTTGCCTACTTTTCACTTTACCATCAAGATAGCTGAGAGCTATGCTTTAGATCCTTCATTTCACCCCCTAAATTTAGATAACATGACATGTCAGGAATGTGAATGATTAAGAGACTTCCCCCTTTTCTGTACTTGTGAATGCTTTCGCTGTAGGAATCCAGCAGTTGAGGCATTAGAGGTCATATCTAGCCCTGGTCGAATACACACTGCTCATTTGACCATGTGGCCTACACCGTGCTCAGCTTTTCACACACATTTTCTCATAGAATCTTGATGAACATTCTAGGAAATATGAACGTGATAATCCCCATTCTATACATAATGGACGCAAATATTAAACATCCTGGAGAATGTTCTTTGAGAAAGAAAATCTGTAAGAATGCAAATGTATTGGTTCATAAATGTTAGGGTAAATTAAATCTCATCTGTGATCAAGAGAGTTTCTACCTTTAATTAATTAAAATCCACAAATATTTATTGCGTGCCCTCCAAGACAATTTCCTAGGTAGTTAGGGATAGAGCAATGCACCAAACAAATAATTCTATCCAATAAATGTAAGTTATGAGTAGGCGTAGGCCGTAACTAAGCAGTGAACAAATTGTAGTTTCTATGAGTAAAATGAAACATGATAAGGGATCTGATGGTGATGAAAAATATCAGGGTACGGAGGGGGCGGAGGTGGGGGCTGCGGACTGTTTCTCTGAGGAGATCGTTGTTAAGCTGAGAACTCAATGAAGTGAGGGAGCGAGACATGTGAAATGTGGGGGAAAGGATTCCAGACAGAACAAAAAGCAGTTGCAAAGCCCCTGGGGTGAAAACAGACTTGGTAAGTTCAAGGACCAGAAAGAGGTCCAGGGAGGCTGGGTCTAAGTTAGCAGGAGGAAGCCTGAATAAAGTTTGGAATTTATTGTGTGTGGGATAATAAATTGGCTTGGTGTTCATCCAAATCTCTGTCCTCCTCTTTCTCCTGGGCACATAGCCGGACCAAATGTCACAGTGTATATTGCACCTTGACGTGTCCTATGAAGGAGTACCGGCCAATGGAACGTGAGTAAAAGTGATGCAGGCTACTTCCCGGACCAGCCAATAAGAAATCATTCACACACTCATCTCTGGGCCACTTCTCCCTTCTTGTTCTCTGGGATGGAAATGCTGATGGCAACATTCAAATCCATATGTTAAAGATGACGGAGCACGGCATCACCTGGAACCCTAATGACCAAGTTGAGAAATGTCAGGCCAACAGCCAGGTCACTCTCCCAAAACTCCTACATTAAAAAAAAAAAAAAAGCACTTTCATTTTGTTGAGCCATAACATATTTGGGTCTTCTTATTACCACAGCCTAGTCTACCGTAATATCCCTGAATACCCATTCTTCCTTTTTGCTGTTTTGATAGAACCCATACTTTCCAGCTCAGTATATGACTACATGACACAAAGATATTTCTAAGCCTCTCTTATGGTTAAATGTGGTAACACAATTAATTTCTGACCAATAGGATGAGAGTAAAAGTAATATGCGTATCTTCAAGGTTATAGCCTTATAGGCAGTAGAACAATAAAATACGGGGTTGTCAGGGTCCCTGGTCTGTGGAGGCATCATCAACAGACCTTTGGTCTTGTTAAAGCTGCAGTTAATGGGGGAGGGGGAGGGTCTCAATTTCAACGGTTGCCTATATGCTAAATAATCCAGAGTCATTGAAAGGCTTAAAGTAGGGAAGACATATTATGATCCGATATATATTTTAAAACTCTGGTTGCTGGCTAGAGAACAAACTCTGGGGGCCAGAGTAGAAGCAGGGAGACCAGTTAAAGGCTATTGTGGTGATCTAGGTAACAAAGGATGGAGCAGGCTGAGGGAAGTGGTGGGATTCAGGATGTTTCTGGAAGACTGAAACAATGTTATCTGATATAGATGGGCGGTAAGGAGGTTGCCGGAAAGAGAAGAGGAGAGAATGACTCCACAGTTTCTGTTTTGAGCAATTTGGTGAACGGTGGTGAGATAGGGAACACTGAGGAAGAAATAAAGTGGGGGGCAGCGGGAATCAAAGGCTCTTTTTTGGCTACTCATCCAAGTGGCGATGCCAGGTGTGTTTAGGAGTGTCCGGTCTGGAGTTTAGGGAGGATGTTAGGGCTAGACACATAAATTTGGGAAAACTGACTTGATGTATTTCTAATACGATGTTCTAGTGTCATCTCAAGAGGTCCTTCCATAGTCTGGAATACAGATAAAATACTATCACCTTAGGTTGGCCCAGCGTTACACTGGATGTTTTCTTAACTGGCAGTAAAATCGAACTTAATACATAGCTTTTTTGTTTATTTTTAATTGACATGTAGATCATTGGTATTCAGCCCTGAGTCCTTGAAGAGATGACATACTATTTTAAAACAAATAGATAGGGGAAAGAATTATTGGCCTGATATCCAAGAAGACCATAGATAATTGTCTTCTGCTCATTTTTGATCATGTTAACTATGGAAGTGTTACTGCCTGTCTTGCACTGTCTCCCAAAGGAGAGGGAAGGCCTTCACTACGGGAGCTATTCTTGCTAAAGAACAGAAGTTAATGGCATTTGTACTTCCAGAGGCACAAAGAAAAAAAGGTATCTCTCCCCCATCATCCCCCGTCCTCTTAGTGGATTCATATTCTCTGGGTAATTATTATCTATTTACTCTGGTTTTATTAACCTCACCACTAACTGCCTAGCCCCACCACAAGGCATTGAATTATAATGCTTTCCTAAGGCCCTAGGACTCACAAAGCCTTCGAGCACAGTGGGTTTAACTACATTGACTTGAATGACCTTTCTCAGTTAATGTAAATAGAAATTTACAAGTCTGCTCAACATTTTTGAAATGGTTAATGATGCAAAGATGGAATTTTGAATGGTGCAAGGCCAAAATCAAAATAGCCTATTAAATCGTGAGCATTCTTGAGTGGCAAAAAGATGTCCTATATTATTTCCAATTATTTTCTGTCTCCCATATTCAATCCTGCCTTAATTACTTTTGCTACTTTATGCCACCTAAATCTGCAGGTCCTTGTATTAGCTTCCTCGGAAGGCTCTAACAAATTACTACACATCTCGTGGCTTAAACAACAGAAATTGATTCTCTCTTTATTCTAGAGGCCGGAAATCAAGGTGTTGGCAGGGCTGCACTTATTCTGAAGGCTCAAGGGGAGAATCCGTCCTTGCCTCTTTCAGCTTCTGGTGGCTCCAGGCATTCTGTGGTGTGTGGGTACATAATTCTGATCTCATATGGCCTTCCCATCTCTGTGTCTCTTAGAAGGCTACTTGTCATTGAATTTAGGCCCACCTAAATAATCCAGGATGATCTCATCTAAAAAGCCTTAATTTAATTGAATCTGCAAAGACTCTTTCCAAAAAAGTTCACATTCACAGTTTCTGGGGATTAAGACAGACATATCAACTCACTACTTCTCAAATCTAGGCCAGTCACTAGAATCACCGAGGTAACTTTAGAAAATACAGATCCCTAGGCCCTGTCCTTAGACAGTCTGATTCCCTCCACCTGGTTTTGTGCGTGTTTGTATTTTATGGTAAGAGGTGAGAAATACATCAGGGTTAAACAAAAAATGAAGAACTCTCTCGGTAATTTTGATGGTCGTCATGCCCCAATCCTTTCAATATCTTGATTTTTGAAAATGTCATTTCTATCTGTTATGTCATCAATGCAGTGAAAGACAATATAATACCAAGAATGCCAAGATGGTACAAGGGAATTTCTGGGCTTAGGAATCATCCAAGCCTGAGTTTGAAATCTGGCTCTGTCTTGTCCTATTACCTAAATTCTCCAAGCTTCAATTTTCTCACCAGTGGAGTGGAGATCTTTACATCAGAGCATTATTGTGAGGGTCAATGAGATAACATGTAAAACCCCAACACATGCCCAGTGATCAGTTAAGTGAAAACTATGATTATCAAAAGGTAGATTGGGCAGCCGACTTTATTTCATACAGTTACATACATTTATCTGAAAATAACTCCTTAATCATGTACCGTGATTTACACAAATTTAATATATAAAAGAATGTGGTAGAAAATATTACATTCTATCACTTCTTGGCCTTTTGGCTGAGGTCAGGTGAAAATATTATGTTCTTACCTGCCACAGTAATGATTGGGCAACTACCACATGGTTTCTCAAATCCTGTGTAAATGAAAAACCTTCAATGTTCAGTTGATTCGATGGTTGCACCTGCCTTCCTGCTGTGGACTAAACTGTGCCTCATCCCCAACAACAGCAAAAACCATGTGTTGAAGCCCTAAACCCCAATGGGGCGTGTCTGGAGATACAGTCTTTAGGAGACAATCAATGGTGAAGTCTTCATGGTGGGGTCCTAATCTAGTAAAACTAGCCTTAGAAGAGGAAAAGAGCTCTCTTGCTTTCTTGCTCTCTCTCTCTCTGCTCTCTCTCTCTCATTGGCATGGGAGGACACATCAAGAAGGCAGCTATCTACAAGCAAGGAGGAGAGATCTCACCAGAAACTGGATCGGCTAGCACCTTGATCTCGGACTTCCCAGCCTCCAGAACTATAAATTAATTTCTGTTGTTTAAGTCACCCAAGTCAGTGGTAACACAACCCCCCTTCCAGCCTACATCCTTTTAGCACTATCCGGAAAGGATATGTCCTCAGAGTGTTGAGACATCATTTCCCCAGGCTTGCTACTTCTTATTCTAATAGGTGACAGCACCAAAGGGGTAAGTGGCAGGGCACAGGGCCTGTTTCCTAGAGATGAGTTTGTAAGAAGCCCAGCTCATCAAGCATAAATGGAAGTTGTTATTCTAGATTTCTCTAGTGGGAAGATCAGATCCATAGTTTCTCTTAAATCAGAATCATTTTTTTCCTTGAGTAATTTTTTTTTCCTTTTTCCTTTTTCCATGAGTGAGTTCCTTGTTCAATAGGTGGGTTTATTATTCATCGCCTGTTCTAAAAGCTTTGCTATTCATCACCACTCTCAGAAGGGTCTGAAGAACTCATGGTTACAAAGGCCTACCTTGCCTTGGCTCCTACTTCTTCTGTGAACTTTCCATCAGGTCACCCGGTGCGTTGATATCCTACTGGCCGGCTTTGTTTTTCCTACCTCTGCACATTTCTGCATCTCATTCCCTCTACCTCACATGCTCTCCTAGCCTCGCAGATCTCATCTAAACAGCACTTCTGACTTCACATCCCACCTTTTCTGAAAAGGCTTTGCTGACCACTCCACTTCTTTTTATATTAATCAAGATGGTTTTATTTCATAAATGTGTACTGTTAAGCTCTCACAATTCCACACTGAAAGTTCAACCATTCATTTCCATTAAGTAGAGTTAAAAAGGGTACAAATCGTGAGGACAGGTAAGAACTAAGTAATTGTTCAAAATTTTATTTTGATACACAGTATGAGATGAGAACTTTTACATCAACTGAATTTCATGGAAAATGAAACTGCAAATAAATTAGACCCACGTTAAAGTTAAAATTAGTTAAATATCCAAACTTAAGGGTATGAGAGCCAAAGATAAACTAAGACTCCACAGTCTTCTTTAAGAGATCAAGATTTTTCAAACACAATTCTATGAACTGGTCCGGGGCCCAAGAGCATATGGGGATGCTTAGCAAGGGTGGTGATCAAGGACTCTTTCCTGGGTGCTGCTTGATAACGTGCACAGGGAGAACCACCTCTGCTGCTTTAGCTGCGCTCAAAGACCTCGTCACTTTGCTTGGGAACTTTCTGTTACACTCAGCATGGCCACATCTCCAATGGCACCTTCCCTCATATCCGCTCCAACAGTTGTGCTGTCTTTACTGACTCATACTGGGGGCTTTATTCTTGCTGCGTCACAGCAATACCCGTATTTGGCACAGGGTTAACATTATAAAAATGTGTTGATATAAATAAATCTGTCTATATAAAATGGGGAAGAGAATGAAAGATTTAAATGACCTTGTAAGGCCTCTTCTGACTTGAGATGCCCTGATCCCATGAACTTTAAAGTGTATCCAAACACAGTGCACAGAGGCGTCTCAGTGTTGAACAATAATGTTCTTTAACGTAGCTGCTGCATTTCCCACATTTTTTCCATTGTCCAGAAGAAGGCTTGATAAGCCCACTAAAATGATTTGGAATTCTTCCAGGCCTTGTGAGCCCATTGTTTGCAACGTTCTAACTGGCACTTTGCAGTCACAGGACCCAAAGGAGCCAGTCTGAAAACTCGTTGGAAGTGATGGAATTTTCCAGTTGTGGAGAAGAACGCTAATGATTTAGAGACATCTCACTCCTGTAGATGTCCCAACAAAAGGTGAATGTGGCTGTAATTGCCTGTCGAAATTTAACAACTATAGACGAGTTACCTTTTCTTGAAGACAGCTCAAGGCAATTGCATATAGGTTCAAATTAATGTTTAATTTAGATGATCTTTACCAAAACGAAGCCAAAAGAATCTGCTCTCTTGATTTAAACTTTAATATTATACCCTTTTGATTCTCATTTCCATGTATTGGTTCCATGCATTAGAGGCTAATGCCTTTGGGGACAGTGACATGGAAAGGTGTCCACATTGGCAGCACTCGGAGGCACAAAGGCTGAGTGATTTCAGGGACACCCAAATCCCTGTCACTTCCAAATATAACGTCTCTGAACTTCACTCAACCTGAAGTTTCTACTGTTTGATCATATTTATGGAAAAATCAATTTTATGCACTGTTTTAAAAATAAGTATGCACACACACATATACACAGGCATACACACACACACATATACACAGGCACACACACATATACACAGGCACACACACATATACACAGGCACATACACACACACACATACAGGAGTGAAATGCAAAATTTTAAAAGTTATGGAGGTACAAAAGTAGTCCTGAAAAAGAAGAAGAAAGTAAAAATTTTAAATCTTATTTAAAACTTTCATTTGATTTGGCCCCATGAAAACCCCGAAATCTCTCATGCCAAAAATCTTAAAAACCAAAGCCTGTTTCTATATTTCTGTATGCCCACGTTGCATTAATGTCTACCATTCTTAAGAGCAATGCGGCCTTCACAAGATCTCTCCATTCTCTCCTCTTCTCTCCCATGCTCAGTCTTTAGTCAGCACAGCATCTTTGTCAGGATTTTCTGCTCTGCTTAGCAGTCCCCAAAGCTCTGTATTGCTCATGTCTTTGGAGTGGCCTGCAGGGTTCTTGTGTTGGATCCTTCGGATTCACCTCTGCTCTTCTCTCCAAGCACACTGGGTCTTCCCAGCCCCTACACAACTTCCAAGTGCTTAAGCATTCTGCATACAACAACATGAAGATCTTCCTCCCACCATGTTACCCTCATTAGATTGTGGAATCCAAGTTCTGACTCCGAGGTGAGGGGCAGATAGAAGTTGTGTCCCCTATGGCTCAGTTTCTCCTCACCTCACTTCATTCAACTGGCACAACAAACCCTGGCCAAAGGTACCCCTGGTCATCCCCACCACTTCTGGCATTATCTTTCTAACTTTCTCAGAAGGTCCCAAGGCTTGTAGGTCAGACTCAAATTTGGAGTTATCAGGCTTCTTGAAGTTTCACACAGGAATTTTGAAGAGCCACTCCCCTTCTCCCACACTGGGTCATCTACTACCATAGAAACTTCGGGCACAGGCATGTGGATACCCCAGCCTGTATGTCCAAAGTCAATCTCTAGTCACCCCCAAGCACCATCACTTGAAAGAGGGGGCTACTTGGGCAAAGAATTCTAGGGTCATTCATATATACCAGACAGTAATATGAGGGATTGTCATCATTCAATAGCATTCTCGATCTGGGGCCTACTGTCTATCAATTCTATTTTTCTCCATTATCTCTTTACGTAGCCCAAAGCTTATATCTACGGTACAGCCAGACTTAAATACTTTAGAATGCCATGTGACCATCTCCCATATTTTCCCCATCAATCTTTGGCTTACTCAACCCCCTCCCCAGCGGTGAATTAAGTCTTCAGCTGAACCTTCTAAAATAAAATGTTCACAAGTCAGAGACTGCCTACACCTAAACAGAACTATCCAGTAGTATAAGTCAAGGCCAATAACATGGTAATGACTAGCTCTTGGGATTGGGAAGATTTACAAAATGATACTGTATAGAAATCACCATGAAGACGTCACTATTATGATGTCTCTAATACATAGGTGCCTAATAAACAGTCTCCATCTCCCCTTACAATGGAAAAGACATTTCAAGTAGTAAAATAGCTTTACAAATAAATTAGTTAAGGTTACTGGCTGTATTGAAGAAAAAGAAGAGGCTTCATGGCTTAGCATAACAGCAACTTATTTCTTACTCCTATAAAATCCAAACCAGATGTTCCTGGTTGAGTAGCAGGAGTGGACAGGAGGGTAGGGTATAGGAGTGGAGAAAGGCTCGCTCCACACCATCATTCAGAACCCCAAGCTGAGGGAGTCTCTACCACCTTCCGTATGTGGCTTCCAACATCATCCTGTGTGTCAATATCCCCTTGGTAGATAGGGAGAGAAAACGCACAGAGAAGGCACTGCTACTTCTTAATCCTCTTGGCCAAGAAGCAACACGCATGATTCCATCGCAAGAACTCGTCACACTGTCCCACCTAGATGCAAGGGAGCGTGGGGGCTGGGAAATGTGGGCCCAGGCTAGCCCAGCGACAGGCCTACGCTATGGAATGGCATTTGCCATCTTTGCCACAGCAAAGCATGGGGGGTGAGGGAGCAGCGCTCAGAACAGGGAGCAGGCTTGCTGGCTGGACTGTGGATTGGAGCTTCGTGGCCAATGAGAACAGTTAGGCAAGGATGGAGAGCCAGATGGTGGTGCACCTGTGACCCCATCATTATGAATTTTATTGTGACTTAAGAGACAGCTGAAAATCAGTCCTTAAACAAGAGTTATTTGATAAACAATGATGTTTGAGTAAAATACTATAGCTTCAGAAACATGTTTATTTTAACATGAATGTGGTTCTCACTCAGGCATAGCTTCATAATTAAAAAAAAAAAATCACTGGCTCACTAAGGACCCTTTCACAGATTTCCACAACCCTTCCAATGGTGCGTCTCGGTCAGTGGGCTTCCCATCGCCTCAACAACTTCCAGGGACTTGCAGGGTCTGCTGCTGGGTTGGGTCGTTTGCTGACCTGCTTTCACTGCTGCCTCTGCTGTGTTCGGTTCTTCTCCTTTAGTTTGGCCCAGACTATTTATTTCTAAAACCTTCAGCAACTATTGGAAACCACTTTGGAGCACCTCAAAGGGGTTATGTCTGGGTGATTTTTAGCCCCATGTATTTAGTGCAGTTTATTTCAAACATGAAATGAATCTTAACTGTATAACATTTGGATTTGGACATTTGAATACCTTTATTAAATCTTTAACATTTTAATAAAGGTTTGAAGATAGAATTTTCTGGGGCATCTGGGCCGCTCAGTTGGTTAAGCATCTGACTCTTGATTTCGGCTCAGGTCGTGACCTCAGGGTCGGGAGATCGAGCCTGTTTCGGGCTCCAAGCTGGGTGTGGAGCCTGCTTAAGATTCTCTCTCCCTCCGTCTCTGCCCTTCCCGCCTGCTCACTCTCTCTCTTTAAAAAATAAAATTAAATTAAAAACATTTTAAAATAGAATTTTCCTTCAAATATATCAACATAAAAGATGTTGCTCTGTTACATAATAATTTATTATATCACACACATCAACTTTTATCTAAAGAAACACATTATCTAGGGAAACACATCTTTGATTTTTTAATAGAAGTCAGTGGGAAAAGAAAATTTATTGTATATGTAATTCATATTTACAGTCAGCTTTTTGATCTTTTCATTTACCCAATAATATAATGTATATCCATATAATCTGTTTTAACTCTAGATTTAAAAATTGTTACACAACTAATGAACCATCGAGCCTTACATCGGAAACCGGGGATGTACTGTATGGTGACTAACATAATATAATAAAAAAATCATTAAAAAAAATAAAAAATAAAAAAAATAAAAATAAAAATAAAATAAAAATTGTTTTGTTGTCCGCCGTATACTCGAGTATTACTGCTATTAGAGTGCCATCTTGTGGCTGGTGTTGTGATAGCTTCTATTCTTTGAGGTTAAAGACACTTGATACAGGATTTATGGAAAGGTCCAGTGAGATTCTTTTCTTTGGTAGGATGGAGGGATAAGACTGTTTTATAAAATAGCCAATGGCAAAATCTTGAGTCATCCACAAATGTATAGGATATCATGTGTTAATTCTTATTTAGCCAATATAATTAAGAAATGAAAAAAATGTACACCTATGTATGGTGGTGGGTGTTAACTAGACTTATTGTGGTGATCGTTTTCCACTGTGTACAAATATCAAATCATTTTATCATACACCTAAAACTAATACATCAATGATACCACAATTTGTAAAGAAATTAAACTTTCAGAACATTGAACACTATTTGTTAACTTATGGTATCATGATACACACGCCATACGTACACTGGTAATATACCAACAACCAGAATGCAATAGCGTAATCTTGCCCTTAAACTTAAATTAACTTTAATTTCTTTTGTTATTCGGATGATTCTTTAGAGTCCTGTAGGCCTAAACTGTGATTATCAAAAAGTGCGTATTTGAGCTTCCTGGTTGCTTGGATTTAAAGTTAAATGTGATTCCGTATTTATAAAGGACCAAACCCATGGGAATAGTGTGGTTGGTGGCAAATGCACCATTTTAATTGATCCTTTGTAGAATTATAACCACATAATCTTATGTATTGCTTTATTCCTAATGAGCATTAAGTAGAGATTGAGAGATAATGATACTGATTTTTATGTTTTAATTATAGAAATGCCTTTAAGTGCCTTATTTTCCAACCATCTCAAAGTGATAGAAGAGATTCCTTTCATTGCTACATATATTTTCAAAGTTATGAGACTTATAACTGTTGGGAGAATGAGTGGTTTTGCTGTTGAAGATAAAATGACAAAAGCGAAATGATATTCTCCAAACATGCACAGATAATATTGGAAAGAAGTACAATTGGAAGGAAGTGTAGAATTAGTGATGGCGCGTTGGTCCTTGGAAACCGCAGTTGTTACAACAAAACCTGTGTTATATTTGTTATGATGAAAGGGACAGTCATCACAAATGACATCATTTCAGAAGAACTTTCTTTGAATCAGACACACGTAAACGTCCACAGTAACTTCCACTTATTAGGTTCTTACCATATGCTAACTGCTTTACCTACTTGTGTCATTTAATCCCTACAGTGACCTGACAAAGTATCATTTTACAGATGAAGAAACTGGGGCTGAGCTATTAAGGGACTTGTTCAAACTCACATTGCCAGTAAAGGGCCTCGTCTGCTTAGAGCCGGAGTGTGCCTCATTCTAGGTCTTGTGCTCATAAATGTGACCAAAAGTATTTTATAACCGTGTTTCCGAGGCCTGCATCGTCGATGCTTCTCAACCAAGCCCAGCCAAGCACAGAGCAGCCATAAGCAAATCAATGGGACAGCGAAGCAGCAACAGTAGTTAACCCAGACCAGTCTATTACTGGGGGTTATAAGGAGGCACACCTGCCGTTATTGCTGAAGCAAGGCTACCAATCATGATTGTGAAATACCAGAGTAGGTAAATGCCACATCGGCTTTCTTAAAGGATACAGTCGTCATCACAGAGGAGTGTCCCCCTCCCCCCTCCTCCTCCCCCTCCTCCTCCTCCTCCTTCTTCTTCTTCTTCTTTTTGGCTTCCTCCAAATGACTAGCATTAGGCTTTTTATTCACAAAAGAAACAAACAAATGAACAAAAAAACCAAAAAACAAAACAAAAACATATATTGTCTTCTATCATTATCGTCTTCTAACTATCTGTTCGGTCAAGGTGCCAGGTCACTGATTTCACCTGAAGTCAGGTCCCTGTTAATTTTTTTTTTTTTAAGCTCACCGTTTAAAGCTGCAAACAGCCCACGATGCCTCATATACACCAAAGTGTGAAGCTGAGCTTTCAAGGATGGACTGTAGTATTATGATCATGCGAACCTTGCAAAGCCCATGTGTCTGACTGAGTGGTGTCGGAGCCGCATCTGAAGTGGGCACAGTGCTAAGCAGCCAGTGTGAGACATTGTACCAAACTCAGAGTATTTACACCCGGAAATGGACAATCTTGTCAGTTTCTTTAAAAATCTGAAGATGTCCGGATTAATAATCAGAAGGGAATGGTGAGGGCTACCATTTGTTGTCCTCCCTCTACCGACCCCCACCCCCTCTCTACTCTTCTTACCCAATGGCACCCCAGCCTGCTCGGGGGGTGACTGAGAGCTCTTCCCCTCCCAGAGAGTAGGCTCCCACCCCAGTGCCGGGGATGAATCATGGTTGGTCTAAATCTGCTGTAGTAATCTCGTTCTTCTCTCTCTGGGTCTGGGAGTGACCGTGTGACAGATTTCGGTCAATGAGATTTAAAGGGAAATTTTTGAACGGGGCACCAGGGAAATCTTTTATCTTCCTGATTAACACCAATAACCTTGACTGACATAGCCATTCGCCTACCCCATTCTCCTGCCTGGGGTGCAGGCATGATGCCTGGAACACAGCAGACAGGTGTGACCATGAGATGACAAGTGTGAGCACAGAAATCCATTTCCTAAGGGAGTTAGGGCAAAAATCTAGAAAGACCCTTGGTCTCTGACAGCATAATGAAACAGTCCTATCATCCCAGGGCTGCTTTGGATTCTTGTTACATGAGAGAAATTTTATTTATTTAAGTTACCATTTGTTGGGTTTTCTGTTACCTGCAGCCTACGTATTAGGTTGAGCCATATGAAATTTTTCGTGGTTCAAAAATAGTTGAAAATCAAAAGTTTCGTTTGGTTCAATCAACATTATGAATTGATGTAAACTTCACGATTATTTCACTTCTTCAAGTAGTCAAAACCTCTCCTTTCCTTCTCCCCTGCCACCTAAAAGTTCATCTTTTTGTCAAGATCTCTGGCATTTAACCCGTGGTGTGCAGGTAAACTAGTCTGCTGGGGTGGGTGGGGGGAGAAAGCCTGGATGTGTGGCATTTATTGATTTCTGGGGTGTCAAAGCGCCCACCACGGCCCTACCAATTTGAGGCCTGGGAAGAGGAAGGGGATGCGCACACTCTGCTCCAGGGAGCTGGGACCACAGCCAGGGCCAGCACCACCACCTCCACGCTGGCCGCCACTCTCGCTCTCTGCTCTAGTGTGCGCAGGGCCATGCGAATGTCGTTAGGAAGGGATTGATTATTTCCCATTGTCATTTTTCCCTGTACGGTTGAGGGAAACGATCTAATAAGACTTGGGGAAATTGGACAGTGAAACTAAATGTCCTTACCCTTTGATTGATTTAGATCTTATGAGGAAGAATAAAGAAAATAGGAAGAAAATAGGTAGCCAAGGAAGACAGTAGCCACCAGGGAAACATAAAATAATACTTAATTAACTCAATTGTTTTATGCTTTGGCATAGCAGCTCTTTGCCTTTGAACATACTTTGCTTTCCGCCTGGAATGTGCGGACTCTCTTTTCTTCCAATCGGCTGATCTCTAGTAGCCCTTCCGATCTCTAGTCGGGGAGCGTCTCTCTACCCCAATATCCTGGGCATGGCCCACATTGCAGCTGTCTTCAAGAAGCCCCGAGTCAGTTCAGGAGGTGGTCAACGATACCAAGTCATAGGCAATTCCTGTTTTTAAGTCACAGATCTCAATATCCCACAATGCATAGTCTTACGGAATTCACAAAAACAAAAAACAAAACAAAACGCCACCCTCGTTTGGACGGCTGTGCTTTCAATGTGCACGACACTTGACTGGTCAAGGAGTCTTCACCATGACCCATGTTCCTAGAACCCAGGTTCTCCTCATGTGTCAGGTCTACAGGGAGGAGAACTCCAAAGTATTTTTACAATAGAATTAATTTTATGTCTTTTTTTCCCTTGGCAATTGTGGCTTTGGGTTTATTTATTTCTTGGAGTTCTTTCTTCAATCTCCTAAAAAGGCTGAGAAGATACAAAACCAATTTTAAAACGGCAATCTCAGAAGACATTTTCTTTTTGTAATGAACGAAGCCACTACGTATTGCTTTACTTTATAAAGTTGTATTGACCTTTGACCCTGGCCATGAAGTATTAAGAGGAGGTTGGCTAGGTGCAGAGGAGCCAAGTGCATTTCATGGGTTGGCAGTGATGAAATAAGATTAACCCGTAATTAAATGAAGAGTAAGAGATCAACCTGGAAACAGTGTGTGAGGTCGCTTGATGCTTTTAAGATAGATTCTAACAGATTATGAACCTTCTGCCACACCTCAAATGCCCCTCATACTCTCCTCCCTCAATAGCCATTCTGGTATTTGATTTTTTGCATAGCTGACCGATGAATGCTCACAAGGACAAAAGGCCAGGAGAGAGTTTGCCCATAGCCTCATTGCGGGGGCACTTCGATGTATCGTCCAAAATGTTTTTGCATAAAGTACATTAAGAGAGTTTTGAGTAAAAGACATTCTCATGGACAAAGGTGTGGGTATTCTTTGGAAGCTCAGCAGTGAATAAAAGCAGAGGGCAACAAACTGATAAACCACAGGCCTTCCTCTACTCTGGGATGGCAGAAATACAAATATTTATGAAGTAATGTAGACGTGGCAGGTTTCAGAAAACAGTTAAGTCTTATAACCTTTTATAAGGCTTGCAACATTTGAACACATTTGGGCTGGATGTTAGCTATTCTTGCTTCGCACTGAGTCCCAACTTCTTTTTTTTTTTTTTTTTTAAGATTTTATTTATTTATTCGACAGAGATAGAGACAGAGACAGCCAGCGAGAGAGGGAACACAAGCAGGGGGAGTGGGAGAGGAAGAAGCAGGCTCCTAGCGGAGGAGCCTGACGTGGGGCTCGATCCCATAACGCCCGGATCACACCCTGAGCCGAAGGCAAACGCTTAACCGCTGTGCCACCCAGGCGCCCCTCCAACTTCTTTTGTATGCCTTCTGTATCTTAAGGCTTAGAAGTCCAAAAACCACATTTTTCAAAATCACTTGGAGCTAAATTTTTTTTCTGATTTTATTTATTTATTTGAGAGAGAGAGAGAGAGAGAGAGAGAGAGAGAGAGGATGAGCCATGGGAGGGGCAGAGGGAGAAGGAGCATCAGACTCCCAGCTGAGCAGGGAGCTGGAGGAGGGGCTCGATCCCAGGACCTCGGGATCATGATCTGAGCTGAAGGCAGATGCTTAACTGTGACTGAGCCACCCAGGCGCCCCTGGAGTTTTGTTCTAAATGTGATTTGTGTCCAGATAATGATATATATTCATATAAATATAGAAAGTAGAATTCCAGGGAAGTACACCTTTATGGTGTGGGAGTTGGCAAGCAGGACCCGCAAACACAAGTGCTCTGGTAGCTGGACTCTGTGCTCTCACGGTCAGGGTTCAGCTTCCTGGGTGTGAGCAGCTGTGGAAGCAGCTGTGAGCGTGAGGCATTAGCCGCACAGGAAGCTAGACCATGAAGCCGACTGTCCAGGGGTAGCCCCATGACTTTCCGATGGATTTGTAAGTGCCGCATGGCCTACCTCATGTTCCTTCCTAATTGAAAAAGCTCAGCTGGCTTCTAGTTCATGTACTGAACTTCCATATAACATCTGCACAGCAAGGAGAAGCAGCCTGATTTATTACACACAAACAGTTCAACACCTAGGACTAACTCTGTCATACTCCACAACACTTCGTCAGCAGATAGATCCCAAAGCTGGGGGAAGGGTTACGGAGGGTCTGTCTAGGAGGGCTGTACCTTCGCAGGCATCCTGTGGTTCTGAAGTATGGGAAGTAGACATGGAGGAATTGGTGGGTTTAACAGGAATCTGCGTCTGTGGAAGGAGTGACCTCTGAGTTCATGGAGGTGTTTCTTACAATCATTAGTTGTTCTCTCCTCCTCATTCTCATCATCTCCTCTTCTGGATTCTCCTTTTCCAGACCTCTGAATGTTGACATCTCCCAAGGCCCACCCCTTGAGCTCCTCTCTGCGTCTATACTTATTCCTTAATTGATCTCCTCTGGTCGTATGGTTTTAAAAGCCGTCATTATGATGATGGCTTTATGTCTTCAGGTCAGACTCTTTCTTGTTCAGCACGTGGTTAGTTTGTTCATGGGTGAGGTGGGGAGACGACGGTGGGGAGGGGTGAGTAACTGACTAATACTCGGTTTCTTTGAAAATCCATATGATTGACGAGCAAAGTCTTCAAGAAATCATCCACGAAAGGCCTTGGTGAGATGGAGAGGTGCCGTCTGTTCACATTACACTGAGGCTCTTAGCATGTTTAATAACAGAAGAAAGGACAAAACAATGTTACAAATGTGATGTATTTTAAATGTTTATTCAATAATTTAATGCCTTTAAAGCGCACAAATACAATGACTCTACTGACAGCCTCATCTGGCGTGGCCTCTTGCTCCTTCCTACCAGTGACGTATACATGCTCCTATAGCCATGTGAGTGCTAACACCAAGCAAGTCTTTGGGGAGGTGAGGGGCACCTAGATCAGAGGCTGTCCTTCCTTTGAATGAAGGGAGATGGAGCTGGGCTCACCACAACTGGACCCCTATCCTCATCCACTCACTCCCAAATGTTATTATCTTCAAATATTCCCATCTTTGGCAAGGACCATCACCTTGACCAAACCCTCATCAAGCTCTTCTGAGCACTCTTCTTGACCAGCCTCATCCTTGGTCTGCCAGACCAGTTTGACCGTAGGCCTTCCCCTACTACAAGACCCCAGAAATGCAAATATTTATGAAGAGAACCCCCTAATTCATGATGTCTAATCATGTTCCTCTTCCTCGGCCTTTGATACCTACAAGTCCATTAATTTTCTACCCACAGATCTCCCACTGCCCCTTGGCTATAAATCCCCAGCAGCCCTTGCTGTCTCTGCAGTTGAGCTCAGTTCTGTCCTAAAGTCCATGTCTTCTACTGCAGTGGCTTGAATAAATCTGTCTTGCCATTTTTAACAAGTGTCTGATGCAATTTCTCCTTGACACCTTTCTTTTTTAAAAAAAAAAAAGAATATAATAGTATATTTATTTTTTTAGCTTATTCACAGTGCTTATTTTATTTTTTAATATTTTTATTATATTATGTTAGTCACCATACAGTACATCCCTAGCTTTTGATGTAAAGTTCCATGATTCATTAGTTGCATATAACACCCAGCGCACCATGCAATACGTGCCCTCCTTACTACCCATCACCAGCCTCTCCCATTCCCCCATCCCCCTCCCCTCTGAAGCCCTCAGTTTGACACCTTTCACTTTTTCTCTTTTAAAACCATGGCCTGCTTAAGACTGACGAAAGCACGCTAACCCCAGAAATGGTGCTGATGGGCTAGAATGAAGGCATCATGGTAGATGTCAACGGGGAGTCCTGCCTGTCCCACCACCACGCACTTGAGGGTGGTCACCAGACTCTGAATCTGTGAGAGGATGCAGATAAACCCTGAGCAACACTGGAGGCAGTGTTGTGTCTTCTGCTTACCGCCTCTTTCGTAATATTGTTTACTCCATACAAAATACCAGGCTGGGAGTCCGTTGTGTCTGCGTGGCGGTCCCGTAATCCTGAATCGCGGCTTCCTACCTACCTGCTAATTTTTTATGCTTTAAGATTTTCTTTCTAGCTGACACCCCGAGTCAAAGCTTATCAAAACGGTGTCTGCTCCTTCAGAGAACTGTTTCCGTGTAAATGTGCCGATAGAAAACAATGGTCGGGGAGGAAAAATTTTCCTGTTTTCCGTTTCAGGTTCTTTGCCTGGTCTAATAGTTAAATTGACATAAGACAGATTAACAGGAGAAAAATAAATTTCATATGTATGGAGTTCCATAAAAAAAAATACGAGGTTTAAAGAAGTGACAAAAGCAGGAAGCGTTTATACCTTTTAGTCAAGGAAACAATAAATTTGTAAAGAATTGACAAGACAAAGGGGTTTGGGCTCAGGGTAGTAAATTAGTGAAGGAGTAACTTTGTTTATACAGCTTTCTTCGCCCTCAATTATCTGGTCCTGGTGATAAGGATGCCTTCTACCCTCCGGGTGCAGGGAGGGTAACTTTCACATGGGAGATCGATCTCTTGCTTTCAGGAAGACAAAGGAGGGTCAACTGGTTGTGTTTTACTTCAAAATAATCAATATGGAACTATGCATGGTGACAGATGGTAACTAGACTTACTGTGGTGATCATTTCACAATATACACAGATATGTAGTCATTATGTCCTGCACCTGAAACTAATATGTTATATGTCCATTAGAACTCAACAAAAACAAAACAAAAACCAGAATAATCAATATGCCAGAGTGGCATAGTTTGGGGTGGCATATTCTGCTCTCCTTCAAAGTCCTAACATATAGTCATTCTAAAGAGTAAAACACTCCGAATGTATGTATCGTTCCTCTACGTATTTGCATGTTTACCAGGAAGTATTGCTTTGACACCATGAAGACTTCTTAATTGTGGACAGCTGCTACAGACTGAAACTGTCCCTCATGCTCAGCCTGGACACCTAGAACCAAAAATCACACCTACTCTCTATATTAGCATGACTTTGCCACTCCCCTGTCTTCCTCTGCACGAGGTTATTTTTCCAGGAGTGCTCCTCTCTGGCAATTGGCTTGTTTATTACAGGACCTTCCCCCAAACCCATCATCTCTGCAACGAAAAACATCAACAAATTCTTTGATCCCTTTGCCTTGATGTCTCCATCAATCCTGGACTGTCGTATGATCTGCACCCAGTTCTGAGCCCCATTTTGAAAGACCCACCTTAAATCGCACTTCCAAGTCTCAAAGAATTCTGTCCTAGCCTTCCGTCACTCCAAGACAACATTAAAGTTTTGCAAGGTGGTGTTCATCCTAACTGGGGCGAGTGATAAACTCAAATTGTCCTATCACCCGTTCGCGCGGGTGATATCTGGGGAGCCAGCTTTTGGCGGCTCAGGAATTTTGCATGGAGAGAAGTCAGTAACAACACCACGACATCATCAACACCGCTTAAATGTGAGGATGGGCCTAGGCTGATCTCTTTCAAAATGGATAGTATAGAAAAGTAGAGAGGTTGGTGCCAGAAAATTATTTTAGTTGTCAGGATAGACTAAAACCTCCACAGGAGGCCAAAATTTTGTCTTTCCTCAAAAATCCAAGAATTCACATGGGTCATCACCGTGTCCCTATTATTTGAATGAGCCAATTAAAAAGGCAAAATAGGTCTTACAAAGCACACTGGTGCAACGTGCTAATTCTAAATATAAACATGTTAGATCTTTACATGATAATGCTTAAACGAGGGATGCTTTTCATATGTAGCTATTATGGGAATGCAGATATGATAACATATTTCATTTTGGAAGACGGAAAAGAATATTTGTGAGCTACCACAAGTTTTCCAATATCTGTCTTTAAAGCTTCTAAGAGCTAACACGTAACAAACTTAAAGGGCGGATTTTCTTTCTCTTACTGTTTCACGGTAATGTTTAGTATTTAATATTCAAGAAGCCACTAGAGGGCCCTAAAGCCCACCTCAAATTCGGAAGACCTCCGATTCAGAGGGAGGGGTCATCACACACCATTATGTGTGAGCTGGCCAAGAAGCAGAAGAAAAAAAAAATCTAGTCATTTGCTCATGAGTAAAAACTGGGAAAGATAATAATAGTAAAGATAATAATTCACACAAAGGCATCAGATCTACCCTGTGTTAACCTAATTGATCAAGAGAATCAAGTTTTATCTCTTGAGCGCAGTAGTATTTTTTTCTTCCTGGTAACGTGTAGGTCCCTTCCGTAATAACCAGCCTGTCTTCGGCGTACGTGATTTTCGCAGGTGCTCCTATATGAGGGGCTTGTTTGCCAGTGTTGGCCTATTTTATTAGAACTCCTAAACAGGACTTTTCTAGTAAAGAAATCCAATGTATAAGAAATAGGGAATTTAAGGGAGGCTGCAACTCAGTTGATCACAGAATCTTCTACAAACCTGTGTCTGCACAGGGAACACAGAGTGCCCCTGGCTCTCCCGTCCCACAGTATTCTACCTGGGGCTTGTGCCCTCATTGCTCTTCCTGCTGGACTGGCTGCCGCCCCCCAGCGGCAGGGCCTGCGGCTCTGGGTCACCGTACCTCCCAATAATCGACTTTAATCAGTCGCTCATTCAAGTGTCCCTGGCATGACAGCGCCAGGCATAGGATAGGTGCTTAATAGATATTCACTGAAGAAGTTCTACATGTTACTTAGAAGGAAGAAGTCACAGTTAGTGCTATAAATTAGTTGGCTTATTCAAAACAGAAATACAAATTAAGGAAACGTTCCGAGTCCAGCGCGTGTTGATACGCAAGTAGCGATAAGGAGTTGGCGTGAGTACAGGGTGCCAAGCAGCGGTTCCTCGGCGCTGGGAAGTGGGAGCCACAGCTGGCCGTGAGGCTGGCCCAGAGCCTCCCGGGAATGAGGAGACGTCTTGGAGAAGATACTAGATTTCCCACGGGGCATGAAATGGGCATTCAAGCTAATCTGATTAAAATCTTCAAGAATCAAAGGACCCCAGCGGACCCAGAGCTGTTACATAAGCATTTTAAAATAGGAACGACGCTGAGAAGTGGGCAGCCGAAATGCAAACGACAGAAAGGCTCTGGGTGAATTGGCTCGGGAGCTTCACGATGCTGAAGGAGATGAGATCAGCCGCAGGCAAAGGAGAAGGCAGAGGGGGAAAGACAGAGGCCTAAGAAATAGCCTTTGGCGAGCACATCTGCG
>NW_024425119.1:37735820-37781224 GCF_017311325.1 Ursus maritimus
AGAGAAGCCGGTAAGGTCAACAGTGGGCATTTCTGGATCAGTCCTGGCTCCAGATTCTTTAAAAAGCAAACGCCTAGATTTTTCCTGGCAAAATAAAGATTCGTTCCGTGAGGGAGCAGCCACATTAATAAGGGGAAAAAAAATTGTCTTGCCCTTTTCTCTGTTTTGTTGTTCCTGTCACTCCCTTCTGCCGTTAAGGTTAATTCTATGTCTGAGAAGAACATATGTTTTCATTATCTGGTAAAAATGTCTGAATTTTTATATTTATTAGCATACTTTATTTGTTTTTGTCATAATACATCCAGAAATAAAGGAAATTGCAGAAGTTTTTGGGTTTTTTTGTTTTGATGGCTCCCGAGCCCTCATTTGTCCCAAGGTAACCCTGGTTTCTGTAAAGCAGCACCACCCTGCTCCCGGCTGGACCAGAAACCTAAGGAAATCCTTCCACAGCACCAGTTCCTGATTAGCAAGCTCACTAATTAGAATACATCAACTGAAATTAATTCACTCATCAAACATCTACTGTCTACCATATGCTGCAGATAAAGAAATACATAAGCCCAGATCCCTACTCTCAAGGAACTCAGGTCTAGTAGAAGTGAAAGAAAACTAGTGATCATAAGGTGCTGTGGGTAAGTATTGCAATGGAGATACACATAGTCTAAAACTTTGGGCAGCAGCGAATTTATCAGTTAGGAGAACATTCAAAGGTGAGAAAACCCAGCCAACACTCACCTGCACAGAAAGGAGTTTATCTGTCTCAGATAACGGGGTGAGAGGTAGACAGTCCAGGGCTGGAACAGGAGCTCCTGATGCTGTCAGGGACCCAGCCTCATCTGTCTTTCCCTCTGCCATCCTTAACTTGGAAGCGTTCGCCTTCAAGGCAAAGAGGAGGGGGAAGAACAAAGAGCAAAATGAGGCATGCTAGTCCATTCCGTCTTTTTCTTCAGGAACGTGTGGAGGAGGAAAAATTTTATTTTACCCTTCAAGACTCTTTTAGCTGGTTTAAGAATCAAGTTGGCAGACAGATTAATAGGAGAAAAAAACCGAAGTTTTAATTACATATGCATGGAGGCCCAATAATGAAAATGAGACTCAAAGAAATGACCGAGGCAGGCATTTCCTTTTTTTTTTTTTTTTTTGACAGTTTATTTTTTATTTATTTTTTTAAATGATTTTTTAGTGTATTGTGTTAGTCACCATACAGTACATCCCCGGATTCCGATGTAAAGTTCGATGATTCATTACTTGCGTATAACACCCAGTGCACCATGCAATACGTGCCCTCCTTACTACCCATCACCAGCCTATCCTATTCCCCCACCCCCCTCCCCTCTGTAGCCCTCAGTTTGTTTCTCAGAGTCCATAGTCTCTCATGCTTCATTCCCCCTTCTGATTACCCCCCTTTCTTTATCCCTTTCTTCCCCTACCGATCATCCTAGTTCTTATGTTCCATAGATGAGAGAAATCATATGATAGTTGTCTTTCTCTGCTTGACTTATTTCACTTAGCATTATCTCCTCCAGTGCCGTCCATGTTGCAGCAAATGTTGAGAACTCGTTCTTTCTGATAGCTGAGTAATATTCCATTGTATATATGGACCACAACTTCTTAATCCAGTCATCTGTTGAAGGGCATCTCGGCTCCTTCCACGATTTAGCTATTGTGGACAATGCTGCTATGAACATTGGGGTGCATATGGCCCTTCTCTTCACTACGTCTGTATCTTTGGGGTAAACACCCAGTAGTACAATGGCTGGATCATAGGGTAGCTCAATTTTTAACTTTTAAAGGGACCTCCACACTGTTTTCCAGAGTGGCTGTACCAACTTGCATTCCCACCAACAATGTAGGAGGGATCCCCTTTCTCCACATCCTCTCCAACAATTGTTGTTTCTGTCCTTGTCTATTTTTGCCATTCTAACTGGCGTAAGGTGGTATCTCAGTGTGGTTTTGATTTGAATTTCCTTGATGGCTAATGATTTTGAACATTTTTTCATGTGTCTGTTAGCCATTTGTATGTCTTCATTGGAAAAGTGTCTGTTCATATCTTCTGCCCATTTTTTGATGTGATTATTTGTTTCTCGTGTATTGAGTTTGAGAAGTTCTTTGTAGATCTTGGATACCAGTCCTTTATCTGTAGTGTCCTTTGCAAATATATTCTCCCATTCCGTGGGCTGCCTCTTAGTTTTTTTGATTGTTTCCTTGGCTGTGCAGAAGCTTTTTATCTTGATGAAGTCCCATAAGTTCATTTTATCTTTTGTTTCTCTTGCCTTTGGAGATGTGTCATGAAAAAGGTTGCTTTGGCCGATGTCGTAGAGGTTGCTGAGGCCGGCATTTTCTAATACTTTTTAGGCGAAGAGACAATAGATCTGTGAGGAATTGACAGGACAGAGAACTCATGTCTGGGAGCTTCAGTTAATATGGAATTCTACATAGAATTTAGACTGTGGTAGTTAGTTAGTAAAAGTACCAGGTGTGCTTATACAACCTTCTTGGCTCTGAATTTCCTATCTCAGGTCGTAAGGATGTCTCTTTATCTCATAGTACAGGGAGGGTACCTTTCGAATGGGAGATTTATTTCCTGCTTTCTGGTGACAGAGCTGGGGGGTAGGATCAGAGTGTTCTTACATTGGCTATTTCTTAAGTAACTTTTAATTCAAAATAATTAATATGCTGAAATGGCACATTTTGCAGTGGCTTGTTCCTGGTCCCTACAAAAGCAAAAAAACCCAAACCAAAGCAAAACAAAAAAATCCCAGAACTTTTCCAGAGGCTCCAGGACATAAATGTTCTCTTATATCTCATCCATCAGAGCTACACCACAGGTCCACCCCTTGCTGGAAGGGCGCCGATGGGAAGTAGGCTTGGGATAAGAATTAGGCTAGCCAACCCACAGTATGGAACACACTAATGCATTTTCAAAACACCCCATTGTTCTTTCTCACCCACTCAAGCAACCATTCTTTAGTTAATCTGGACACTGATAGGGAAAGATTAGCAGATGACCCCCAAATGTGCCTATGGTTATTGCTCTTCCAAAACATTTCCCTGGACTAAGATGATGATAAAGGAAGTTTATCTTTTTGAGAAGACATTTAGTCTTTCAGGGTTGAACTGAAAATTTAAAGAAGAGTCACTATGTCTCCTTAAATAGGTTTACCCTTCCCCTTGTTGGAGCTCAGTATCTGTTTTAGACTACAGGGGACTCAGCGGCCCCAACTCCATTTTCAGTTGAGGTGACCGAAACTTCACCCTTTCCCTGGTATCCCCACCATCCCTTTACAAGAGAACTGAATGTTCCCTCCCAATGGGATCCTCTTTCCCAGCTTCCTGGGAATGCCAGGCACTCCAAATGTCCTCTAACCTACTCTCAAATAAGGGAATGGCATTCATTAGGCGGTCACTATGTGCCAGGTACTGTATTAAGTTCCTTTAATCCTTCAACCACCATCTTATGAGAAGTATTAAGGTACACAAAAATTAAGTCACTTGTCCAAAGTCAAAAGGATAGTTGGTGGTAGAGTGGGAATTCAAACCCAGGCAGTCTGTTTCTCAGTGGGCACTGGGCAAAGGCACCTCTCCTTCTCTATATTGCTTTCTTAATCTACATTACACCTTAGGGAAAATTATGTTCTTAGGAACTCTTCAGATACAGATGGTAGGACCTTGTAACTAGTTCTAAGTCACCTTAGAAAGATACATGGTTAGCACTAATAATTCAAGAATGTAAAAAAGTTTAAGATTTTTAAATTGCTCATTCATTTATTTAATAAATATTTATTGAATCCCTGATATATGCTCCGTAATACTCCTGGGCTGAGGATTCAACTGTGAGCAAGATAGCACGGTCCCTCCCCTAAGAGTTTACAGTCTCTAGGGAAAACAAGCAAATAAATGAAATTTGGTGAATGAGAGGAAAAATTCAAGGTGCTATAAAAGTACATTATGGGCATGGTTCCTATTTGGGGGACGGAGGAGGGGAGCTGTCACTTCTAGGAGGAAGTGATATTTAAGCCCTCTGAAGGGTTGAAGTTTGCCAAAGAACTGGATGGGAAAGAGTGTTCCAAGTAGAGGGTGTGTGTGTGTGTGTGTGTGTGTGTGTGTGTGTGTGTGTGTTTGGGTTCACATCTAGAGTCACAGAAACCTGACTTACTGGAGAATTAGAATGAATCACAAAACCCCTAGGGCAAAAGTTCACAGAGAAGACAGGAGTGGGCAGAAGTCGAGTCATGAAGAGTTCTACAACCTTCGAAACCAACTTAAGGTCAAATGTTTTATTTATGGATTTAGTTTTTTTACAATTAGAACCAGGATGTCACCAGTAAAGAACTCATCATACAGCTCATGTCCTGTTTGTTCCAAATTAGCCTGTAAACTTCATGGTACATTGATCCTTTAAAAATGAGATTTTTTTTCTCTCATTAAGTTTAAGATGTTTGGAAATGAATTGCTTAACATTTGAAAACATTTCTTACGCTTTATGATAAAGGAAATAGGTATCTATGTGTTCGTGTTATCTGACAACACATTTTGATTTTGGTTCTTCTTGTTTCATGATTCCCAATGAAAGACGTGTGTTTCAGCTCTTTCAGTGTATTCAGAGGCCACCTTCAAGGATGAGTTTCACAAAACAGATTAGAGTTCTTCCCAGAGCCTAGCATTTTCAGCATTAGCTTCAGGGAAATAACCAAGATCTGACACATTCTCTTCACCTTTTCTCCTTGTCCTTTGTCTGGCCCTGAGGCATCTGTGCCAATTGTGAGAGTTGTGTAGGAGACCAGTGAGCAAGTGATTCATGGATCTGCTAAATCCTAGATTTAGAATGTAAGAAATCCCAATACAGCCAGGAAAAATGACCCCAGGTCAGGTAACCAGGGGCTTAGGGCTCTCTATTCACAGGCTGACTAAAGAGTATCACAATTCTAAGGGATTCATTCATTCAACAAATATGCCATGAGAACACAGCAGTGGGTAAAACAGACCTGTGTTCATGACGCTTATATTCTACAAATAGAATTCAGTAATATTTAAAAAATAATCATTAATAACTAAATTGGGTTTATTCCAAAAATGCAATTTTGAATTTTGGTCTTCCATGGAAAAAAAATCAATCGATGTAATTCAGCATATTAACAGAATGAAAGAGAAAAATCACATGTCATCCTAATAGCTACAGAAAAAACATTTGGGGGGCGCCTGGGTGGCGCAATCGTTAAGCGTCTGCCTTCGGCTCAGGGCGTGATCCCGGCGTTCTGGGATGGAGCCCCACATCAGGCTCCTCCGCTGGGAGCCTGCTTCTTCCTCTCCCACTCCCCCTGCTTGTGTTGCCTCTCTCGCTGGCTGTCTCTGTCAAATAAATAAATAAAATCTTAAAAAAAAAAAAGAAAAAACATTTGGAAAATTCAATATCCATTCATAACTTTAAAAAGCGAATACTACAAGGACTACAAAGGACCTTTCTTAACCTAATAAATGATATTTACAAAACAACCTTTGATGAATGTCATACTTAATGATAGAATGTTGAAAGTTTTCTTTTTGGGATTCATAGCAAGACAAATATTTTATTACCACTTTTATTCAATATACACCATTGAAAAACCTGAAGGTCCTAGCCAGTGCATTATGAAAAGAAAAATTTTAAAATAGCATAATTATGGGAAATGAAGAAATAAAAGATCACTATTCACAGATGATATGATTATGTAAGTGGAAAATTGAAAAGGACCTACAGCTAAAATAAAAGAATTAATAAGTGAGCTAAGTTCAGTTATTACAAACAATATTTTAAAGTCAATTTAAATTTCTGTACACAAGCCAGAAAACAATCAAATTGATATCATTTAAAATAACCAAAAGATAAAAATAACCTCAAAAATATTAAATATCAAAGAGTACATCTAACAAAGTATAGATATGTAAGAACTCAATGCAAAAGCTATATTATTAATAAAAATATATAAAATTATATCTAAATAATTGATTAGAAATACCACGTTCATGGATTAGAGGAATCAGAACTGTAAAGACTAATTCTCCCCGGATGGATCAATATACTTAATGCAAACTCCCTCTGATTGGTTTTTTTAAAATGAAACTTGACAAGCTGATTTTAAATTTAGTTAGAAATCTAAGGACCAAGAATAGTCAAGACAAATTTTTTTAAAGAACAGCAGAGCTGGATTTCTGATGAGCAAGACTATGAAGTTCTACCTGTTGACATTGGCACAAGTTAAGAGAATGGTGCAGAAGAGAAAAATAGAACAGTGAAATAGGGAGAGAGTCAAAAGAGACAACCACGTGTGGCCACTTGATTTACGAGAAATGTGGTATTACGAACTGTGGGGAAAGGAGAATCTCTATAACCAATAACATTGGAACAATTAAATATTCATATAAAAAAGAAACTTAACTCCTACTTGACACCATAAACAGATATTAATTCCAGATTTGTTTTTAGTCATAAAGGTGAAAAAAAGTGAAAGAACTTCACAAAGATATGATAGGAGAATATTTCCAATTGTTAGAGTAGGGAAAGAATTTTAAAATAGGACATAAAAAATACAAACCATTAAGAAATCATAAGAGCACAAATCACATATTTGATACATTGAAATTAGTAACTTCTGTTCACCAAAAGCCACCTTCGAAAGTGAAAAGGGAAGCCCAGAGCGGAAGAAAATATTTACAATGCAAACAACAGCTATCAGCTAACAGGTTATCACAAAGTATGTAAATAATGTCTACAAATTAATAAGATAAATGGATACTCCAATACAAAAATGAATAAGAGCAAATCACTAAAGAGTCTATTCAAACGGCGAGTAACCTCTTCTATGACATTGAAATTCCTGAAAAACAAACAAAAAGTGAAAGATAAACAAGACACAGGAAAGTGGAGGTCACGTGGCTGACTGGCAGACAGGGAGTGCAGAGGGAAGGGAACAGAATATGCGAGCCCTTAGGCTAGAAGACTTCGTGATAGTCAATAAAGCAACACTATTTTTAACTGGGATTCTTGGGACCAGCCTCTGTCTTTGGAAAGCTTACCAGTTTTCTCTGGGTCCTTGGATTTTCAGTAAGTCTTTCCCTATCCCCATACACCAACCCAGCCTTCAGTCATAGAGCCTGATTTTTCTCAGTTGGCTGCTAAATCCTGAAGGAGGCTCAAGGCTGTTTCTTTTTTCATTAGAAGTGTCTTTCGGGGCTGAGCAGAGATCTACAGTTGATCTGTTAGCTAGCACAAAGGGAGTGCGGAAGATGTAAATTGCATATTGAATTTTTCTTGAAGGGACAACTGGCTCACATTTTCAGATAATAGGTTATGATGCTGTCAAATAAAATCACTCATGACAGGGGCCATAGCCGATGACCTCACACACTCTTTGAACTCCTTGAAAACACTGGCTTGAGGCTTCAGCTAGAACTCTACTGAGAAAAGCTTGCAGTGAGATTTGACCTGAAATCAAATTATTTGATGGTGAAATCTGCAGCATTTTAAGAGTAACTGTGCAAGAAGAAAGCAATTAGAATTATTCACTACTCTGAAAGTGAGCTCAATTCTTCATTTGAGGTGAAATTTTACTGTACAATAGATTTCACCCCGAATGTCCCCAGCAGCGCGATCTGGCCATAATAAACTAGCATACACCTGCAAATATTTTCACTCCAACTATAACTTTAGGTAGAGGGCCTATTGATAAAGTGGAAGCAGTATTTTTTAAATGATTTTTTATTATATTATGTTAGTCACCATACAGTACATCCCCGGTTTCCGATGTAAAGTTCGATGATTCATTAGTTGCGTATAACACCCAGTGCACCATGCAATACGTGCCCTCCTTACTACCCATCACCAGCCTATCCCAATCGCTCACCCCCCTCCCCTCTGAAGCCCTCAGTTTGTTTCTCAGAGTCTATAGTCTCTCATGTTTCATTCTCCCTTCTGATTACCCCCCCTTTCCTTATCCCTTTCTTCCCCTACCGATCTTCCTAGTTCTTATGTTCCATAGATGAGAGGAATCATGATAATTGTCTTTCTCTGCTTGACTTATTTCACTAAGCATTATCTCCTCCAGTGCCGTCCATGTTGTAGCAAATGTTGAGAACTCGTTCTTTCTGATAGCTGAGTAATATTCCATTGTATATATGGACCACAGCTTCTTAATCCAGTCATCTGTTGAAGGGCATCTCGGCTCCTTCCACGATTTAGCTATTGTGGACAATGCTGCTATGAACATTGGGGTGCATATGGCCCTTCTCTTCACTACGTCTGTATCTTGGGGGTAAACACCCAGTAGTGCAATGGCTGGGTCATAGGGTAGCTCTATTTTTTTTAAATACAAATGCAACCAGTCAGTCTTTGGAAGATTTAAATAATGTTGTGTAAGTTTATGTACATTTATGTATTTCAAAATGTCTTCTATAAAGTAGATCAGATTTTTTTTTCCTTTATAAAGACCAATTTTGAGTATGGTTCAGCCATACTCCATTCTAGAAAATCAATTTTTATGCATTACCAATTATTTGCATCAATATATCACAATCTCTATAACTTTAGACACTGACTTATTCATTCTGCTTGACAATAATAAATGGAGCAACCTAAAATAAAATGAGCGTTGCCTTGGTGAAATGTTCTAGTAACCACTCAAGTTTGAAAATGAATGCCGCAGGAAAAGGTCACAAACAATAAAAAGTTTATTAGGGTAATGGAAGAAAATTTAAAGTACTCTCTTAAATGCTCAGAACTAGGCTATGCCCCTGCAACTGTCTTTGAGTGAAAAGTTTAAGGTAGGTATTGAGTTATCAGTATGTTTGAGTTAATTGAACTGGAGAAAATGTAGACAACTATTTGCCACTAATTCCAGAGAATATTGTGTATGGTTGTAGGTGAAGACACTGACACAATAGCACTTTTTTCTGCCTCAGTTGATAGCGACATATACATGATTCCTAATAGTCCATTTTCCAGAATGTGCACTGCGGAGAGGCCTGTAGGACGTTCCTGGTGGGGCTGGCTTCCTGGGCATGGGACACGTGCAATCACACAAGACCCCAAGCTTAGAAGGGCCTTGCACTTGGTTTAATATCGTCGTCACCTTCTTGAAATTATTAATAATTTTTAGACAAATGACCTGCAATTTCATTCCATCATGGGCCCCACATACTATGTTAGTGATCCTCTGCTTTGGTGTGAAAACTGAATTGTAACTCAGACCACACTCGATGTCCCCCATTCCTTAAATATTAAGGAAAACAGCTTTGGCTTTGGTAAAATGTATACAGAGATCACTATTTCTCCAATGGTCTTTCAACTATTTTCCTATCCTTTCTCTCTCTTCATCCTTGGATCTCCTCTCCTTAACACTGACTGTTATCTACATATCTGTAGATCTATTACTACTGGACTCTCTAGTCTATTCCATTGATCTATCTACAGCTCTATGATCAATCTTGACAAATGGTTACATATGAAGAATGATGAGAAGACCTCATCTTCTTCAGAAGTATCTTCGTTGTTCTTGGTTATTCTTGGTCCTTCACTATTCCATTTGAATTTTAAAACCCGCTTGTTATATATAAGAACTAAAGTCATTTGATTGACTTGATGGTTTTAGGATAGATTAAAATCAGTCAAGGAGAGAAGCACCCCGGGCAGAGTCCGGGAGATACCAACCCTGGAGCTTCTGTTATCCTCTCCATGGAGCCATGGATGCATTTCTCATCCAGTTTCAGTGTGTGACAGTATGCACAAAGTATTGTCAACCAGGAAGCTCCCCTGAGCCTGGCATCCAGAGTTTTTACTGAGGCTCCAATACACAGGCATGACTGATTGCCCACGTGGCTGGTTTCAATCTCTAGTCACCAGTTCTTCCAGGCGTGACCCAAAGTCCCCACCCTAAATCACATTGTCTTCTTCTGATGTATCCAGCCACCACCCTAAATCATATTGTTAGACTATCCAGTTCTCCAAAGCTCCAGGGCAAGCAAAGACACTCCTATCAGGCAGGACGGCACAGAGGCTGAGAGATGACTTCCCAGAAGCCAAGGACAAAGGCCAGACCTCTTTTGAGGCAAGTTTAAAATCTTTACTATATATGAAGTAAATAATATAATTTTAGCTTCTTTTTTTTTAAGATTTATTTATTTATTTGAGAGAAAGAAAGAGAGAGCATGAGCCCAAGGGGCAGAGGGAGAAGGAGAGACAATCTCAAACAGACTCCACGCTCATCTTGGAGCCCAGGGCTGGGCTTGATCTCATGACACTGAGACCACGAAACCAAGAGTCAGACACTTGACCGACTGTGCCACCCAGGTGCCCCATAATTTAACTTTCTAACACTAAATCAGCTTTGGATTCCTAGAATGAATTCAACCTGATCATAAATTATTTGCTTTTTATAGATTAGGGAATTTGGTTTTATAAGATTTTGTTTAGAATTTTTATACCTACGTTCACGAATGAGATTACACTAAATTTTCTATTTATTTTTGCTATAGGGGAGGCAGAACTTTACCTCTACCCCCTTAGGGTCGCTGGCTGGGCTGAGAATTAAATTGACATGAGACAGATGGGAAAGGAAAAGCGGGAAAAGCACACAGAGGTTTACATATACATGGGAGCTCCCATAGGAGAGTGCAGACCCAAAGAAGGGACTAGACCTGAGTGCTTAGATACTAGGTTGAACAAGGAGTAGCCACTGTAGAAAAGTAGCTAAAATATGTGCACAGTTATTTTAACCTTGTCTGTGCAGATTTCTCTCTGCCTTGACTCCTCATCTCTGATGATAGGAATGTTTCTTCCTTTTGGTACAATGAGAGCACCTTTCACATGGGAGTTCTTATCTCTTGCTTTCAGGAAGAAAGAGAAAGGTCAGAGTGTCCTTGCATTTGCTATTTTCCAAGTGTCTTTAGCTCCAAATAATCCTTGAGCCAAAGTAGCATATTTTGGGATATCATATTCTGCTACCCTTCACTGTCCTTGTCTAGTTTTGGTATCAAGGATATGCTAACATCATAAAATGAATTGGGGGATGCTCCCTCTTTTTTTAGAATCAAAAAGAATTTTTATGCAATTGGAATTATTATTTGATAAATATTTGGTAGAATTTGTCCTTTACTACTTGTTAGAATGTGTGAAGGTTTTTTTAAAACCAACAAATAAGTGTTGAATTTCAATTAATGTTTTCTTCACGCATCTATTAAGACTGGCATATAATTTTTCTCTTTATAAAGTGAATGTTGTAAATTATAATGATAGGCTTCTGATGTTGAACATTTAATATTTTTTGGTTTTGTATGTTGCTGAATCTTGATTTGCAAATATTTTTCTAAAATAATGTTTGTAAGTAGAATTTTAATCTTGAATTACTCTTATGTTTTTATCAAGATTGTACTAATGTGTAAAATAAATTAATTTCCCTCTTTTTCTATAAAAGTTTGTATAAAATAGAGATGGTTTGTTCTTAAAGTTTTGGTACAATTCACTTCTAAAACCTTCTGGACCTGATGTCTTTTGGGGAGAGGAAGATTTGATCACTAATACATCATTAATGAGTGCTAGTATTTTTGCATTTAAAAAATGTCTTTCTTAAAAAAAAGTTCTTAAATCACATGTTGGTTATTTATATTTTTCTTAAAACAAATATTTCATCTATGTTTTCAAAAATTATTGTCACAACTTGTTTATTTTATTCTCTATAATCTAAAAATCCCTAGGGCCCCTGGTTGGCTGAGTCAGTGGGACATGGAGCTCTTTGTCTCAGGGTTGTGAGTTCAAGCCCCACATTGGGTGCAGAGATTACTCAAAAATAAAATCTCTTAAAAAAATCCCTAATAGAGCTTACTCTTCTTCATGCCGAATATTATTTACTTCTACCTTCTGTCTTTTTTCTTGGTCAGAATTACCAGAATTTTTAGTCTTCTCAAATAACCACTTCTGTGCTGGTCACCTCTATAGGAGTCATTTCATTAACTTGTTAGTTTATCATTATTATTTCCTTTATTTTACTGTCTTTGGGATGATTTAGGTTTTTTTTTTTTTTAAAGATTTTATTTATTTAGTTGACAGAGATAGAGACAGCCAGCGAGAGAGGGAACACAAGCAGGGGGAGTGGGAGAGGAAGAAGCAGACTCATAGCAGAGGAGCCTGATGTGGGGCTCGATCCCGTAATGCCGGGATCACGCCCTGAGCCGAAGGCAGACGCTTAACCGCTGTGCCACCCAGGCGCCCCTGATTTAGGGTTTTGTTTCTGCTGAGTTTTAGTCTTAGGTCATTAATTTTCTATCTTCTTTAATTTATTATAGATATTTTTGAGTCTATTCTTACCCTAATACTGCCTTAGCTATATTCCACAAATTTTGACGTTGATCAGCAATGAGATTCAGAAACATATGTATGTGTTTGTGTATCCACGAGGAGGACAGTTTGACTAGACCCCAGACAATGGATCAGAGAGGAAGTGGGTCAGATCATTTGGCTGTTACTCTGAGTCAGATGGGGAGGCATGGAAGGATTTGAAACAGTGAAAACACATGATCTGACTCACTTTAATATGATCGCTATGGATGTATTAATTACAAATATGAATTTTACATTAAAAACAAGTGAAGACAGGGAAAAAATTAGCTCTGCCATTTTGTCAAACAGCCTCCTAACAGAATTTTCAAAATCATCTGCTCCATACATGTAATAAGAATCTATTGATGGGATGACCATGTAGCTTTTTTGTCCAAATGGGACACTTCTGAAAATAGAGGACATTATTAATAATGATGCAAGAAAAACAGGAGCATTCCAGGGTTGTGCTGGGTGACCAGCTGTCCCGGTTTCCCTATGTATTGAGCACTTAGTGTGACTTACCATGTGCCAGTGTCTTTGCCAGGACACAAAGCCTCATCTGAGACTAAGAAAGGGTCCTTGGGAAAGACAAATCACTTCAATATCATGTGATCAGAGCTGGGGAGGATAACAGAGAACAAACCAAGCAGTCCCTTTGTCTTCACAGGCTCTTTATGAAGAATAATGTTTTTACATTAAAGCAATATTAGCAGCAGCATATTTCCAGATCTGTAACATCTTGCATCCGATCTTTTTTACTTTTCCTAATGGATCTCATTTGATTAGGACACCACTTACCGATAAACACGCCTGTTCGGTATTACATTGTCATTATGCTGTTGTCTCAGTTTCTTAAGACTGCTGTGGCAAATTACTACAGACCTGCTGGTTTAAAATAATAGATATTTATTCTTTCATAGCTCTGGAGGCTAGAAGTCTGAAATCAAGGTGTCAGCAAGGTTGGTGGTGAGGAAAAAATTATTCCACGCTTCTCTGCTGGCTTGTGGTGATTGCTGGCAATCCTTGGTGTTTCTTTGCTTGTAGACACATATCTCCAATCTGTGCCTCTGCCTTCACTTGTGCTTTTCTCTGTGTCCCTGCATCCTCTCCTCTCCTTATAAAAACATCAGTCACGGGATTCAGGGCCCGGACTAAATCCGGGATGACTTCATCTGGAGATCCTTAACTCATCATAGCTACAAAGTTCCAAAAGGGTCACATCCTGAGGTTCTGGGTGGACATGAATTTTGAGGGAACAGTATTCAATCCACTACAATGGCCTGAAATACAACAAAACAAAACAAAACAACAAAAATACCTGATATAATTCTGAAGCCTAAAAGAAAAAACAGTTTTCCTAAAATGAGACTTTTGAATGTCTTAATACTTTGTCTGGTTCTGAAGAAATGAACCGTATTCGAGGTGGAATTGCTTTAAAAAACACTCAGTCGGAAAGAGTAGATGGGTCAGAGGCTAAAGGCCACAAAAAAGAAAGAATGTTAGCAGCTATTGAGGGTGTCTTTGGGGGAGAACAATCTCGTATCAGATCATCGATCAAGCCTGCAGGATACGTTAATGGGTAAATGAAAGTAAGAATGACAATGTCTCCAAGAAGCGTTTAAAAATGCTCATCCAACATTTATTCAATGTTGGGTTTCTGCTGAAACTACAAACTTTAACAACGTTGTTAGATGCATAATAGAAGAGGGATTAGCACCAATAAGCATTTCGTTAAGCTGCCTACAAGTCTTTGCAGCGGTAAATGATTTAGAGTGATTTATTGGCATGATTTAGCCTTAATCGGTGTTTGAGAAATAAGTGACTATGGCCTAGTATTTAACAATATATTTAAAGATCTAACGATATAAACCTCCTAGATTATTGCTCTCCTAGATTATTAATGTTTCTCTGGAAACATTTTTCTTGAAATTCATGAGAGGTCATTCTAGAAGGAGGAAGTAGACTGAAGAGCAGACTTAGAACAATGTGTGAAAAATACAAAGTGACAGAATTGGGCAAGATTTTTAAAATCACTAATTATAAGTGCTTCCAACAAAGGAAGCACTGAAGCCGAAAACAGATGGGCACCCATTGGGGATGCTGTAGAATGAGGACTCGGGATCCCTTCCACCTCTGAGAGTCCATGATATTCCTGAGCGAGCACTGCCGGGAATGCCAACATGCCCGAGTGAAGGGGACTAAGGCAAGGGATTCAGCAACATGGAGGGCACGGCTTCGAGGTCTCCTTGGAAACCCATACCCCAGGCCAAGCGGTGGCCTAGCTATTGTAAGGCAGAGGAATATAACAGAAATATAAAGCCTGGATCTCAGCTATTCTATCTGTAGCTGTGTGTGTCTCTGTTCCTTCATACACCTCAATTAAAATTCAAATGAGATAAAATATGCAAAGTATCTGAATATTAGGAACATGACAAATGGTAGCTGGTATTATTCATAACTAGGAAGCAGAAAAATTGTGGCATAAATGGCAGCAATTCTAATCATAAAGCCATTTACATAGTATGCATAAATTTTTAATACTTATGATAGTATCTTTTTTCATAAAGGAAAATTGTATCAACATAAACAAGCTTCATAAGGGGGGTTATTTGCACATTTCCACACGGCAACACCGCGCCCGTGCCATACTGTACATGAAAATAGGCACTGCTCGTGCTGCAAATAAGAAATGGGGTCATCACTGGCTTGGCCTCCTCCATTTCACTTCCCAAACAAGGAAATATTTCATGTGCACTTATGTGTGAAAGAAAAGGTTTTCTCTTTCTTTGAAGGAGTGAGATACTTAGGCAAAATTTATTCCCATAACTTAAAAACTGATCAGAATGCTCTCATTAGTATTGAGTTATTTTTGCTGGATTGGGTCAAAAATCAGCTTTCTTGCTGCAAAGCTTTATTGAAATAATACTGAAACTGATGTCTGATTATTAAGTAATTCAGTTACGTTAGGCACTTTACATAACATTCAGTGACTTGAACAGGGCTAGTTGTCACAGATTCATGCTGTTGGGGGACAATTCTCCATGGGTCTCAGGCCTATAGTCTCTCAATGACCCTGCATATCTTGTAAACAGAGGCACTGACTACCTTTTGCTATGAACTAACCACTCAAGGATGCTTATATAGAGAACAACCTTGACAGATAGAGATAGTGTTTCTCACTGGAGAAAAGGACGGCATGTTTGCTGTCCAGTATAATAAATATAATGTCCCTGGAGTGAAGACCAGGTGTGCTTACATAAAAGATTCAAGTCTGACTTCCTTTCCTGTAACACAACCCCGCTGCATGTGAAGGTATCATCAGGCCTTTTCCTGCTGTGCTCTGGAGGCTGGGGCTTCGGGAACTGGTGCACAAATGCTAATACTCTGGCTACAACTGGTGCTGTGAGTAATAAACCGCTCTTTGTTACGTGGGAGTCTGAAGTCTTCCGCCAGCATCCATGAGACTGTGGCAGGTAGACTAGTTAGTCTGCAAGTTGGTAAATCTCAGACCCTTTGTCTTCTTGACACATACCTGAAATTTTTTATTTGATCACTAACAGAAGGAACTCAGGAAAGGCACAGAGTTTAACGAAATAAGTGAGGACCTGGGGGAGTTCTTTTATTCATTTTGCTAAGCTCACATCGAGAGAAACATCTCAATTATTTTTAACTCTTTAATTCTGAAGGCCCTGGAAGAGGGCTGAGAAGAAACAGAAATTTCTTGTATAGTGGAAAAAGCCTTGTCATAAAGAGCTCTGCACTTGGAACCGGGAATTTCAGACCCTGGGATTTAAACTGTAGCTCGGCAAAGGGGAACCCTCCTACGCTATTGGTGGGAATGCAAGCTCGTGCAGCCACTCTGGAAAACAGTATGGCGGTTCCTCAAAAAGTTGAAAATAGAGGTACCCTACGACCCAGCAATTGCACAACTGGGTATTTATCCCAAAGATACAAATGTAGTGATCTGAAAGGGCACGTGCACCCCAATGTTTATAGCAGCAATGTCCACAATAGCCAAACTACGGAAAGAGCCTAGGTGTCCACTGACAGATGAATGGATAAAGAAGATGTGGTATGTATATATAATGGAATATTATGCAGCCATCAAAAAATTGAAATCTTGCCATTTGCAACAACAAGGATGGAACTAGAGGGTATTATGCTAAGCAAAATAAGTCAATCAGACAAAGGCAATTATCATATGATCTCACTGATATGTGGAATTTGAGAAGCAAGGCAGAGGATCATAGGGGAAGAGAGGAAAAAAATGAAAGAAGATGAAACCAGAGAGGGAGACAAACCATAAAAGACTCTTAATCTCAGGAAACAAACTGAGAGATGCTGGAGTGGAGGGGATGGGGGGATGGGGTGGCTGGGGGATGGACATTGGGGAGGGTATGTGTTGTGGTGAGTGTTGTGTATTGTGTAAGACTGATGAATCACAGACCTGTACCCCTGAAATAAATAATACATTATATGTTATTTTAAAAAATATATATATATATTTAATAATAAGAAATATATAAGAAATATATAATAAGAAATAAATAAATTGTAGCTCCACTAGTGAAGCCTTGGACAAGTCACTGAGCCTCTCAGAGGCTGAGCAAGGTCATCTGTAAGGTCCCTTTTCAAGTTCTAAAGTGTATGATCATCTACTCTGAAGGTCATCACGATTCTCTTGAAAGAAACTTTGGCCACACAATTTCAGCTTTGTGGAAGGCCATGTCTCAATTAGTTGCAGTAATGGCACCCACGTTGTTAGTGTCTGTATCACATATCAGACTTTACTACTTACACAGTGACAATTACTTGGAACCATTTAGTGATTTGGAAATAATGCACGCCTTCAGTATAAAGCCAAGTACAGAATTAGGTGTAAGGCTCCACAAGTAATCTAGCTGCGATTGTGAGAGTTGGAAAAATGCCTTCATCTCTGAAGGGTAATGTTGTTCAGTGGTTAAGAGTACACGTCTTAAAGCCAAAGCATGAGGCTTCCTAACTTAGCTTTGCCACTTACTAGCTGGGCAGCTTTGGGCAAATTACCTAACGTCTTCGTGCGTCAGTTTCCTCATGTGTAAAATGGAGATAATTGTCACACCTGTTCACAGAAAGCAACAAGAACAGGGCTTGGTAAGAGGAACTGCTGAATCAGTGTCAGTTATTTTCATGAGATCATGTCACAGGAGATATAAATGTCCTAAAATGTTAAGAGAAACAAAGGCACAAATCAATAATTCTAATATGGTAGACTGTCGATCCATCGATTGCTTTCTCAAAACCTGATTTGCATAAAGAGAGTAAGAAATAAACATTTTCTGCAGCCCCACCTGTACCCGGGGGACTGGGGGGTTGGGGGGGCGGGGCAGGAAATGGGTAAGATCCCGATGCTACCCAAATCTGAACTCTTCCTTTCCCACTTTCTCAGCCACCTTACAAAAGTAAAGGCAAGGTTGAATCTGGGGAGTCTTACAGAGTGTCAAGTACAAAACCTTTTAATGAGCTTTGGATGTATTGAGAGATTCAACAAGAGCCCTTCCTTCCCATCTAAAATGTATCCACCATGAGGTTTTTCAAGAACAGCAGAGCGGGGCTGCCTACCTCTTGTGGCTCTGTCAGCTATTATGCCCTAGGGTCACATGGGATACGGGACACCTCCCATAACCACTGCAGTGTGGCAAAAATACGAGGAGTGATAACTAGCACGGCAGTGTGCAAAACCTTTTTCACATCTTTCTCATTTGAGCCTCACAACAACACCGCGAGAGCAGGAGGTAGGAAGAACACATGATTTGAAGTCAGAGTTCACTTGCTGGGTAATTTACCAAAAATGTGTTAATTGCCTGCTATGTGCCAGGCACTGCCCTGATTTCCCAGTGGCCTCAGCTCTTTGGCTGTTAGTTAAGTCCCATGATAAGCAAGCCCATTCCTATTCCTAACCCTTTTTGGGGGCCAAATAGTTTTGATTGAGAGGGGATTGAGGATTGGGTGGCTCTAAGCATGGGTGGGACAGGGGATTTCTGTAACATTCTGATTATCATGCTTTCTTGCCAGACATTTATATTAGTGTGAGTAGGTAAAGACGCGTAAGTGGGTGACTCGTATTCTAGCACACCTAGAGCAGACTAGTAAAGAGTAAGTGTGACCATTGTAAACTCGTGTGTGTGTATAATCGATTATATATCTTTCGAAACCACAGGAATGCTTAACACTTCCTAGAATGTGGAGTTTTCCTGAAAGCAAGGTATCAAGTGAAGTGACATTTCATATCAACTCAAATTCAAAGAAATCAAAACCATAGTAAATGGTGTTTAGGTTAACGATAAACAGAATGCTGTACCTGCAAACACACAAGAGACAATAATGGCTCTCAGCCAATAAGTAACATAGATCGGCTCTAAAATAAGCTCATAAAGTGAAAATCACGCATAGTAAAAATGTGTCTTGAAAATACCTATAATTGCCCATATAGTATACTGATCATGCTGACTTTTTGAAACAAATAATTAATTTCATGTCTTTGTCAGTGGTTAAAATCATTCACGCGTTCTATCTTTGGGTTCTGGAACTCCTGCACATGGTTTTCTGACTTGCCTGCATCCACTACATAAGTCATGGGATTGATAATACTGAGGAATGCCCACTTAAGAATATTTAGTTAACAAACTCTAAGTGTAGATATGACATGATTTCATTGTACCTTAAAAAACTTTCACCACTGAACAAGAGAAAATGAAAAACAAGCCAACCTATGGAATTCTAAAAAGTGACAAAACAAACTAAAAAAAAAGCAGAACAAGAAAACAATAAGGCTAAAGAGAGATATTAATAAATTAATTATTAATTATTAATAAATTAATAAATTCAAAACCAGAAAATTGGTTGAATTAATAAATCCAAGAAGTGCTTTTTGAAAGAATAAAACAAAATGGCCCGTGCTCATGGATTGGTAGAACAAGTATTATTAAAATGTCCATACTACCCAAAACAATCTTCAGATTTAAAGCAATCCCTACCAAAACACCAACAGCGTTTTTCATGGAACTAGGACAAATAATCCTAAAATTTGTATGGAACCACAAAAGACTCTGAGTAGCCAAAGCAATCCTGAAAAGGAAAAACAAAACTGGAGGCATCACACTCTCAGATTTTAAGATATGCTACAAAACTATAGTAATCAAAAACAGTATGGTACTGGCACAAAAAAATAGAGACATAGATCGATAGAACAGAATTGATAACCCAGAAATAAACCCATGATTATATGGCCAATTAATCTTCGACAGAGGCGGCAAGACAATACAATGAGAAAAAGACAATCTCTTCAACAAATGGTATTGGGCAAACTGGACAGCAACAGGCAAAAGAATGAAACTGGACCACTTACTTACACCATACACAAAAATAAACTCAAAACGGATTAAAGACCTAAATGTGAAATATGAAACCATAAAAATCCTGGGAGAGAGCAAAGACAGTAATTTCTCTGATATCAGCAGAGTAACATTTTTCTAGCTATGTCCCATCAAGCAAGGGAAACAAAAGCAAAAATAAACTGTTAGGACTACATCAAAATAAAAGGCTTCTGCACAGCAAAGGAAACCATCAACAAAACTAAAAGACAACATACTGAATGGGAGAGGATATTTGCAAATGACATATCCAATAAGGGGTTAGTATCCAAAATATGTAAAGAATTTCTGCAACTCAACCCCAAAAAACCAAATAATCCCAATTTGAAAATGAGAAGACATGAGCAGACATATCTCCAAAGAAGACGTAAGATGGCCAATAGACACATGAAAAGATGCTCAACATCACTGATCGTCAGAGAAATGCGAATCAAAACCACAATGAAATATCACCTCACATTTGTCAGAATGGCTAAAATCGACAACGTAAGAAACAACAAGTATCAAGGATGTAGGAAAAAGGAACCCTCCTGCACTATTGGTGGAAATGCAAACTGGTTCAGGCACTGTGGAAAACAGTATGGAGGTTCCTCAAAAAATTAAAAATAGAATTACCATATAACCTAGTACATCCACTATTGGGTATTTACCCAAAGAATATGAAAACACTAATTTGAAAAAATATATGCACTCCTATGTTTATTAAAGCATTATTTATAATAGCCAAATTATGGAAACAACCCAAGTGTCCATCAGTGGATGAACGGATAAAGAAGTAGTGTCTATGTGTGTATATATACATATATACATGTATAAATATGGAATATTACTCAGCCGTAAAAAAGTTGTGTGTGTATGTGTAGATAGAAATACGCATATGTATATGTATATATGCATATATATATATATATATATATATATATATAATATTAGCCATTAAAAGAATGAAATCTTGCCATTTGCCAGATATGGATGGAGCTAGAAACTATAACATTAAGTGAAAGTACAATGTTAAGTGAAATAAGTCAGAGAAAGACAAATGCCGTATTATTTCACTCATATGTGGAATTTAGGAAACAAAACAAAGAAAAAAAGACAAACAAAAAGACACTCTTAAATATAAAGAACAAACTGGTGGCTACCAGAGGGGAGGTGGGGGATGGGTGAAACAGGTGAAGGGGATTAAGAGGACACTTATAGTGATGAGCACTGAGCAATGGATAGAACTGTTGAATCACTGTATTGTACATATGAATCTAATGTAACTATATGTTAATTATACTAGAATTAAAGCGTTTAAAAATGTACAGTTGAATAAGAAGGGCTTGAATTGCACGAATTCAGTATACACAGGTTTTTTTCAATAAATACAGTATAGTACTGTAAATGTAAAAAAAATTAAAGTAAAAATTCCTGTAGTTCACCGATCAACCAGAATGTAGTAAGCTCCATTCTAAGATACAGTGCCTGGCATATAATGGGCACATAATACTGCTTAAATGAATGAATAGATTAAGAAAATTGGAGATTATAAAACAATTTGGTTCTTCTGTTTCTTGTCATGAATAGGGAAAACACAGAGTGGAAACCAGCAGGATGTTGAAGACCAAGATGGTGGCATCCATTACTTCAACCTGTATCCCAGGGGCCAAAGCTGTTACCTGACCCTTCTTAGAAGCAGGGGGTGCTAGGAAAGGCATTCGTCCTGAGCCCAGGAAGGAAATGAAATGATTTGGTTTTTCTGCAACAGACAATGTGTGGAGATTATCTTGTCTCCCTCTCAACTCTAAACATAGTCTGTCCACCTTTTGGGCTTTTATCGCCTGACTTGTGTTGCATCTTTTCATGGCTTTTCTTTCCCAATCAGATGGTAAGATCCAGGAGAAATGAAATCATGCCTTAAACTTCTTGTCCTAAACAGCAGCCAGCTTGGGGCCCTGTGTGCTCAACAAATTCCTCACTCCTACAGAGCGCATTTCAATTTACAGAGTGTCTTCACAGATTTATCTCACTGTTGTTCGCTGAAGTGGAGGACCAGTATTTCTGACTCTATGATATACGAATGTTTGGACGAGCTGCAGAAGGTTGAGCAAAGCAAATGTTTCCATTCCACCCAGTTCAGCCAGATCCACATAGACATAACCTCTCTCTTTCATTCCTAAAATAAACTCTACTGGGTCATGCTGTATTTTTCTTTTATTACTGCTGGCATTTTATTTAAAATTTTTTATCCATATTCATAAATGAGATGGTAGTAGTCCTTTCCTTGTGCTCTCCTTTTTATGCTTTGTATTAGGATTCTACTGGTTGGAAATAAATAAGCCCAGGTGGGCAGAGCCCCACACAATAGTCCCAATCCCGAAGTAACTGCTTGGAGGATAGCTCCCGGGACAGGTGCCTGGCCAATTTGACCATGACATGAGAGAGAAGCAAACTCTTATTTTGGTAAGCCGCAGAAGTCTGGGGCGTTCTTGTTATAGCAGCAAGCACTGCTTTTCCTGACTCATACTTCCTTCTCATCTCAGGTCCTGCCATCACCCTAGATGACTTCTATGTCTACATGGATGACCCTTCAAAAGCCTTAGCTCATAGTTCCCCTTAAGCTCGTTAACCTTCATTCCCATGTTCCCTTCAGTGACATTTAATGACAGTCCTAGAGTTCGTCATCCCCTAAGCTTCTATTCCTTGTCAATCATAAATTTCAGAAGTCACTGTGGCCCACAGCTTCCTTTAGCTGTAATGCAGCTACTTCTGTGTTCTTTCACATGCTCAGGACCTCTTACCACTTTTCTTTTATACTCTATCCGGCTGTACTCCCTTCCCTGCTCATCTGGGTTGGTCAGCCCAAGCTGCCATAACAAAATACTACGGACTAGGTGGTTTAAACAACAGAAATTTATTTCTTACAGTTCAGGGGCTAGAAGTCCAAGATCAAGGGTCTGGCTGATTCAGTTCCTGGTAAGGGCTCTCATTTTGGCTTGTGGACAGCCACCTCCTCACCATGTCCTCACATGGTCTTCCCTTAGTGTGTGTGCATGGGGAGAGGGAGAGCTCTCTGGTGTCTCTTCCTATAAGGACACCAATCCTATTAGATAGGGGCCCTGCCCTTATGACCTAGTTAAACCTCACCTGCTTCCTTAGAGGCCCCATCTCCAAATATAGGGTTAGGGCTTCAACATATGAATTTTAGGGGAGCACAAACATACAGTCCATAGCACCATCTTGTTCTCGGTGATCCCTATGTTTGATCATTCTTACGCTAATAACCTGACTCCCTTGACCACTGTCCTTCCATCACACCAGTTTGGAGAAACTAAACATGGATCAATCCTGGGGTCTACTTTCTCTACACCTACACCTACTCTGCTGGGTACTGCTGGGAAAAAATTTACACAAATGTATACACATGTCATTGTCTTCAACTTGAAAACCCTTTCCATTTCCCTAATCATTTATGACTCTTATTTCCCATGAAGGGATCCAGAATATGCCACTGTGGCATAAAATGATTTTGAGCTGAAGGCATTCGAGAATCACCGGATACAGGAGGAGGGTTTTCGTTTTTTGTTTTTTGTTGTTTTTTCCTGAACTCACCTATCTGCCTGAAAGCAGAGCCTCCCAGAGAAACTCAGCTGTCATAAATCCTCTTCTTGGGGGCAGGATTGACTCCTATCATCGAAGACAAGAAGTCAGCACCAGGGTAACATCACCTAAACAGACATTGTCACAGAACTATCATCTCTTCCATCTGTTCTCCTGGGGGCCCATTTATCTTTCTTAAAAGTCATTTGTTTTCCCAAGTGCCCTTCTCCTCCTTTTTCTTCCCCTATTAGATAGTATATAAGCCCCCCATTCTAACCACCTCCTTAAGTCACATTTTCTATAAATTTCTGTGTACAAAAGATTCCCTTTTGTACAGGGGATACGTTCTAAGACCTCCAGTAGTTGCCTGAGACCAGGATAGTATGAATGCTATACAGGCCATGTTTTTCCCATACAGACATACTTATGATAAAGTTTAATTTATAAATTAGCCACAGTAAGGGATTCACAACAATAACTAATAGTAAAACAGACAATTATACTGTAATGAAGGTTATGAATGTAATTATAGGATATGAATAAGATTATAAGAATGAATCTTAAAATCTTGTACTGCACTCACCCTTCTTGTGATGTGAGATGATAAAATGCCTACATGCTGACATGACGTGAGGTGAATGACGTTGGCACTGTGATGCAGTGTTGGGCTGCTCTTGGCCTTCTGTTGATATGTCAGAAGGAGGATTATCTGCTTCTGGACCGTGATTGACTGTGGGGAACTAAAACCCTGGAAAGCAAACTTCAAGTAAGAGGGACTACTGTGTGTTTGTGAATAAAAATCTGTGTTTTCTCCTGCCTGTCATTTGTCAGTTTAATTGTCGGGACCCAATAGAATCTAAGAGGACAGAGGAAAAGATTTTCCTCCCTGACACCCACAACAATTATTTCAAATCTTCAGTTTCTTTAAGCCACTCCCCACTATATTGTTTCCTCTCAATGTCATCAAATGACCTCCTTTTCTATTTACAGAGAACTTGAGATCCTCAGGCAAAGAGTCCCTCAACTTCCTACACAGTCCTCCAAATCCTGTTTGTGTTCATACCCATCTTCTTCCCTCTTCTCTGTCTCCCCCATGAACTCATTGCCTACCTGCCTACCTGCCTTCCTTCTTTCCCTCCTTCCTCCCTTCTTTCTTTCTTCCCTTCCTTCCTTCCTCCCTCCCTCCCTCCCTTCCTTCCTTCCTTCCTTCCTTCCTTCCTTCCTTCCTTCCTTCCTTCTTCCTCCCTCCCTCCCTCCCTTCCTCCCTCCCTCCCTCCCTTTCTTCCTTCCTTCTTCCTTCCTTCCTACTATCTCATGCCTTTGTTCCATTCCTTATGCCCTGTCTTAGCTGGATCTTCTTTCTCTCCTCTACTGACTTTTCCATGCCAGCATTTAAATACACCCACGCTTCCTGAATTTCAACAGCCCTCCCTTGATTCTGTACTCCCCCTACATAGTGCAACCTCTATCTTTTGTTTTTCTTCCCTCATATCTACACTTCTTGAAAGAGATGTCTGCACTTACTCATTTCTTATGCATTCCTCAACCCACTGCCATATGTCTTCCTCTTCCACTTAACTACTCATGCCAAGGTCACCTGTTTCTAAATCCAGTGAGCATTTCTAGGCTCTCTCTTCCTAGATCTCTATAATGTATTTGGCCCTGCTGGACACCATCTTTCTTCTCATTTGGCTTCAGTAATTCCATCCCCCTTCTTTCCTGTGGCTCTTCTCTCGGTTCCCACTCTTCCAATTACTGAAATGCTGCTGTCTCCACTGTTCCATTCTCTTCCTTTTCTCTTGCTACATAGTCTCTGATTTGTTTTGTGTACTTCCATGGCTTGAACTACCAACTAAATGCTTACTGACCACCAAAATTTAAATCTCTGGCTCAGCTCTTCCTTCTGAGCTCCAGGCATCTTCATCTGTTTTTGTACGGGACAGTCATTCTTTAATGCCCCCACAAGCTATGCAAACTCAACATGTCCAAAATAAAACTCATTTTCTTCTATCTCCCACATTGTGGAGAATGGTACCACCCTTTACTGCACCAGCCAAGCTATAAGTCAGAAAGCAAGTCTTGATGCTCTCTTCCACCCTCCATCAAATCAAGCACCAATCTTGCCAATCCCAGAATCTTAACATCTCCCAACTACAGCTCTTTCTCCATTTCCATTACCATATCTCAATTCATGTTTTCATCATCTCTTACTTGGATTACTCTTAACAGTACCCTAACTAGTCTGTTACTCCCTCCTCACTGCAGTCAATAGGCTCTTTCTAATTAAGTGGGGGAAGCAGAATCATTTCCCTTCTACTTATCTTAGGTTCATTCGTGAGGTCCTGCAAATTAGAGTGACAAAAGACAGGTTAACAAGAGAAAAACAAAAGTGTATTAACAAGTGCATCATGCATATACATGACAGTGCTCAGGGATGACTAACTCAAAGAAGTGGCTAGGATTTCGGCTGATATAGCATCTTAACAGAAGAACAATAATTTTTAGAGAAGTAACAAGATAAAGGAAAAGGGCTGAGTTTCTAAGGCAGCAAATAGTGGGAAGGTAAGTATATGGGAGAACAAATGGAAGATAAAAGCGGGTTAGTAAAGTTTGTTATGCGAAGTTAGAGTTTGTTAGTGCCATCCCTGGGCTGATAAGACTCTAGAGCTGTCTCTCGTGACTAACTTCTGTCCTTGGTAGAGAGAGGAAGGCAGCCATCTTTATAAATGTATGTCCTGCTTTTAGGCAAATAAGAGGAAGGCAGAGAAGTTTTCTCATAGCTGTTGCTTCTTAATTACCTTCAGCTCAAAATAATTCTTAAGCTGAAGTGGTACTTTGGGGTGGCATATTTTGCTACCCTTCGATTACAAATCATATCATTGTAGCTGCTAAATTCATTCACAGGCTGACCCTCTAGCTTTCAGAATAAGGGTGAAATGACTTGGGGTGGTACAAAGGACCCTTCATAATTTCACTTCTGCCTACCTTCTCACCTTCTCCTCTGTAGAGTTCCTATTTCTATCCATCCCTAACCGTTGTTCCGGCAAAACCAAACTACTGTTCCTTCAACTCACTAGATGTACCGCAATCTCTCTCTCCTCTCAGCCTTTCCCATGCTGCTCCCTCCTACTGGATAGCATCTCCTGCCTCCCTCTCTGCTTCGCGTACGAACTCGTTCCTCAAGGCTTGTCTTGGAGCCTTTTATCCTTAGAAAAGCTTTTCTGGACACTTTTCTGCCACCCTTCTTTGTTCTCCTATAATCCTTTGTGCATATCTTCATTATTACCCTTATGTGAGTCTGAAATGATCTGTCTAGTTTCAATCAAGGAAGTCCAAAAAATTGGGCATCTTTAATTTCTCTACAAATCTCTCCTACTCCTGCTCCTGGGCCACTGTAAAGCACTCCATTTGGTTTCCCTCCTTCCCTTCCTGCCTTCTCCACACCCAACCCATCTCAACATCACTACCAGAAGACTTCTTTCTTAATGCAAATTGAATATCCCTCCCCTGCTCCAAAAGGGTCTTTTAAGGAGGGCTTAAATCAGAACTGATTCAGAAAATGATACTTTCACCTAAGAATAAATGAATGAGGTCAAAGATGGCTCCACGGAAGTGGGATTTTTGCCAGGTCTTCTAGGACCACTAGACTATCAATCAGTGGAATATGCTAGGGAGTCCATTCTAGGCGCCTCTTTAAGGGCCCTGAGAAGGCCACATTAGAATGCGTTGTTTAGATAGAAGAATTGTGGGGGTGAGCACTTGAAAAATTGCCTGGAGCCAATGTAAGGAGAATTTTAAATGCAGTCCTGAAGAGTTGCACCATTAAATGTGTTTGATGCAAGACAAAAATGGAGTTCTGCTTCTAATTTCCCTACTTCAGACTAACAGAGCTTAGTAAAGTTCAATGTGAAAGAAAGGCATTATTTTAATGATTATTATTAGGTGACAGGTCATTCACAAGATCCCAAAGTCTGAAATGTCATAGCAATGCCAGAAGAGAAGCCAGGAGAGATGCTGGGAGGGAAAGAGCTGAAGGGGCAGACAGAAATCATTTTAAAGGTGCAATTTGAATATCCTGATATGAAAATCACTGAGATATAAATTGACTGGGAAAAAATATTTTAGAAAGTAAGCCATTAGCAATGTAATATTTCACCAAAGCCAGTCCTGTTTAAATGTTTAATTTGAGAATGTATATCAATCTAAGATATCTAAGAACATCTTATCCTCAAAAAAGTGATTCAACTGTTAAGAATATGAAAAAGATTAGGAAAAACAGTACCATTATTTAAAAAGAAAAAAAAGGCCTACAAAAATTTGTCTGCAGAGAAAGTGATAGATTGTTCAAAATGGTGAATTGTTAGGTAAAAGCTTGTTTATCAAATTCAAATACTCCAGGGAAAGACTCCTATTCTGTGAGCCACAAAATAAATAGTTCTCCATAGGTTCTCCTTAATGGTGTGCATTATCTTTGACTCGCTAATAATTAAACCAGTGATTTTTAATTTTTCAAACTACTTGAAGACTGAGAAAGGTTGAATTAATGTAGTTTCTGTTATTATTTTTCAAGGCTTTTTTAAACAATCGACCGAGAACGGGAATACCTGGATTAAATTCCCACACCTACAATGATTCGAGAACTTCATGCTACTGTATTCTGTCCATCAGTCAATAAAGGTCTTGAAAAAAAAAATTCTGAGTAACAATGTGCTAATCATCTACGTAGTTGGCAGACCTAGATTAAGGTCCTATAATTATTTCTTGGGAAAATAATAAATATTAGTTGTCATGATTCTGAATGTGAGTTCTGGCAATATTATGGGATTTTTTAAAAGATTTTATTTATTTATTTGACAGAGAGAGACAGCCAGAGAGAGAGGGACACAAGCAGGGGGAGTGGGAGAGGAAGAAGCAGGCTCCTAGCGGAGGAGCCTGATGTGGGGCTCGATCCCACAACGCCGGGATCACGCCCTGAGCCGAAGGCAGACGCTTAACAGCTGTGCCACCCAGGCGCCCCTATTATGGGATATTTTATGGCACCTAAAGGAACACTGAAGGTTCGGTAAAATGGAGGGCCAGTGAATTGAGTGTGATTATCTCCGTTCTCTCCTCCATTAGAATGACATTTACTGAAATGGCAGCATTCTTAGGAGTAACACAGAAAGGTAATCTCTCCCGGTTATATACCATTTAAGAAAGACCGGTGATAGCAATGACTTAAATTTAATGTTAGAAATTGTGCTGGATGATAAAACATAATGTGGTTTCAGACTATAAAGGGTCATATATTAGCAGACTTCCAACTGTGAGATTCTAAAGAATGTAATAGTCTAGGAGGGCAGTACAAAATCTCTTCTATACTAGAACTAAAATTATCATAAAGTGAGTAGTGACTTAATAAAAAAAAAGAAAAAGAAGGAGAAAAAACAGAGAGACGGGGAAAGAGAGAAAGGAAGGAAGGAAGGACAAAGAGAGAAAGGAAAAGAGAAAATTAAAAAGAAGTAAAGAGAACTGACTTTATATTTGGTGCCGAATTCAGTGGGATTTTTTTCCCCCAGGAGACAAAACCAAACATAAGACTAGAAACATGAATAATATGTATGAACACAAATTCTACACTTGCTGTCAAAATGATAATGCCATTCCTATTTTCAGAAATGTTTTTATTGGACACATTCAGTTAATTTTATCCAGCTGTCAGTAAATACTTTCTGAAAGTTGCCAGAAAATGAATTGAATGTGAACATTTGAAATGATGAATAAATAATCATAATACATCTATGAGCAGAAGGAAGAGCATGTGGGCCAAACGGCTTTGATGCCTACTTTTGGGCATAGGCATGAAGATGCTGCTGGAGCCGGCATGGGAAAGCTATTCTCTCAGAAGTATTTTTCCAACAGAAATGTTATGTTTATGATGAATATATTCAATCCTAAAGGGTCTTCCTATGGCCAGTAGTAGCGTCTCTTCCTGAGATTGCTGGCTGGGACCAGAGAACCAGTCTGCGGCTGGTGGTAGATGGATTCAGACCAGCTCAGGTAGGGATCTGGCCCTTGAGCACACACTCAAAAATTTCCCAATGCAATGACAAGCATGTCTTTAAAATATTATTTATTTATTTATTTATTTATTTATTTATCTATCTTGAGAGAGAGTGTGTGCATGCAAGCGCGTAGGGAGAGAGGCAGAGGGAGAGGGAGAATCTCAGGCAGGCTTCACGCTCAGCAGGCATCCAGATGTGGGGCTCAATCTTGGGACCCTGAGATCAAGACCTGAGCCAAAATCAAGAGTCAGACGCTTAACCAGCTGAGCCACCCAGGTGCCCCCAGCGTTCTTAAGTTTTCTATTACAAAAGGGGGGAAGATGTGACTAAGTTCCTAGGTATCTGGCAGCACATGACCTTTGCACTGACCACTGGTAGAGAGAGGACTGTGGGCCAAGCATAGGCTTTGGAGTCAAGGGACATGGGATCACATCCCATCGCAGCTACCTACTAGCTGTGGTATGGAACCCCAAGCAAGTTTCCCCATTTGAGGATGGGTCTATGGATGCCTACCTCCAGGGGATGGCATACTTCTTTGCAATTATGTAAGCAAGAACCAAGCACGCAGACCACCCTTGTCCCTCAGCAGTAACTCTCTGCCACTCTACCATGCTGTTGCTCAGATTTTGATGAATGGCTATTTTTTTTTAAATGACGCTAAAAATTATAGTTTTGCTTCCAGCAAGATTTATGGTAATAGCCAATTTAGAATACTAATAATGAATCAAAAAGAGTGGGCTTTACCCCAAAAGCCAATTAAAGTAAAGCATGGCCAGGGCTTTGAAAACAGATAAACTTGGGTTCCAATCGTCTTACTACTTAATAACCACAAGGTCTTAGGTGAATAATCCATTGCTGTTTCCTCCCTCTGTAAAAGGGAGCAGCTCTACTTCAGCGTGGTGTCTGGACTAAATGCAATGTGTATGAATCCTGGCTCTGCCGTTGACCAGCGGAATGACCTTGGGCAAACTCCGAAATCTCTCTGGGCTTCAGTTTGCTCACAGGTCAGGTGGCTTTCACAGTCATGCCCATCTCCGAGGCTGGTGTAAGGGTTATATGGGTTAGCACATAGAAAGCACTTAAACCAGTGGTGGCACATGGTGAGTGCTCAATAAATGTTAGCTATTCATTTTTTATTGTCACTTATTTGTTGATGTTATTGTAATAGCCACAAGGGTCATCTAGGTTGATGAGATGACAATGGCATAGACCAAAAAAAAAAAAAAGTGTTTACAATATAGAGCATAATATGGCAAGAGGTGTGACCTACCAAAGGCAGTCCATTGACTCCTGTTCTCTTGGGCTTAGTAATACCCAGACTCAATGGAACAGAAAGAAGGCCCAGGTGGAGGAGAGCAGTAGCTGTTCTAGAAAACACTGGTGGAGGAGAGAGGCCCCTCAGCGGTGGTGATCCCACAATGAGCTACTAAAACTGGACTGGCTGCCATCTTTGATAATCATTATCATCTTGTATTTCCCAGTCCACAGAGCACTTCACATCCACTATCACATACTTGACTCTCACTCAGAGCAGGTGGGTGTTTTGAGTGGCCAACACTCACATTATGCACCCTGCTTCTTCAGGTTTCTTCTTTCACCTGGGTTTCTCTGTGGTAATGTAGCTTTTTCCTCATAGCAGGAACTAATTCAGAAAACACACTGCCGTGGAAGTTGCTAGAAGTTTCCATGTACAGACAAGGACAGTTCATTGGTCTGTCAGACCACATGACCTCCACAGAGGTCATCTTTGACTACACTCAATATCACCAAGCAAACACAGCATCTCGGCTGTTTATTCACTAAAGCAGTCAGAATTCCTCTTGGCAGAACTGGATTCAAAAAAAAAAAAAAACTTTCTCCAAAGGTAGGAGACAGCTTATTAAAATTGCATCAGGCCCACTGCCAGGTGCCTTCAAGCCCAATCTGATTCCTTTCAAGCCCTCGACCCATGTTCATCAGCGTTACTCCAATTAGCAGATCGTGAGAAGAGGCAGACACGGGTTTCCTGCTTCTCTTGTACTCGGCATGACATCTTTTCATAAATACCAAATGGGGTGCCTTAAACAAGTGTGAAATATGTGCAAAATGGGTATTAAGCTGTATTTAGACAGTTTATTCATCACTGCATATGGCAAAACCCTTCTTGTGCTCTTTTGGGGCGTGAAGAAGAGCGCCACAAACTGGGACACAGCAGACAACGTACCACATGGAAACAATCATGTTGTCAACGGCCGGGACTCTGGTGACCACCCCTGAGTCCGTTACAGCGGGCAGCCTTACAGCTCCTTCCTAGGCCTGCTGTGGTCACCGGATGAATATTTATTTGCAAATATTTATTTGTCCTGTTCTTCGCACTGGGAACACAACACCAAGCAAAACTCATAAAACTTCCTGCCCTGGTGGAACTCACATAGTAAGTAAAATATATAGGATGTCAGAGGCCGATGAAGGCGACGGCGAAAAACAAAACGGGAAAGGGAATAGGGAGGCTGGGTTGCGTGGGGCGGGGAATTCAGCCTTCAATATCCCGATCAGAGGTCTCATTAGGGAGACATTGAGCAAAGACCCAAAAGAGGCAAAGCCAGTCAAGCAGGAATCGGGAAGAGAATTCCACGCAGAAGGAGCAGAAGCACAAAGCAGGAGTGTGTCTGGTGTACCCAGAGGCCAATGGGGCAGGAACGGAGTGTGGGACGGAGAGGTGGGTAATGAGGCGGAGAACCGGGCTGGTGGTAAGGGCCTGCAGACCTCCCGTAAGGCCTCAACTGCGGCTACACTGTGGACTTACCCGTGGAACTGTTAAAATTAAGTGAATGACGATCTCCAGGGATGGAGGCAGGCCTGGGAATGTTTTTGATAATCTCACATGTGCCTCCAGGGAGTAACCAGGGGTTGAGTGACGGTGAATCCTAAGGTTCTGAGCGGAAAGGCCATGAACACCTGGCCTTCTTTTCGGAAGAGTCGTGGTGGCTGCAGTTCTAAGAACAGGCCCTAGGAGGGCCAAGGTGGAACAAGGGGACCAGCCAGCCCTCCTGCAAAACTCCAGAGAGGAATACTGGTGGCTTAGGCGGAGATGGGGTGGAGGTTAGGAGAAGAGGTCAGATTCCAGATATATTTTGAAGATAGAGCCAAGAGAATTTTCCCACAGATCAGATATTGGCTGAGAGCAAAAGAAGAGTCAAAGATGACACCAATGTTTGGGGCCTGAGCAGTTGGAAGGATGGGGTTATTGTTTGATGGAAATGAGAAAGACCATGGGAAGGACCACGTTTATGCAACAACCCCAAAGGCGTTTCTAGATCGAATATAAACACGTTGCATGGGAATGTCCATAGATAGTAAAGTGCTCAGTGCCTGGCTCTTACCCAGGGTCAACAATGGCTGAGGGAGAGAGAGAGAGGGAGTGTGGGCTGGGGCTAGAGGGCCCCTGTGTGTATAGCGACATCGCTTGAAGGTGGTTGATAGCAGATAATAAACACATGTTCCAAGAATTTTCCAGAAATAAGTAGAAGAGATGAAGACGTAGTCAGGAAAAACCTCTTCTAAATGCCTCTGCCTCCATCTCCTCTAAATCTTTAGACCCTGTGGGAAGAGGCTTTGCTGCCTGGCAGGAATCCTGGCAACCGGCAGGACTCAAGAGATGCATGGGATTCATGCCACTGGGGGATGATTCTCCCTGAGTGTGCTGTACTTAAAACCGAAGCAGAACTTGAGAATATTCTGAATGACAAATAGCAGGGGAGTTAGTCAGCCACCTCATCATTGGATACAGAAAAGTCCCTAAAGAGCAAGGCCTGAGTCTCCTTCTTCAGGAAAATCTCAGACCCCGTACAAGGCTGCTGAGGATTTCATTTTCCAATGCCCTGCCAGATTCCAAGATTCCTTGAAGAATGAACAAGAGCAAAAAAATAAGTAATAACATATTTGTCAATCAAATCACTACATCCTTTGTTGCTAACGAAGGTTGTTTTTAAGATCCTTATTACAAATTATATATAATATTTAGCAATGGGATTTTTCAAACGAATCCTTAGGTGAATAAGATTTATTAATATAAATAGCTCCTGACAAACTTGGCCCCGGATCAAGAACTGCACTTCCTCTGGGTTTTAGGAAAAAGTCAAAGTTATTATAGATGGTGGCTTCGGGGAGATATTTGTTATTTCTCCACTGATTTGAAGTAGGTCGGATGGAGAGCTGAAGGCTTCCCTAAGGTTGTAATTAAGTATGAATATTTTAAAAAACTGAGAACAAATAAAAAAGTAAACAACTCCTTTTAAGCTTTCACATCACAGGTCTTTCATTATGTTTCCACCTCAGGCAAGGTGCTTTTCTTTGGAAAAGGAATACAGTTGAAAAAAAAATAAATTAAAAAACCCTGTGCAATAGTTTTACAAGTCTAGACTTCAAGAAAGACTCGCTCAAGCATGAAGCTTTTCAAGAAGTATTTAAGCAGGCAGGGTTGGGGCAAGAATGCACACGAATGCTCAACAGGCAGCCTGAATTGTTGTAATTTAATTCTGCAGGTCAGTCTGCTATGGTTTTTTTTCCCCTTTTGCTTGAAAATCACATCTTTCTGTCTCTTCCCACCCAAATCATTCGCTCTTATAAAGCCAGCTTAGGCAAATCAATATCTAGGCTAGCAGTGTAAATGTAATTACAGCGAAGCTTGGATAAACATTAGCTCTAAGACATTCCTTGGTCTATAGAGTGATAACTGAATTAAGTAGGATTATTTCATCATTATCGTGTTAAGCCTGCATTATTACACAAAAGAAGCTAATATTTCCATCTCGTTCTAGCCTAGCAAAACATGCTATCAGCATTTACATGAGCGATTTTGGTATGTTTTCTCCATGAAGAGCTATGAAAAATGATTTCATCGCAGCTGCATTTTCAGGAAGGTTCATGCTGGACCCCATCCTGAGGGCCTCGGGATCCATCTGCCGAAGGGTCCCACTATAAGGCAGTTCTGCGGGCCCCGGGGCCCTGGATTCTGACAACCAATTTAGTTGAATCCCCAGGGACCAGGGTACACTCATAGCCTTGTCTTCCATCATGTCCAACAAACTAGGCTTTCTGAATATACAGACCTCTTTGAAGCCTTGGCTCAGGCATTATTTCTCCTGGGAAACTTGCATTGACCTCGCTGTCTTTGGGCATTCCTCTCTCAGCACACTTGCCTGATGACAAAACTCGACTTGCACCTCTCTTCAAAATTTGGGAGCAGCTTGATCATAGTTGATCTCCGGGCCAGGTTCAGGGACTGGCACATATTAGCTATTCAATATTGTGTGTTGAATGAATGAATATAATTGAAAAGCTGAGACACGCAAACACCTACTATGTGCTAGGTGCTGGAGTCAGAGAGAGGAGACACATCTTCCAGTAGCTGAGAATCTGGTCAGGAATACGGGGAACGTAAAGACAGGCAGAAAGTAAACGCCAGCACTGGTGAAGGGCCAAAGCAGTGAGCTGCCAGGGTTGGTGGGGGGAGGTTGGGCATCACTGCAGGACAAGGATCCAGAGCAGAATCCTGAGAGGAGAGCCATGCCCCCGAAGGAAGGGTCACCTGAAGGCAGATACAAGGAGGCAGGGGGGCAGAGGGGGCGTGATGAGCCAGGCCCTGCTACAGAGCTGAAACGTTATTACAATGTAGCAATGTAGTCATGTAGTACGGTGTGTAGACAGCCGTACAGTGTAGACATTAAGAGACTAGGTTCTGGACGGATGCAGACCAAACTGGATTCAAACTCTGACTTCTTTACCATGTGTTCTTTAAGCAAATCGCTTAACATTCCTCAGCCTCAGTTCTCCCATCTGTAAAATGGACACAAAACTAGTAACTCCCCCATAGGAGCGAGAAAAAATATGCAAAGCCCTTAGCATGGTGCTTACCCATAAAAATGTTACTCTTGTAACTATTATCATTATCACTGTTCTTATTTTCATTCCTGCTTTCCCTGGCTAGGATACCCCCACCCTAACTGTGGTGGGGGTGAGTCTTGGATCTGTGAGTGCAGAGAGAGGACCCATGTGAAATGTTTAGGTCTCTCTCTCCTCTAGATTTGGTTAAAAATGAGAATAGATTGGCAGTAGAATTCTAGATAGAACCCCTGACATTCTTTACAGAGCACTGTGAGCTAGCTTGCAGCACCCCCTTACCATACAGGCTTTTGGAAGGTAAGAGTGCCCGCTAGCATAAGGTTCAGGGCATCTACGGGATGGCATCCAGTTCGCTCCTGTGCTGCATTAGTCCAGCTGGTCAAAGAGACATCGCTGCCAATTATCTTCCTTCTCTCACCTCCTATTTGCCAGAATAGTCATGAGTGGACAAATCAACTTTTACTCTTGAATTCGTTTAATAATGTTTCCTCTGTCAGTTGTACTGTAATCTCCTTTAAGGGGAGAGAGTAGTTAATTATACATCATTTATGGCCCCCACAGTATCTACAATGCTCAATCATCTCTTGGCAATAACTGGCTATTCATCACCAAGGATTTGATCCTTGATCCCATTATACTTGATTCTATAGACACTGCAAAATTCTCCGCGAATATATTTGATGCTCTGCTGACATATCACCTAATAGAGATGTTTAATCAGAGAAGTTACTAGGGGTGCCTGGGTGGCACAGTGGTTGGGCGTCTGCCTTCGGCTCAGGGCGTGATCCCAGCATTACGGGATCGAGCCCCACATCAGGCTCCTCCGCTATGAGCCTGCTTCTTCCTCTCCCACTCCCCCTGCTTGTGTTCGCTCTCTCGCTGGCTGTCTCTATCTCTGTCAAATAAATAAATAAAATCTTTTTTTTAAAAAAAAAAAAGATAAGTTACTAAGGCTGTCTTGTGAAATAATTTTAAAATTATTTTGAGAAATCTAACTTTAAAATTAGTTGAAAAAGTACCCCCGGCTCTGAATAGTCCCTTCCACTCGTCCAGAAATGTAAAACAAACTCTCAGATATCCTCTCCAATAGAACTATTTACTCTGTAAATTTGGGTCATTTTAAATAAAAAACAAAGCAAAAATGAACTTCTGGGACTTCATCAAAATAAAAAGCTTCTGCACAGCCAAGGAAACAGTCATAAAACTAAGAGGCAGCCCATGGAATGGGAGAAGACATTTGCAAATGACACTACAGATAAAGGGCTGGTATCCAAAATCTATAAAGAACTTCTCAAACTCAGCACTCAAAACCAAATAACCCAGTCAAAAAATGGGCAGAAGACATGAACAGACACTTCTCCAAAGAAGACATACAAATGGCCAACAGACACATGAAAAGATGCTCAACATCATTAGCCATCAGGGAAATTCAAATCAAAACCACATTGAGGTACCACCTTATACCAGTTAGAACGGCAAAAATTAACAAAACAGGAAACAACAAATGTTGGTGAGGATGCGAAGAAAGGGGACCCCTCTTACACTGTTGGTGGGAATGCAAGCTGGTGGAGCCACTCTTCGAGATGTTAAGAATAGAGCTACCCTAGGACCCAGCAATGGCACTACTAGGTATTTACCCCAAAGATACAGATGTAGTGAAAAGAAGGGGCACATGCACCCCGATGTTCATAGCAGCAATGTCCACAACAGCCAAACTGTGGAAGGAGCCCAGATGCCCTTCAACAGATGAATGGATAAAGAGGATGTGGTCCATATATACAATGGAATATTATTCAGCCATCAGAAAGGATGAATACCCACCATTTGCATCGGCATGGATGGAATCGGAGGGGATTATGCTAAGTGAAGTAAGTCAAGCAGAGAAAGACAATTATCATATGGTTTCATTCATATTTGGAACATAAGCGATAGCATGGAGAACCATAGCGGTAGGGAGGGAAATCCGAAGGGGGAGAAATCAGAGAGGGAGACGAACCATGAGAGACTATGGACTCCAGGAAACAAAATGAGGGTTTCAGAGGCGAGGGGGTAACAGGGTGTTGGGTATTAAGGAGGGCACATGCTGTGATGAGCACTGGGAGTTGTACGTAACTAATGAATCATTGAACACTACATCAAAAACGAATGATGTACTTTACAGGGGCTAACTGAACATAATAATCAATCAGTCAATCAATCAATCAATCACTCCTGGTGCCGCAAGGAAGTATTTCTGACAAAATAAATAAATAAATAAAAATTAAAAATATGAAAAACACTTTTAAACCTTAAAAAATGTAATTGAATCATTTATTCATTTAAATATCTTCAACCTGTCATTTATAATGATAAAACATATTTTTTCGTTTTTTGTGTATTAAGCAACTTCAGGCATGAAGGGCAGCCAGACTGAGTCAGTAGACAGGAGGAGACCTTGTCTATTAAACCCAGAGATTTCCGGTTTTGCTACATATGACACATCGTATCTTACAGGGAAAAAAAATTCCTACCTTTATTATGTTTGAATGACTTCCGATCCCCTAACCTTCTATTCCTCTTCTCCCAGATTGGCTGTGCGCACTAATCCATTCCCGTTTACGTCTATAGAAAGTTTACTCATGACCTATGCTTTCCAAGGTCGTTCCATTGGTAGAACACTTACAAGACTGCTGTGCTGTTATCTTTCAAATGACTCTCATGGTAAAAATGGTTGATTAGCCAAGTTGTCGGGAAAATTATTTATCCCTTTTGAGCCTCTGTTTCCTATCTATGACAGGGTGGAATATTGTCCACCTTTGAGGGCTTCTGTGATAAGGAATGATAATGGCACCATCTCTCACAGTGTGCCTGGCACTTAGCAAGTACTTAAAAAATTAAACCCAATATATATATATATATCACATTTTATAATTTACAAAGGGTTTGTATGTTTCCATACTCTGCTCTGGTCTTCACTATGGAAGGGATCTCTTCCCTGGAATCCATCCACAAGCAACAATGGTCCTTCACAGAGTCCTCTAAATTATTCAGGATGTTATTATATGAGTTTTTAGTTCTACTTCTTAATATATAACTATGCAATAATGTTTGCAAGGGCAAAGTAACCAACATCGTTCCACACTATCTTATTATAAAATATAAAAATAGGGCTTTGGAGGCTGGCTCTTGGGCAGGGAGTCATGAGAGAAACATGAAAGGAATCTTAATGTTTCTTTAAAAACTATTATTCTATTATACTGAAAAAACAAAGGCGTTTGGTTTTCTGCAGATGAAATCTGCACTCAAACATGCCTTCACTTCACTATAATATAATCAAATCTAAAGCTCCAAAGTTTATTGTTACAGACCTGTTGTAGCTGCTTTCAACAAAAATAGTTTTAAAAATGAGAGAATCAGAGATTGAGTCACCTCAAAATAATTATTCCTCTATTTTAAAATTGGGAAAAATATAAATCATAAATTACAGCCAACAACCGACCCTAGAGTTCATTCGGTATCAGAGAAGTAACTCCTTTGTTTCTCCAGCACATCAGAATTTTTTTTTAAGAGAGCGCTAAAATTCTTCTTTTTATTAATAAATCCATTAGCAAGTAATAATAGTCTATTTTGACACAGCCCTAACCACGACATTTGCTGTGGTCCAGTTTAGGATATATTTCATCAAAATAGGAAGAATCAGAATTATGAGAAAAAAAATCTTTAATAATATGATGGGAGGGCCTTACCCCAAATCTCCTCAGTCAGATTCTCTGGTTGGGGAGTGTGTAGAGGGTAGCTGCTAGAAACCCTGTTTATCTACCTTTCCCCTGTGATTCTATCAAGAAGCCTGGTGTCAGACCTATTACTAGATCACTTCGTAAACACTAGATGATACCCCGAAAGGGGACAATAATCAAGCAGCAGTTATGGCAAAGGAAAAGCCAATGATGTTAGAGGATGTTTAGGCTATATCCTGTTTTAACAGTGTTTAGCAGGTCAATCCCAAATCAGATGTCTTATTTAGAATTTGGACTGATTATATATCTTCCTGTCTCTGGTTTCCACCTATATCCCTTGTGATGAACATTTAGGAAAATGTTTATTTGGAAAAGTTAAAACAAACAAACATTTTTTTCTGGGCAAATAATTCATGCAATTAAAGCCAAAAATAAACATATTTACATCTCTATAGGCCAAACAAGGAGGATTAATGCAGAAGTTGATTCTAATAAGAAACTGTCTCAGGTCATTCTTTCAGATTATAAATCTTTTTTTTTTTAAGATTTTATTTATTTATTTGAAAGAGAGCATGCACGCAAGAGACATGATGTGGGGAGAGGGGCAGAAGGAGAGGAAGAAGCAGACACCCCACTGAGCAGGGACACCCCCACCCCCACACACACACCATGATGTGGGGCTCCATCCCAGGACCCTAGAATCATGACCTGAGCCAAAGGCAGAGACTTAACCAACTGAGCCACCCAGGAGCCCCTCAGATTATAAATCTTAAGAAAAAGTGTAGTTAAGAAATTAAACTCATGATTATCTATCGAGTCCATTGCCATAAAACTAGTATCTTCTAATTATAGTGAAAAATACTCTAAGCCCAGGAAAATTTCACGTCTTTAATTTTTGCTGGATTTCTTCAATGTGTATCCACTTCTCTCACAACTCTATAATAAAAAATACTAAGTATCTTAAAAGAATAACCTAGTCACATAATCCAGATTATTACTTGGAAGGAAAATTATATAAAATTTTTGAGTGGGACAAATTTAAGATACAAATTAGTTCTGTTCCTATATTTAAAATACATGTGGTCAGGCTGCTACCAAAAAAAAAAAAAGAGAGAGAGAGATACCTAAGAACTTAGAATTCCACATCGTAACATTCAGTTCCATGCTTTTTCACCACCATGCCATCCTACTTTTGTTCAAAATACAGCTTTGCTTTTCAGTATTCAGGATTTTGTTTGTTTTCATTGTGATTATGCATATGTTAGTTTTGATCTCAGCTCAGCCTGTCATTTACCTGAAATATACTAGGACCAGCCAAGATTGGGCTCCACAAACTCCCTACTCCAAGCACTGTCTATGTTATTCTGCCAAATGCAACACACGTTTCCTAGGATCAAGGCTTTTGAGGGCTGAAGGACCCTAGGGATCCTGTCCAGAAAAGGTGCAATTCAGAGACCCTCTCTGTAGCTTCCCTGCCCGTGTATGGCCCTGCTCTTTGGCACGCTCAAAGTCAGGGTAATCACGGCCCCTGCAGGCAGCTCTGCCTATGGCCAGCGAGCATCAGTGGTTCAAGAGATTTTCCTTGTGTCCAGACTAGCTGTGTGAAGCTCAACAGATCACAGCATCTTTGAGTGAGTTTCTCCAAGTACGAAGAAAGAGTGAGGACTTCAAAGGTCATACAGATCACAGAATTCTTCCTAATTAACAAAATGGCAGGAACAGGAATAAAACGTTTGCCTATAACAGCTTTGGGTCTAAAGGATCTTATCTAATTGGCGAAGTCTGTGTTTTAAAGGCAGAGGCAGCGATTTTCTCACACCACGCAACAAAGAATTTTCAACACTCCTGAGTAGTGGCTCTGTATCCTGATCTGTGGGGGTACAGAACCAGGCCACGCACTCACTCCTCAACACCCTGCTGACCAGTGTCTGCCACGGGAGCCTGGCTTGGCACTTACAGAGTTGTCACCAAATGTCCACTGTTTCCCCAAACCCACCATTGTTAGTCTTCCCTGCTCATCTCCTTCGCTTTTTGTCACCGTTGCTCATTTCCATCTTTTGCAAATTGTCTTCTCTCTTAGCCCCAGGGACAACGCAGCCCTGATTCTCCTTTGCCACTTTCTGACCACTCTTCTATCTCATTCTTTGGCTCTTTCTCCATGCCCACCGTTAAAAATAACCATTCTTTGACTCTCTTGTCCTTGCCAGGAAGAATCCTGTACCTGAGCCCTCCTTCCATCCTGGTCACTAATTCACTGTGTGGTCTTAGATAACCCACAATCTTCTCTGGGCTTCATTTGTCCCTGAGAAAGAGAAGGAGCTGGACGTGATGGTCCAAAATGTCCCTTCGGGCTATGCAGCTCTAGGCTAGTCTATCCTAACCCCACTCCTGTATTCCATCGGTATGTGGGACAGTTTCCGAGAGCCCGTACCAGTCTGCGGTGGCCAAGGCCACCCGGACATCAACACTTCCAGTGTGGGAAGGAACCCAAAACATCACCTTGCCTGCCATCCTCATTTTATAGCTGAGGAAATCGAGGCCCAGAAGGAGTACTCGGTCACCTGACAGCAGAGATGGGAACAAGGAGGAGGTCGCCTGGGCCCTCAGTGTGCTGCCGAATCGGGTCTTCGGTGTCCTCCACACCCGGCCGAAGGGCATAAGGGTCAAGGTGTCGTACAGAAGGCATCAGCTGGGTAGAACACTTTAGAAGATGACCTCTATGTCGTAACTCCAAACAATCTGGAGAGATATTTGCTAGACAGGATGCTTTAGACAAAGCAGAACAATATGATCACATAAAACATCTCAGATTTATGTTTTTAAACAGCCAAATACAACATCAAGTCACAGAATACATATATTTACATTAATGCAAATGTCCGAAGCACAATACAGTAGAATCTACTTAATAGTTCATCTGATTTGATTTACATATACACGAGCCTATGAACAAATATCAGCTAGAACAAAGGTTTAAGAAGTTACTCGGACATTTTGGTATTGACACCTACGTGTTTATGGCAAGAAATGATGATAACTTCCAACTTTCAGTAGGATCTTTTCTGCAAGGATAAGAATGTACAGAATGGAAAGAAGACAAACAAATGTACATTGATTGCACTATTTATCTAACACCATTTGGGATGTGGCATTATCCAGCAAATTTTATCAGAGTAGTCTGTTTACTGTGGTCTCGAATGATGACATGAGCTGAATTACTCCCAGATCTAACCTTACTTTGTGCTTCATAAGTGCCGTTTGGTTCTTCCTTCTGCATCTTTTAAAAAATGAAATAGGACACTAATGCTTTTCTTTAAAATAACTTTGGTCCTAAGAAGTCAGTAAAGTCTCTTTTTTTAAAGAACACCAATACGTGAAATTTTTTCTTTCTTTCAAGAATCCTGAACAAAAAGACAAGGTCACCTCCAGACCAGCTTCGAAATTATCGGTGGCACTAAAAACTAAGAGACTGTTACCTAGAACTTAAACTTTGGAAAACAACCCCATCTTCCTCTGGCACATCGAGGAACCAAAGCGCACCTGACCACAGTTCCTAGTAATCAGTTAAAGAGGCCATTCGGTTGCACTGCAAAGCACAAAACACCACCATTTCTGTCCTGCTGTTTATTTTGCACACTGCACAGAAAGGGAAGTATGGCGTGATTAAATTACTACAGCATACAGGGACAGGCACAAAATTAAGTGGACGCCACAAAGGGTGTGTCTGAAAACACAGAATTGACCGAATCGGAGTCGGATTTCACCCTCGTGGACTTCAGGATGCCCTCGGCTATGACCGTGTCACTGGGAAAGAGCCTGACTTTCCCGTTCTGCCCTGCGGCAGTATCCTTCAGGGGTTCCAAAAACACCACTCTTTTACCAGCCCCGGCCTTCCGCTCGTCAGCAGGGGTGTCGCCAGCAGGGCCGGGATTGAGAATAGACGAATGGGCATTGCTTTGGTTGAGAATATTTTTTTGTCTCTTGCTTTTACACTTGCAGGGACACGGCGTCAGATAGAGGTACAGAAGTACCAAAACGATACTGGCCACGCAGGCGGCGAGGGTGGTGAAAGCGGTGTTAAATGCCTCATGGGCGTGGGATCTGTTCACGGTGAAATTGCTCACGTTGATGGTGACGTCCACGGTCTCGTTTAACAGGCGCTGCCTGTTCATGGCGATACAGGAATACACTCCCGCATCCTCAAAACGAGGACTCTCTATAACCAGACTTCCATTGTGAAACACGTGAAAGTTTTCCAGCTCTTGATCCGGCTCCAGCAGTCTGTTATCCGGGCCGACCCAAACGAAATCGGTATTTGCATTGCCAGTCTTGCTGTCACAGGGGACAATCAGCCTTTCCCCAACTTGAGCCTCATGAATAAAGCCAAGTGCACGGAAGGAGCCATTGATGATGCCGTCCGAGCAATTCATAAAGCTCTCCTGGAGCAGAAGCACCTGACGGGAGTGCTTCGAGTCAGACCACAGGCGACAGGTATAATCGTTCTTAAAATCCATCACGGAGCTGAAGTGCCTGCGATACCAAAAGATCAGCAACGAATAGAGGGAACAGTCACAGACAAACGGGTTTCCATGAAGGTAGATGCCTCTCAGCTGTTTTCCTGGTACTAAATTAATATGGTGCATTGGCAGGGAGGGGATTCGGTTATAGGAAACATCTAGAAACATCAGCTCCACCAGCTTGAACCTTCCAACATACAAATCCATGGGAAACTGCGTGAGAAAGTTTCCACTTAAGTAGAGTTTTTGCAACTGGGAGAGCCCTCCAAAAGCTGAAGGATCGAGATAGGAAATGTGATTGTTGTAAAGCAGGAGTACTTCCAGAACCTTCAACTCTTGGAACACTGCACTTTTCACGGTCTTCAGCTTATTGGAGGATAAGTCAAGACACTTCAAATTTGGAGTTGTGGAAAAACTGCCTGTGGAAATGCTGGTGATGTTGTTATGACGAATAATTAGGGTGTTCAGCTTAACAAATGATGCTGGAATCCACTCAGCATCCAGAAGCCCGATCCTGTTATAGCTCAGATCCAGCCTCTTCATCAGTCTGAAAAGGTTCCCAGGCACCTTGGACAGGTTTTTGTTGGTGCAGCTCACGACGTCCGTGGCACAGATGCAGGCGGTGGGGCACACCCCGGAGGCGCCGCGGCTCACGGTCACCGTGATCACCAACAAACACAGCAGCTCCCTGCAGCCCGGTCTGACAACTCCAGGCAGGGTGGGCAGCGTGTGTAAACGTAAAGACATTATGGTCGCCTCCAAGTCTCTTCCTGGCGCCTTTCCACCAGCTCAGCCTCCCACCAGTGAACCTGGTAAACAATCAATATTTGAAAGGGGGGGGGGGAAGCAAAGTTAACTACCACCAGTTAACCCTTAAGAATCATAGCTTGCTTTCTTTTCAATAACTTTTGAAATGCAGGTTTTGTGTCACGCTGGGGAGCCTACGATGGTTTTTTACTGTTAAATGCAATTTTTTCCTGGGCTACTCCTGCTTACTTTCATTTACGGTCACACTCTATCAGTACAACTGTCTCAACATCAGAAATTCAGTATTTTTTTTAACGTGCAGGCTGCGTCGTTTTTTAAACTCCTCCAACAGACACAAAAATACACAAACGCATCCTACAAACAAACGGAAATGCATAGGAAGCCACCCATCCAGAAAACAACTCACAGAGCTGAAAAGCCTCACTGGCTCCGGGGATAGGCCGCCGACGGTGGTGTCTTCTGAAGGTCTGTGAGTCTGTCTCTGTCCGTCACTCTGGCATCTTCCGAGTTCCTTTCCCTCCTGCTCCCGGCGGGCGGCAGCCTCTCGCTGGCTCTCAACTTTGGGGAGTTTCAAGGCAGCGCGGCGCTTAGCAGACCACCCCGGACACAGAGAAACGTCTCCGGTCGGCTCAGTGGAGTTCTCCCGGGCTCTCTTCATTGCTCCAGCTAGTACCGCCTCGGCGCCCGCTACGTCGCGCGTCCGGGCGCGGGGGCTTCTCCGGAGGGGTCCGGGGGCGGGGGCGCCGGCAGCGGCTGGGTCAGGCCCCGCCTCCCCGCGCTCCGAAGCTAACTGGACCCCGGGTTTCCCGCGCGCCGCCGCCCGGGTTTTTATCCCAGTGCGCGGGGTCGGCTGCGGGGCGGGAGACAGTCCCGCCCTGCGCGTCCTCCGCACCGGGCTGGAAGCAGCTCCGGGCTGCGGGCCGGGAGCAGGCTGGGCGCACGGCGGGGCGCGCGCGGCGCAGGGAGGGCGGCGGCGCAGCCAATCAGGCGGCGGCCGGCATCCTCTCGCCCCCACCCGGGGCCTCGCCGCCACCTCCCGCCTCCCCGGAGAGGGACGCGGCAGAGCAGGGTGCACACCGGGAAGCTCACCCGTTCCCACCCGCTGTGCGTGTGTCCAGCAGCAACCCACGTAACCT
>NW_024425119.1:37781249-37781736 GCF_017311325.1 Ursus maritimus
CCCCGAACGGGGTGGTGGGGCGGGGGATTCAGGGGGCACGCCCAGCCAGGGAAGGAGAGGTGTCTCGCTTGAAGACCCCACTTGTCGCGGCCGCCCGTGTCCACTCCCCGACCTCTCGTTGCTTTCTTTGGGCCAGGGCCAAGGGGGCTTCCGCAGGGCTAAGTGCAGCTGGTTTTAAAGGTCTAGAAAATAAACACAGAAGTCGCCTTCCGTCTCCGCTCACGTTTGGGGGGAGGGGGTGTGTAGGGAAATGGGCACTTTCCCTCTGGTGCGACCAAGATCTCTGTTTGGAGGAAGGAACCGGGAAGGCGCTGCGCAGACACGCCGCACCTCCCTGGGAAAGTTCTATCCCTTTCTAACTCAGGAGGCGGCATCAAGGATGGTGCCCAATCCGAAAAGGAGAAGCACAGGAAAGAAGGCTTGGGGCCGACCTTCCGGCTGGAATGCAAAGATAAGGGTATTAAGCTTTAAAAAAAAAAAAAAAAAA
>NW_024425119.1:37781746-37803634 GCF_017311325.1 Ursus maritimus
AATAACTTTTGAAATGCAGGTTTTGTGTCACGCTGGGGAGCCTACGATGGTTTTTTACTGTTAAATGCAATTTTTTCCTGGGCTACTCCTGCTTACTTTCATTTACGGTCACACTCTATCAGTACAACTGTCTCAACATCAGAAATTCAGTATTTTTTTTAACGTGCAGGCTGCGTCGTTTTTTAAACTCCTCCAACAGACACAAAAATACACAAACGCATCCTACAAACAAACGGAAATGCATAGGAAGCCACCCATCCAGAAAACAACTCACAGAGCTGAAAAGCCTCACTGGCTCCGGGGATAGGCCGCCGACGGTGGTGTCTTCTGAAGGTCTGTGAGTCTGTCTCTGTCCGTCACTCTGGCATCTTCCGAGTTCCTTTCCCTCCTGCTCCCGGCGGGCGGCAGCCTCTCGCTGGCTCTCAACTTTGGGGAGTTTCAAGCAGCCGCGGCGGCAGCAGCCACCCCGGACGCAGGAAACGTCTCGGTCGGCTCCGGTGGGTTCTCCCGGGCTCTCTTCATTGCTCGGCTAAAGGTACCGCCTCGGCGCCCCGGCCGTCGCGCGTCCGGGCGCGGGGAGCCCCACTCCGGGAGCCGGGTCCGAGGGGCGGGGGCGCCGGCAGCGGCTGGGTCCGGGCCCCGCCTCCCCGCGCTCCGAAGCTAGCAGGACCCCGGGTTCCCGCGCGCCGCCGCCCGGGTTTTATCCCAGTGCGCGGGGTCGGCTGCGGGGCGGGGAGACGGTCCCGCCCCTGCGCGTCCTCCCTCGGGCTGGAAGCAGCTCCGAGGCTGCGGGCGGGAGCAGGCTGGGCGCACGGCGGGGCGCGCGCGGCGCGGGGAGGGGGCGGCGGCGCAGCCAATCGGAGCGGCGGCCGGCATCCCTCTCGCCCCCACCCCGGGGCCTCGCCGCCACCTCCCGCCTCCCCGGAGAGGGACGCGGCAGAGCGGGGTGCACACCCGAGGCTCACCCGTTCCCACCCGCTGTGTGCGTGTGTCCAGCCCCGAACGGGGTGGTGGGGCGGGGGATTCAGGGGGCACGCCCAGCCAGGGAAGGAGAGGTGTCTCGCTTGAAGACCCCACTTGTCGCGGCCGCCCGTGTCCACTCCCCGACCTCTCGTTGCTTTCTTTGGGCCAGGGCCAAGGGGGCTTCCGCAGGGCTAAGTGCAGCTGGTTTTAAAGGTCTAGAAAATAAACACAGAAGTCGCCTTCCGTCTCCGCTCACGTTTGGGGGGAGGGGGTGTGTAGGGAAATGGGCACTTTCCCTCTGGTGCGACCAAGATCTCTGTTTGGAGGAAGGAACCGGGAAGGCGCTGCGCAGACACGCCGCACCTCCCTGGGAAAGTTCTATCCCTTTCTAACTCAGGAGGCGGCATCAAGGATGGTGCCCAATCCGAAAAGGAGAAGCACAGGAAAGAAGGCTTGGGGCCGACCTTCCGGCTGGAATGCAAAGATAAGGGTATTAAGCTTTAAAAAAAAAAAAAAAAAATCCCGGAGCCAGACTTTTTCCCTCTTTTCTTAGGGGGTTGGAATGGGGGTGGGGGTGGAGGCCAATGTGTTCATGCCGGATAGGGTCTGACCCTAGAAGGGGTGCCGGGCGCGGAGGTTCTTCATACCTCTCAAGAGGCGGGCCGGCGTCTGACTCAAGCGTGCCTTGTCTCCTAGCCCTGCAATCCGGAGCGGACACCCCCTCCCCCCGAAAAAAAGCCCAGGTGGACAAATACAAGGTGGAGGGCTCGGGGTTGATGAGCTTTTCTATTAAAAATCCCTTTTTGTTTAATTCCAAGATCAGTTTTAACGATGGGATTTGACTGAGCCGGATGGCCCATTTGTCCATTATATCTGGATTAAAAAAAAATTACTGCCCTGACAAGAGATAACTAACTAAAGCAGAAGGGATAGGGAGACTGAAGGCAGACCAAATTGAGAACACAGGTAGGAGCATGGCACGTAACTTGTAATATGACTTAAAAAAATAAAACTGTTGCTGCAACAACCTACGCGCCCACCCCCACCCCCACCCCCACCCCCACACTTGAGCAACCTTGAATTTATGGAAGTTGGTCCCTATATTGCTCATGAATGGATTCACGTGGGTTCACGTGGTAGCGCAGTGCCAAATTTAAATAGAACTGTGCATTGTTAATTTAGTCAGCCTGTTTGTAGACTAAATCTGAAATAGCGCTGATAAATCAAGATTTTTTGTCAGGTGAAAGCAGCTTGATTCAGGAATTTTATCCTAAGAAGAATGCCGCCTGACATGCTCTAGGAAAGCTTCCTCACTGTGAGCAATCAGGAGAGGCTGAAGTTGAACGTTTCCAAAGTTAGGCCACACTTCCTGGGCTTCTCAAAAAGCCTGGGTCTCCAGCCTTCCTTTTTACAGTACAACGATTAACACAGAGAAATGGAATTGGGATCGCTCAGAGGAATACTTTCTCAATGACTAACAAACAGGTTTTTGCAACGTTTTACTAAGGAAATAACATCCTATTCAAAGGAAACCAGGAAGGTGGGAGAAGGTCCTGTATGTCCTAGGAAAGTAGTGTCAAAAGAAAAGGGCTCAAACGTGGACTAAATCTGAGTAGCTCCAGGGGCATCGCAGAAACACGTGCAAAGATTACCCAGCAGAAATAAACCAAATGCACTCAAAATCCACACACATGTATCTATTTGAAGCCCTGATTTTTGAGATGCTGCCCATTTGGCAAGAGGAAAGGAGTTTTGAAAGGGGTGGGTTTACATGGATTTGAGAAGAAAAAGCTAAGCATTTACCTTAATTTTGGGCATAAGGTGTGACCTTATGTTGTGGAAGGAACTTTCTCTACATCCTTTCACCGATCCTGCCAGATCTTCTCTTTTCGTTAGAAGGGAAGTTCCACAAGGGCAGAAATGTTATGTCTTGGACACTGCTCTATTCTTAGCTTCTGGAACTCTGCTTGACGCTTGCTTGGCATTCAGTAAATTTTTGATAAATAAACTGAGGAATGGGGAACCTATTCTAGGCTTCGTTGAGCTGAGCCTGCTGGTTGATATTCTGCTCTCTATACTTCAAAGCTTGTCAGAAAGAAGAGAAGAGAGGGAAANAGGAGCCCTGCGAAATGACTTGGGTCCTGGATCCCGTAGAACCTGAACGCCACCACACACTTTTACTTCCTTTCTAATTACATCCTCCACCCCCCTTTATATTTCCTTAAATTATTTTGAGTTGCGTTCATGTCCTTATGACTGCAAGAGTCCGAGTGCGTGTAATGATGGTAATAATAAATACGTATTGAGCTATTATGATGTGCTAGGTCCTGAGCTCTGTGTTTCACATGAATTATTTCATTTACTGCTCGCCATAACCCTGCAACATTATGTAATCCTATAATCCAGATGGTAAACAACTGTGTTCCAAATTATTTGAAAATGGAATGGGATGAAATTAGCTTGAGGCTCCATTTGAAGGATTTAGATTAAACTGAAAAGAGATGTTTCTGACGGGGTGGCTCCAGGCTGGAATGGTTGCCAAGACAGATGGTTGAGTTGCCTTCTCAGGAGTTTAAAATAGGACAGATAGATATTCTTCTGGACTTTTCCACATGGCACAATCGTTTGGTATTTTTGACCATTCAGTGACTCCAGCAGATAGTAGAAAGTGGATTGATTCTGAATCCTGTGTGCTGAGGCAGGGGTGAACATGTGGGTGTCTGGCTGAGTCTGCAAGTAACCGACCTGGGGGCAGGGATTTCGGTCGATGAAATCTCAGGGCTTTCTCCGGTTGTAATCAAAGACTTAAGGCCTCAGAGATAGGAGACAAGAGATGGTTGCAGCACTAGTGTGTGATTCAGAGCCCTTTTTACTAAGAATGAACCCTTTCATGGCACTTTATATCCGATGAAGGGCTTGCCCATTGCGTGTCTCCTTGGATTCTAGCAACCCATGCTGTAAGCAGGCGTACTTGGGACACCAGCCGATATCTATCATGGACTCCTCTCTTCACCTGGGGGTGCATCCGGTGTTCTTCGGGGACAGCTCCCAGGGGTCTCCAGCTCTTCAGGGAACTTTATGCCGAGGCCCCCTCGCTTTGGGGGCAGCCCTGTGCAGAGGGTTTTTACAGTGTGACTGGAGCCTCGGCCCACAGGAAACACATCCCTTCGCCCACCAGCTCTGGAAGTGTATTCCGTTCCTATAATAGCCTGTTTTTCCTTTGGCCTCATCCAGTTGGTTTTTGTAAATTGCTCAGGATTTGTGGTAGAATCAGATCTCTCACCCAGTACTACGCTGCTCTCTGGATGGAGATTTAGGCTCCAGCCCCCGCTCTCTGAACTCCAGGGGGCTTGGTTCTCAAAAGCCGGAAGCCACCTTGGCTAGAAATGCAGGCTAGTCAGTTACCCCCATGCCCTGTCCAGGGAGAGCCCAGAATGGGGCAACTCTTTGGGCAATTCTCACTCACTCTCTGCTCTATCTCCTGTCTTCAAGGACATAGGCTGCATAGGTTGTTTCTTTCGTTTTTCATTTAGTTGAGATGAAATTCCATAAACAGAATTCACCTTTTTTTTTTTTTTACCTTTGAAGATCATCTGAAAGAGCACATACTTATGTCATAACAGTAGGTTTTTAGGGGTGCCTGGGTGGCTCAGTCGTTAAGCGTCTGCCTTTGGCTCAGGGCCTGATCCCAGGGTCCTGGGATGGAACCCCGCATCGGACTCCCTGCTCCACTGGGAGCCTGCTTCTTCCTCTCCCACTCCCCCTGCTTGTGTTCCCTCTCTCTCTGGCTGTCTCTCTCACTGTCAAATAAATAAATAAAATCTTTTTTTTAAAAAAAGGTAGGTTTCTAGAATTGTCTTCTCTTTCCTTATCTGCATTTTCTATTTTTTTCACAATGTTTTTGTGATAAGAAAATGCACAATGAGTGATTGCAATTGTTTAAAGTTACCTGGGACTAAGTCATATGCATCAATGTTTCTGCTTTATTGTGATTCCTATTTAATATCCGGGGACTCTAGTTTCAGAGAGCAAAACCCTCCTCTGATTTCTCAGGTACCAGGTGACTCCAGTTTCCCCTGATTTGTTCTGTGCTAGCACTACAATCCTTTATTTGGCAGGTATTTACTGAGCACCTACTATGTGCCAGGCACTATTCTTTAGTCTGAGGATTATAGCCATACGTTAAGGCTGCCAGAGCCGTGCCAGCCCAGCTGGAATGAGAGGCATACTAGTCAATCATGTGTTTCTTATTGACCGATTGTCCACACTCCCAGATTTGAGGCTCAACATCCTTGTTTGGGGTCAACTCCCAACAGCTGTGAATCCTTCTCTCTCAGCGCATTTTTAGACCCGCCTTTGTGAAGGTGGCAGGAGCCTCTGTCCCACACCACCATGTGTCCATGTGTTTTTCCGTGAGAAAGAAAAACAAAAAGAGCAACTAAAGCCCTTTTTTCCTTAATCCTGGAAGTATGACATGCTCAATGTAGAAAAATTGGAAATACAGAAAAGATGTAAAGAATCAGAGAATGTCATTCATAATCTTACTGGTAAATGACATTTCTGCTCAAAGAATAAATCCATTGTAGTGAGGAGCCTGCGACGTTGCAAAAGGATGGTTTGTCATAATTATGTAAAGAGAAAAGAAATAAACAGACTTTTTTTTTAATGCTCTGAAATTCTCAGCCTTAGGAATGAAGTAAGCAGATGAAAACTTGTTTTATGAAATTCAGTGTGTCAAGGCCATGCTCCTAGCATTATGGTTACCTCTTGCAATTTTGGTCATAAATGGTAGGTGCTCTAATTTCCGTTGTGCTCATTATTAGCCTGAAGGGAATCGTCTAATTGAATTCCTAAATGCTATTGCATCCCTCAAAACTGGGGCTAATTTTATCTCCCTGATGAATATGGATAATGTTTAACAAACCCAGGTTGGAGAATTATATGAAGTGTTCAGACTCCTATTTTATGTTCTTTAAAAAAAATATGATTTCCTGTAGCAGTAATTAATTGGTCACTTTTCATAAAGATAATATCTGAGTATTCAAAGAAATACCTGATTTGAAGCAATAAGTATTTGCTAGACAAAATTAACACAAAATAAAGTAAAATGGAATTGAGAGAAAAAATAATAAACTCTCTCTATCAGACAGCCGGCACTGTTGCAAATACTCGTTCAATTATTTTCAGCAAATATAAGGCTCTCTGTGGTGGGTGCTCTATGCATAATTTGCTCTGGAACTCTGACCTTTCAGCTTGCAATAGTGAAAAGCAATATTGCATTCATATAGGGGAAGGCAGAGGACTTCTGGAAAGATCCAAGGATGTGGTCTTGATAACAAGACCCAACATTTATCGCATTTTTAGTACAATACACCAGACTTCTCATTTAATTCTTATGAGGGCCCTACGAGACGGTCATTAACATCCCCACTGTCTAATGAGGGCAGTGGGCCTGAGTTGGTTTCTGTAACTTGCCCAAGATCAGTGGTGGAACCAGATCTCTCACCCTGCTGTCTCACTCTGATCTCATGCTCTACCATTAGCTCTAATGCTTCCCATTAGGGAGGAGAGGGGTCAGCCCTAATTTAAATTCCATTCAGCAAATATTGTTAGTCCTGGCCACACTCCCAGAGCCATCATATGGTTGTTCTCCTCTAGGAATTCGTAGTGTTATTCGAAATAATTATAGGATATAAGACAGCATATAATTCAGTTTCAATTGGATATAGAAAAGAGCCAAAATACTTGCAAGAGAATAGGTATTTCAGGCATTGAAAATTCCAGTACAAGAAGATTTTTAGATCTTCCTCATTTCTTGTTGACCAAATAGCTGACTCCACAAAGAGACTTGTATGCAAATAAAAGTATAATTTGGGAGAAAACACTTGAATGGTCAGGGATGACAATTATCTCTTAGAATTAAGCGACAATAATATGGCTTCTTTTATCCATGGCATTCATAACGGTGAATTATAAGCAAGGAAAGTAGTAGCACAGATGAAGAGTCTGAAACCTCCTTTAATCATATGCCGAGTGGCAATGTGTTAAAGAAAACAAAAGGTGGTAACATAGAACACTGAATAACGAATCAACTTTCTGGGTTGTGCTGGCAGAACTTCCATTTATTAATGGTATAGTCTTGGGGAAGTGACCTGGTCTTTCAGACTCAACTTCCTCATTTGTAAAATGGGAATACAGTAAGAGCTCATGCGCCGTTTGATTTCACAAGGTTGACTGAGATGAGCTGAGACCTGGAAAGTTGCTCATTTGGGATGATAAAGCTGGAAAAGAGTACCGCAGTGAGTCCCAATCACATGTTATTCATCCTTGCTGTCCTTGCGCCCTGGACGTGATCGGACACAGCACAGATGTTTAACAAATGTCTGTTGAACCTATTGGAACCGAAGCTCGGTTTATGTACAAAATAAACAGAGCTGGAGAGGTGCCTCGCCACAATGATGTTTGGACTAATTATGTGGCTCCCCTGAGCCTGGCTGCACCAGAGTCCGGCGGGTCCTGCAAATGAGGACCTGCTGTTGGCTCAGCCCTGCCTTATTCTCCAAGGTCCCCTGCTGCCGCGTGGAAGGAGCCGCCAGTCTGCAGGCCCGGGCTTCTCAAAGCCCCCTGGGACTTGAAGCTGACATGTTGCTGGGGAACATCCTGGGCGGAGACTTTTAGCTAGGAGTGATGATTGGCAGCCTCGGTACACACTGGAGGCCACTCAAAGGAGTTTGGAACTACAGGGAAAAACAAAATAAAAAAAAACACCCAATAATAATAATCACTCTCTCCAGAGAGCAGTTTTGACAGGTTGTTACTTGCATCGTGATAGAAATACATGGTAGGAAACCGAGGAAGGGTTCCTTGGAAGCTGTTGTGTGGAAGAGGTCAGGGGCAGATCTGAACAAGTTGCTGGGGGATGAGTCTGCTCGCTGACATTTCCTACTTTACGGAAACAGCAGGATGATGGAAAACATGCTATTGTGGTAGCTGTCCACATTTATCCAAAAGTAGAATTTTTTCGTTTACTCAGTTATAGTTATTGAAGCAGTTGGACATCTAAATTCCTCTCTTCCAAATCTCCTTTGCCGAGAAGGCCCTGAGCACCTTAGCTCCCTGTCACCAGCGGAATATGCATTTCCCCAGTAAGTATGGACATGCTTGTTTGTTTGTTTGTTCGGTGAGTCTGGGGGAAAGCCGGAGGCTGGACTCTCCAGCTACGGCCGCCTTCATCACATCCACATAGCCCACCTCGACAGGTTCTGAAACTCGGTCTTTTTGCTGTGCCGGAGGTAATTGTGGAGAACGTGAGTGATTTTTAATGTCCACCAAAAGAATACCTACCTGTGAATTTAAAGTGAAGATCAAGTGGATCAGAACTCGATATGGGCCTTGTCATCGTCTCCTCCCGTAAGGAAGCTTGGGGAAGCCAGGTTTATATTCACAGGTATGTTTGGTGAGTGCGACATGATGGAGAAGGTCATTCGGATTGGCTGAATATGGCATCGACCTTCCTGGGCAGAAGGTGCCAAGCGGCTAATCGGTGAGCTTCTAAGTTACACAAGAAGAACGATGGCATCATGATTCTGCCCCAATAAGAAAACTACTCTTTTTATTAAAGGCAATCTCTCCCTCTTTTTTCATCACCACAATAACAGAGTACACCAAGGCAGAACAACGTCATAAGTAAGGCTGAATGGTGGTCACACAGAAGAGAGGGGGATGAGCAAAGAACCCAACTCTTATCAGAAGGAGATATCAGAGGGGCACCTGGGTGGTGCGGTTGGTTAAGCCTCTGACTCTTGGTTTAGGCTCAGGTTGTGATCTCAGGGTCATGAGATCAAGCCTGGCATTGGGCTCTGGGATCAGCATGGAGTCTGCTTGAGACTCTCTCTGCCCCTCCCCCCTGCACTCACTCTCTCTCAAGTATTTACTTATTCTTTTAATCTTTTAAAAAGAATTAAAAAGAGAAGGAAAGAAAGAAGAAAGAAAGAAAGAAAGAAAGAAAGAAAGAAAGAAAGAAAGAAAGAAAAAGAGAAAGAAAGAAAGGAAGGAAGGGAAGTGGGAGGTGGGAGGGAGGAAGAAGGGAGGGAAGGAAGAAGGGAAAGAAGGAAGGAAGAAAGAAAGAAGGAAGAAGAAAAAGAAAGAAATATCAGAAAGCAGTGGAGCTACCTGGAGAGAAAAAGCCAGTCTCCAGAGCTACGTCCTGAGAAGCAGCCATTTTGCAGAACCTCAATAAAACGTCATGATAAATATGTGCATTTATCATATTGGAAAATGAATAATTACATAAACAGAAAATTGAGTTCTGTCCAACCAAATGACAAATTCCCATAAAGGCAGTCATGAGACAAGAATCATGGAGCATGCACAGAAGAGAATCATCCAAATAAGGGCAATGTCACCCCAAACAAGGAACAGAACATTTACCAGCCCTCTAAAGGTCCCACGCCCCCTTCTAGGCACTGGCCCCCCAGTGGTAACCACTCTCCTGACTTCCATCAACATGGATTAGTTCTGCTCTTTTTTATACTTTATAGAAATGAAAGACATACTCTTTGTGTCCGGCTCTGATCGCTCAACTTGCATTTGAGAGATTCGTCCTTATTTTTATGCGTCGTCCTGGATCATTTTCATAGCTATATAATATTCCATGATGTGACTCTATCGCAGTTTATTGAACCATTCTATTACTGATGGACGTCTGAGTAATTTTCAATTTTTTCTATTTCAGGTACTGTTGCCATGAATATTCTAATACATGTCTTTTGATAAACATAATGTACACAGTTCTATTGGGTATATCCCTCAAAATGTATTTGCTTGGTCACAGCTGGTGCTCATCGTCAGCCTGAGTAGTTAACTGCCAGTTTTCCAAAGTGGATGTACAAATTTATTCTCCCGTAGGTATGGGAGACTTCCTATTCCTCCACATTCTCATCAGCACTCTTTACTCCCCATCTTTTTTATCTCGACCATTTTGGGGGGTAGATAGTGGCATTCCATTGGGCTTTAAATTTGCATTTACCTGAGTACTAACGAATTGGGGCGATTTTTCATATGGTTATCATCCATTTACATATCCTCCTTTATGAGTCTTTAGCCCATTCTGCTATTGAGCTGTCTTTTTCTTATTGATTCTTTATATATTCTGGATGTGTGGCTTTTTTATCATATATATTAGGTACGTGTACATAAATATATATATTTAATATTTTATGCCATCCTGTGGGTTGCCGTTTTGTTCACTGTGGTGAACAGAAGTTCTTAGTTTTAATATAGCCAAGATTATCACGTTTTTTCCTTTATGTTTCTTCTTTTTTATTTCTGATTTGAGAAAGTATTACCTACTTCAAGATCAGAAAGATGTTTCTTCCTTTATTGTTTTGCTTTTCAGTTTATTTCTCTAATCCGTCTTGCTATGATCTGAGTTTGTGGTCCCCCCAAATTCATGTGTTGAAATCCTAACCCCTAAGGTGATGGAATTAGGAGATGGGGCATTTGGAACGTGAGTCGTTCATGAGGGTAGAGCCCGCATGAATGGGATTAGGCTACAGAGAGATCCCTCATCACCTTCCGCCATGGGAAGAGAGCAAAAAGATGCCATCCGTGAATGAGAAAGCAGACCCTCACCAGACACCAACGTTTATAGTATTTTTGTTTTAGCAGCCTAAGCAGACTGAGACACGCCTGGAACTGAGTCTTGTGTGAAATGTGAGATAGAAGTCAATATACATTTTTTCCTGTATGGAGATTCAGTTGCCCTAACATGATTTACTAAAAAGACCATCCTTTTCCCTACTGCTCTGCGTGGTCACTTTTGTCATAAATCACGTGATCATGTAGGGTCGTGAGATCATGTATGTATGTGTGGGTCTGTTCCATTGGACAGTTATCTCTTCTGTTTGCTCCAGTACCACACAATTTTGATTACCATAGCTTTATTACTATTTATTAAAATAGCTTTATTACTATTTATTAATTTTTTAAAAGCTTAGTTTATTTATTGAAGTAATCTCAACATCCGATGTGGGGCTCGAAATCACATGCTCCTCCAACTGAACCAGCCAAATGCCCCAATTCCCGTAGCTTTATAATAATAGTTTCTGATATCTCATGTTGTTAGTCCTTCATATTCGCTCTTCAAGCACGCCTTGTTTATTCTTGGCCTTTTGCATCTCCATATGAATTTTATTTTTATTTATTTTTTTAGAGAGCAAAGAGGGCACGGAAGGGCAGAGGGAGAAGGAGAGAGAGAATCTTAAGCAGTCTCCATGCCCAGCACGGAGCCCAAGGTGACCTCACGACCCTGAGATCATGACCTGAGCTAAAATCAAGACTGGGATGCTCCATATGAATTTTAAAATTGATTTATAAATTTCTGGAAAAAACCCCACAACTTGGATTTTATTTGCAAGGGCATAGAAGTACGTATTAATTTGGAAAGCACTTACATTTTTACAATATTGAATCATCCAGTCCATAACAATATATATATATGTCCATTTATTTGGCTCTCCTTTATTTTTTCTCAATAATAGTTTGTAATTTTCAGCTGGAGGTCTTGCATATTTTTAATTAGATTTATTTCTAAGCATTTGAGTTTTTGTAAATATGTTTTCTGTTCTATTTGTTTATTGCCAGTATATACAAATATGACTCATGCCATAGTCAGCACAGTTCTGGAGGCTGGGAAGTCCAAGGTCAAGGTGCTGGCAGGTTTGGTGTCTGGAGAGAAACTTCTTCATTCACAGATAGTGGCTTTTCGCCGTGTTCAACATGATGGAAGGAAGGGGTGAGGGTCTCTGGAGCCTCTTTTATGAGGGCACTCATCCTGGTCATGAAGGCTCTGTTCTCATGACCTAATTGACTCCCAAATACTCCATCTCTTAATATCATCACCGTGGGGGGTTGGGATTTGAAAATATAAATTTTGGAGGGAACACAAACATACAATCTATAGCAATTAATTTTAGTATTTTGGCTATATCCAGTGTCCTTCCTATATTCTTTGATTAATTCTAAGAGTTTGTCTCTAAATTCTTTAGAAATTTTCTATGTGCATGATCTTATTGTCTGGAAATGACAGTGTATTTCTTCCTTTTCAGTCTCCATGACGTCTCTTTTTCTTGGCTTTTGCATGGGCTAGACCTCCAGTTACAATGTTGAATAAAAGCGGTCACAGTGGCTATTCTAGACTCGGTCCCAATATTTGAGGGAAGTTTCTAAGATTCTACCAATGATGTTTGTTGTGGGTATTGTGTAGATCCTCTTTACCACATTAAGGAAGTTCTATTCTTAGTTGGCTAAAAGTCTTCACCACAAATGAATATTGCATTTATCAAATGTTTGTTCTGCAGTTGAAATGATCGTGTGAGTTTATTCCTTTTTCTGTGAATGTGGTAACGAAGTTTATGCTTTTTGAAGGTTAAACCACCCTTGCACACCTGGACTAAACTGCACTCAGTTTACTGCGGCACTGGATTTGACTTCCTAATACTTCTTTAAGAATTTTTTAATAATGTTTATGAGAAATGTTTGCAATTTTTTCTCAGAATGTCAGAATTCCAAAGTCAAGTCTCTGCTGTTTTCACCTTTGAAGTCTGTGAAACTTTGATTTCCACCTTCTTGAAGAATTATAAAAGATGTGTGTTATTTTTCCGTAAGTGTTTGGAAGAATTCATTGATAAGCTTTCTGGGCCTGAGATTTTCTTTGGGGAAAAGTTTTTAAATTATAGGTTCAAATTTTTCATACATACAGGATTATTCATAGTTTTGATTTCTTCTTCTGTCAGCTTTGGTAGGTTGTGTTTTTCAAATAATTTGTCCATTTCATCCAAATTATCAAATTTATCTGCAGAGTCGTTTTTAGAATACCTTTATTGTGCAATCTATAGTGATATCCTCTTTCTCGCTTCTATTGTTGCTAATTTGCGTTTTGTCTACTTTTTATTATTTATTTATTTATTTATTTTAAAAGATTTTATTTATTTATAGACAGCAAGAGAGGGAACACAAGCAGGGGGAGTGTGAGAGGAAGAAGCAGGCTCCTAGCGGAGAAGCCTGATGTGGGGCTTGATCCCAGAAGGCTGGGATCACGCCCTGAGCCGAAGGCAGACGCTTAACTGCTGTGCCACCCAGGCGCCCCTGTCTACTTTTTAAATGTCAGTCTTGTTAGTGTTTTGTCAGTTTTGCTAATCTTTTGGAAGAACTAACTTTTGAGTTTGTTGATTTTCTCTATTATATGTTTGATATTTAGTCCCTTGGTTTCAGCTTTTATCTTTCTCATTTATTTCCTTAGGTTTTGGTTGCTGCTCTTTGTTCTAGCTTTTTGAGATTAATACTTAAATTGTTGATTTTTAGACTTTTTAGACCTTTATATATGCATTTAAGACTATATATTTCCTTTTAAGCATCATTTTACCTTTTCCCCATAAGTTTCGAAATGTATTTTTAATTATTCAGTTTAAAATATTTTCTAATTTCTGTTTTTCCTTTATTTTATGGATTATTTCAATGGTATCATTTAATTTTTAGACAGCTGGGTTTTTTTCTATTTTTATTCTTGACCTCTAGCTTAATTCCATGATGATCAGAGAAGATACTCTTCTTCTTTTTTTCTTTTGTTTTAGTTTCAAATTTTTATTTAAATTCCAGTTAGTTGGGGCGCCTGGGTGGCTCAGCTGGTTAAGCCTCCAACTCTTGATTTTGGCTCAGGTCATGATCTCAGGGTCCTGGGATCAAGTCCTGCATTCAGGCTCCAAACTCCGTGAGGAGTCTGCTTGAGATTCTCTCTCTCCCTCTGTCCCTCCCCCCACTTTCATGCTCCCTCTCTCTCTCTCTCAAATAAATAAATAAATCTTTAAAAGTAAAATAAAACAAATTCCAGTTAGTTGACATATAGTGTAATGTTAGTTTCAGGAGTAGAATTTAGTGATTCATCACTTACCTATAATACCCAGTGCTTATCACAAGTGCCCTCCTTAACACCCATCACCCATTTAGCCAATCCCCTGCCACCTCCTTCCATCAACCCTCAGTTTGTTCTCTATAGTTAAGAGTCTGTTTATGATTTGGCTCTCTCTCTCTTTTTTCTTTCCCCTATGTTCATCTGTTTTGTTTCTTAAATTCCACCTATGAGTGAAATCATATGGTGTCTGTCTTTCTCTGACTGACTTATTTCACTTAGCATAATACACTCAAGCTACATCCGTGTTGTTGCAAATGGCAAGATTTCATTCTTTTTGATAGCTGAGTAATATTCCATTATACATATATATATTTATATATATTCATTATACAAATATACACACACACACACACACACACACACACACAACCTCTTCTTTATCCTTTCATCAGTTGATGGACATTTGGGCTTTTTCAATAATTTGGCTATTGTTGATAATGCTGCTATAAACATAGGGGTGCATGTATCCCCTTGAATCAATATTTTTATATCCTTTGGATAAATACATAGTAGTGCAATTGCTGGATTGTAGGGTAGTTCTATTTTTAACATTTTGAGGAACCTCCATACTGTTTTCCACAGCAGCTGCACCAGTTTGCATTCCCACCAACAGTGCAAGAGGGTTTCCCTTTCTCTACATCCTCACCAACATCTGTTGTTTCCTGTGTTATTAATTGTAGCCATTCTGACAGGTGTGAGGTGGTATCTCAGCATGGTTTTGATTTGTGTTTCCCCGATGATGAGTGATGTTGAGTATCTTTTCATGTGTCTGTTGCCACCTGAATGTCTTCTTTGGAAAAATATCTGTTCGTGTCTTCTGCCCTTTTCTTAACTGGATTATTTGTTTTGGGGTGTTGAGTTTGATAAATTCTCTATGGATTTTCAAAACTAACCCTTTATCAGATATGTCATTACCAAATATCATCTCCCATTCCAATGGTTCCCTTTTACTTTTGTTGATTGTTCCCTTAGCTGTGCAGAAGATTTTTATCTTAATGAAGTCCCAATAGCTCATTTTTGCTTTGGTTGCCCTTGCCTCTGGAGACGTATCTAGTAAGAAGTTGCCAGGCCAATGTTGAAGAGGTTGCTGCCTGTGTTCTCCTCTAGGATTTTGATGTCTCACATTGAAGTAGGCCTGTATTGCTATATACTTCCCTTTTATGACTGCTTTTGCTGCATCCCAAAGGTTGGACCAACATGTTTTCATTATCATTTGTTTCCATGTATTTTTTTTATTTCTTATTTAATTTCTGGTTGACCCATTCATCATTCAGTAGGATGTTCTTTAACCTCCATGTATTTGTGGTCTTTCCAAACGTTTTCTTGTGGTTGACTTCAAATTTCATAGTGTTGTAGTTGGAAAATATGCATGATATGATCTCCATGGTTTTGAACTTGTAAGGCCTGATTTGTGACTTAGTATGTGATCTATTCTGGAGAATGTCCTATATGCCCTTGAAAAGAAATGTGTGTTGTGTTCTGCTGCTTTAGGATGAAATGTTCTGAATATATCTGTTAAGTCCATCTAGTCCAGTGTGTCATTCAAAGCCATTGTTTCCTTGTTGATTTTCTGCTTAGATGATCTGTCCATTGCTGTAAGTGGGGTATTAAATTCCCCTACTATTATTGCATTATTATCAATGAGTTCCTTTATGTTTGTTATGAATTGTTTTATATATTTGGGTCCTCCCATAAATATTTATAATTGTTAGATCTTCTTGTTGGACAGTCCCCTTTATTATGATATAGTGCCCTTATTCATCTCTTGTTATAGTCTTTGGTTTAAAATCTAGTTTTTCTAATGTAAGAATGGCTACTCCGGCTTTCTTTTGACATCCATTTGCATGTTAGATGGTTTTCCATCCCCTCACTTTCAATCTGTAGGTGTCTTTAGGTCTACAATGGGTCTCTTATAGGCAGTATATAGCTGGTTCTTGTTTTTTTTTTTTTAATCCATTCTGACAAACTGTCTTTTGATTGGAGCATTTAGTCCATTTACGTTCAGAGTAATTATTGATAAATATGAATTTAGTGCCATTTTATTACTTGTTTTGTCATTGTTTCTGGAGATTTTCTCTGTCCCTTTCTAGTCTGTCACTTTTGTTCTTTCTTTCCCATTCAAAGAGTCCCCTTTAATATTTCTTGCAGGGCTGGTTTAATGGTCATGAACTCCTTTAGTTTCTGTTTGTCTGGGAAACTCTTTGTCTTTCCTATTCTGAATGACAGCCTTGCTGGATAGAATATTCTTGCCTGCATGTTTTTCCCATTCAGCACATTGAATATAGCCTGCCACTCCTTTTTAGCCTGACAAGTTTCTGTGGAGAGAGCTCCTGCTAACCTTATTTGTCTTCCCTTGTAATTTTCTCTTGCTTCTTTTAGAACTTTTTGCTTTATCTCTATATTTTGCAAATTTAACTATGATATGTCTTGGTGTTGGGCTGCTTTTATTGATTTTGATGGGAGTTCTCTGTGCCTCCTGGACTGGATGTCTGTTTCCTTCCCCACATTAGGGAAGTTTTCAGCTATTATTTCCTCAAATAACCCTTCTGTTCCTTTTCCCTTTCTCCTTCTTCTGGAACTCCTGTGATACCAATGTCATTACACTTTGGGAGTCACTGACTTCCTTAAGTCTTCATTCGTGATCTGATATTTTTCTTTCCCTCCTCTTTTCAGCTTCATTCTTTTCCATAATTTTATCGTCTATATCACTTTTTCATTCCTCCACTTCCTCCATCCTTGTTGTCATTCCATCCAGTCAGTTTTGAATCTTGGTTATAGCTTTTTTTATTTTGGCCTGACTGGTTTTTAGGTCTTTTATCTCTGTGGTGAGGGGTTCCCTGATGTCTTCCATGCTTTTCTTAAGCCCAGCTGGTATCCTGATGATTGTTGGTTTAAATTCTGGATCAGGCATGTTACTTATATTGGTTTCAACTAGATCCCTTGTTGTGACCATTTCTTGTTCTTTCTTTTGGGATGAATTCCTCTGTCTTTTTCTGTGTGTTAAGAAAGCCTGTTATGTTTCTTGCTTCTGAGAGTAGTGGCTTTATAAAGAGGTCAAATGCTGTCCAGGGCCTGGCACTTCAGGAAGTGTCTCTGGTGTGTGCTGTGTGCACTCTGCAGCGAGATTTTGGCTGCTCTTTCTCGCAGGTCAGTTCTCTGCAGAGTTTCTCCTTGCCTGCAGTGGAGAGTGTTTGAGCATTAACCGGAGTTTGGAGAGTTTTTACTAGGTGTGCTCTGGTATGCTTGTTCTTGCTGCTATTTCCACTACAGCTGAAGCCTTGCAGAACTCTATGGTCAGTAGATGTGCTGCATGCAGGGGGGTTGGTGCTGGTCTTCTGGGGGGCGGGGCATTGCTCTGGTTCTCAGGCCCACTTGCCCAAGAGAAGCAGCGCCTGCAGAGTGCAAGGGGTTTGGGCTTGTTGTAAGCAGTTTAGGCCTCCACTGTTGGCGCTGTGCTGCTTGCTGAAGTTAGCTCATGCTGAGGGGAGGGGGAGAGAAATGGCATCAGCCACCTCCCTTGTCCCCAGAGAGCAGAGTTTTCCCCCTGCTGCTGTCTGAGAAGCCCTTCCAGAAGAGCAAATAATCTCCCCTCGTGTGTCCCAGGCATCCTTCCTGGGATCCCTGCCTTCACTCTCTCTGTATTCTGGCCATCCGCCCACCGGCAGTGCAGTGTGCCTGTGTTCTAGCCAGAGCAGGCAGGCTGAGTTTGTTGGTACTTTTTAAAGATTTATTTATTTATTTTAGAGAGAGAGAGAGACACAGTGCGTGCTCAAGTCGGGGGAGGGGTGGGGGAGGAGCAGAGGGAGTGGAGGAGGAGAAGCAGACTCCCTACTGAGTGCAGAGCTGGATACAGAGCTCGAACTCATGAGCCTGAGATCACGACCCACCTGAAATCAAGGATTAGGTGCTCAACTGACTGAGCCACCCAGGTACTCCCCACCCCCCCACCCCCCGCCGTGTTTTTAAACTCCAACCTTTAGGGACCTGGCCTGGCACAGACCTGCACTGTTCCTGTGGGGGAGGGTCTTGCCATGCTGGAACTGATGCAGGCTTGTCCCAGAAGGGCAGTTACACCAAAGCACAGGGGCATGGTGTTTGAAGTGAGGCACGGCAAACAGCCGGTGTCTAGGTTAGCTGCTCTCAGCAGGTGTCTCTGCACCTATGCTAAGGGTTGGGGAAGCATAATGGCACCTGCCGACTCTTTTGTCCCCAGAGAGGCAATGCCACCTCTCCCAGATGTGCTCCGAGTAGGGGGGAGTGTCTCTCGCAGTTTGTTCCAGGGGATCCTCTGATCATGCCTTTTCCCCCTGGGGCATCTGCTTTCCTTCTCCACGGGAACATTGCAGTGACCTTAGGGCTCCACACCAACCATGCTATGGACCTCTAAAACTCCAGTCTTTGAGCCCTGCTGGTTGTAAAATCTCATGAAAACCAACCCCTCTCCTTTTCCCAGTCAATGGCTTTGGGGAAGTGTTTTCCTTGTGCAATCCCCTGTGCGCTCTTCTCTCTCTCTCTCTCTGATCTTTCTCTGTGACCAGGGCTCCCTCGCCTCTGCAACACCTGTGATCCGTTTCTCCCCCAAAATCACATCTCCCCACCTCCTGCCTTCCTTGATGTGGCGTCTTCTCTTCCTCTAGTTGTGCAGCTTGTTCAGTCAGTTCTCAGATGGATTTCTTGGGTGTTCAGAATGATTTGGTACTTATCTGGCTGTGTTCAAGGGCTGAGGCAAGCCTTGGGTCCTCCTATTACTCCACTATCTTAGCTCCTCCTACCTGGGGAAGATATTCTGAAAGATTCCAATAATTTGAAATTGTTGAGACCTTCTTTATATTACACTATACTGATTTTAAGAAGTGTTTCATGTACACTTGAAATAAATATGAATTGGTCATTAGTAGGTGCAATTTTACATGTGTGGCAATTAGATCAGGTTTGCAAACTTGTGCTGTTAATATCTTCTATATTCTTACTGATTTGTTACTTTTGGCTTGTTCTACCAGCTATTGAGAAAGATATATTAATGCCTTTCACTATGATTATTGATTTGTACATAGCTCCTTTTTCTGTTCGTTTTTTTGTTTTAATTATTTCAAAGCAATGCGATTGGGTGCATAGAGATTTAGGATTTTAATATCTTCCTATTGGATTGACCCATTTATAATTACAAACCATCTCTCTTTATCTCTGACAATATTTCTTGCCTTAAAATTTACCTTGCCTGATATTGGTAGAGCTGTCCAAGCTTTTTCATTATGGTTTGTGTCTGCACGCTTTATCTATCTTTCCTTATACATTAAACATTTCTTGATCATTATGTTTAAAGCATACAGTTGGGTTTGTTTTTATCTACTCTAACAATCATCGTCTTTTACTTCAGATTTATTTCACTTATATGCAGAGTAATCACCAACCCAATTGCCTTTCTAGCCACCATCTTATTTTAAATTTTCTATTAGGCTCTTCTCTTTATATTCGCTTTTTCCTTTTGTTTTATGTTCCTTGTTTCTTTCTCTTTTGCCCCTATTAAATTGCTCAAATAATTCTCATTAATGTCCTCATTCTAATAATTTGGCAAATTATACATTAGTTTTTCATTCTGATAGTAGTTATCCTGGGCTTACAACATATACCCTTGATTTATTCAAAAATTATACAAATTATTATTTTTACCACTCCTATGATATTAGACCCTTAAACCTTTTAAACGATTTACTCCTCCAGACTTCTATGTCTTGCTTTAAGCTTTAGTTCTATGTAGCTTTTATACTACAAAGGAAATTATAATTATTGTTTTGTACAGTCAATAGTAATCTATAAATATCCATATACTTACCCTTTCTAATGTTTTCATTCCTTCCTGCACTTTTTCAGAAAATAAACTTGCAACACAACCACTATATAAATTAAGTACGCTAGTTTAAATATATTTGAGATGGAATTTTGATGAAATAGTTACCAGAAATCGATTGTAAATTTGAGTAAGACAACTTCACTACCAAGGTCAGGCATTAATATTGATTTCTCAATAAACTAATGAATTTAGTCAAATTCAAACAGTTACTGAATGGGATTTTGCAGTTTTCAAAAACCATTAACATTCTCAGTTCTCAGTTGATCCCACTAAGTCAATGGATATACCAAAAGGACAAGGAAGTACAGATCATGGGGACAAAGGGACTTGCCCGCATTCACACACCTTACACTGAAGTCAAGTCCCCTGCTACCTAGTTCAGTCCTCCATCTGTATCAATTAAAAATACCTAAAATAACTCACATGTCTATAAAGCTAAATGTGTCTATAGAAAATACATCCCTCAAAATACACAGTTTAATTACAACTTCTTTTTTTTTTAAGATTTTATTTATTTATTTGACAGAGATAGAGATAGCCAGCGAGAGAGAGAACACAGGCAGGGGGAGCGGGAGAGGAAGAAGCAGGCTCATAGCGGAGGAGCCCGATGTGGGGCTCGATCCCATAACGCCAGGATCACGCCCTGACCCGAAGGCAGACGCCAACGACTGCACCACCCAGGTGCCCCTAATTACAACTTCTTAAATGATCATCCTCTTCCTTCTCTTTATAGTTCCTTGTCAGTAGATTTTAAGACATCAAACACACATTAATACCGGTCTACAGTAAACATAGTAAGTTTCCTTACAACTGGAAGCTCACATTAAAGCCATGCATTTATGGGGAAGGGAAAGGGAGGTTGATAATATTATGTTTGCTTTAGTCTTTCTGCTTAGTTTTTCTTTCCAAGCACTGGACTAAACTTAGTTTTCAGAGCCAGAAACGACTATTGTTTGTGTATCTAAATTTATTAATACTCTGCTTTTGGAAATTTTTAGGTGCAATAGATTCCAAGAGTATTTTGGAACTTCTCACTGGTGAAATCTAGATTGTGTTCTTTGGAAAGCCCAACAAACACATATCCCAAAGAGCCATTAATAAGATGAACTTTCGGAGCATCTGAGACTCTTCTGCTCATCTGTCACAGGCGAGTAGGTGCCTGCTACGGTTCATTAATTGAAAGAATAAGTAAATGAATTAAAAGTACACAAGTATTTAGCTTTCAGATTACCCAAAAATTCTCTTCATCCCATTTACAGTGGTGGCTCTGTCACCATTAGGGCAGCAGTTAACTTTCTGTTAAATTTGTAGTAGAGGGAGAAAAAGTACAGAGAATCAGAAATCAAACTTTTATCCATACTCCAAACATGGATATCCAACTCGGTTTTGTGCCATAACCAGCAGGGTCCTGCCCTCCCCAAATAAGGCTTGCCCACTGTCACGCTGTCAGGAGAAGACATTGGGTTTGGGGGAGTAGTTGACATGTGTTGGGACATCTGTGCTGTCTCCCCAGTTCCTATGTCAGAATTCCTGCTGTTCACTCTCTGCTGTGAAGGCCAGGCCTAAGGGGCTCTGACCCCAACCCCTCGCCACCTCACCCCATTCTAAGCAGACCAGGAACAGACTCATAGACAACAACGATCAGACTCTCTAAAGAATTTGAGCCAAATCACAGAGACTACACTCAGGGGTTGCGAACTTTCTCTGAGAGCTCACGTCCGGCACAGCCGAGACATACCAGTGCACACCAAAGGCAAGGACAACCAAAGTCACTTGAGAGCAAAATTATAAGTAATCAGAGGAAGCCCAGTCTATCGAGAGAAGATATCAGATGTGCTTTAAGAAGCAAGAAGAGTTAAAAGGAGAAAGAGTCAGTAAACAGGAAAGAAAGAAGGAATCCGAGTCAGAGAACACAAATGGACTGACTTGAGTTTTGGCTTAGGTCGCTGGGAAGTCCAGCTTGGACTTTGCTTCCTGCTTCTGTGTGTCTGTAAGATTGCTGCCTTTATCTTTACAGTGAACTCCTCTTTTTTAATTTGAGTTCATCTGAATGAGAGTTGATGCCTAGCAACCCACAATCTCTTGACTAATAGGTTTCCCTCCC
>NW_024425119.1:37803686-37945542 GCF_017311325.1 Ursus maritimus
ATGTGAAAAACTTCTGCGTTATCCGATGCTTAGTTTGTTGCCTTCTCCAGGAACACTTTAGAAAAGCACCACCCCGAGAAGGCAACATTAGGTACTAAGGAATAACAATTCGCGACACCATTTTTGGCATCGGTTGAAATATATTTTGGGAGGAGTCTTCCCAGAACACCGTCTATTAGCTCCGTAGCCTATGACTTACTCTGCCCAAAAGAGCCGCTGGTCATTTCACATAAACCTTTCCCTAGCCCCCCTCCTCTACACACATGTGCACACACACCATATTAACTCTTCTATCAAATTTGAGTGCCTCGAAAATTGGGGTTATGTCTGCACCATCTTTGCACACTCAGCATCGTAGAACAGTGCCTAACAATTATAGCATTCACTTGAATGGATACACGTCATGTATGTAATTTGAGCAAATATCCTTTCTCCACCTCTCATGAATATTTTGAGAACATCAGATATCACCTTTCAGAAACTTTTCTTTCCCTTTTTGCCACTCCTTCTGGACTTCCATGTCTCCTTGGACCTCTGTGAACTGTGCTATTTGTTTGAAGAGCACGAGGAAGACGGGAAAGCCATACTAGACTTTACCTAGACCAGGAAAAGAAGACTTGGAGGTGGCCCAATCATACTTATAGTTATGATTAAATAGCCAATATGGGCAATTGAAAGGGGTTTTCTGAGTCCTCACAGCCTCCCGTTCCATCCAGCCTCCCATTCCATCCCATTCTATCCCGTTCCATCCTCCCACTCCATCCGGGCACTCCTGACATTGGCCCGCAAATCTGCAGGCTCACCTCCAGTACATACCAGTCATAAAGCTGACTTTCTGAAGGAGACACAGCAGACTTTTGCATCAATGCAGGTGCAAGTGCATAAACCCAGCTGCTCCACGTGGCTACGCTGGGCACCATTTAACCATTTCCTTGGAAAAGTGGCCATTCACGCAGATCTGGTCTAACGCCAACAAGGGAATGTTAACAGAAACTCTTGAATCCTGGACTATTCATAACTCCTGTTTTAGAAAATTATTTTCATGCACATAGGACTGCATTATCTGACACACTATCATGAACATTTTATTTCCCTCTTCTATGTCTTTAAAGGCAAGAGTAATATTCAGAACACTCAAAAGTTGTATATGAAAATAAAAGAAAATTACATTTTGAGCATGTTTGGTTTTCTAGCATAGTGTATATTTGTCTTTTCTGGTACAATAGTATCACTTATTTCCTAAACATTCCAACTTTTATAGAATGAGTCATTGTTAGTACAAAAACCAGCTTAATCATCCTTCCGCCCATCAATATACTTGTTTATCTTCTTCTATATATTTATCATTACATGAAAAAAGATATTAATAATTTTTTTCATTTAAAGTCCTCCCCTTTGGTTGTTTGATTCACAAATATTGTGGTAGAGCTGTCATTAACGTTGTGTTGGTTCAGATCCCTGTTTATAATACTGGGTCAGAAATCTGAGTGACGCACAGTCCTCCAGCATCTCAAATTTGATGCCTTCCGTAGAGGAGGTCAAACAGAGTCCAGAAAGGACAGCACAGGAAAGAAATCTTTTCTGGCCCCAAGAAAGGCCAATCAGACTTTGGATTCTGGTGATAAATCTGTATGAGTTGACTTAAAAAATTGTTTGATCATCTTGTTTCAACAAATCTGAAGACTCTAGTTCATCACATCTTCAATACAATCAGCTAGGATCCTGAGTCCATTTTAATATAATAATTTGGTGGGCACATCTTTTCTTATATGTTCCAGATGGCCTCAAGGAAAAGAAATGTAGGTAGAAAGAAACAAAATAATTACTTGGAATCAAACTATGATTTTAGGGGAGAAAACATGGGCCCAGGAGTCAAAAGAACTGAATGCTAGTCGCGGTGAGTTGAACAGCTCTGTCATTTATTTGGCTTTCTCGTAACTCAGTTTCCCCTTTAGTAAAATGAGACTCTTCCCCTGACTGAAATATTCCAAGACTCACTGACCCTTTCTTTATTATTTATCTTCTGAACTTGTGATGCTAAATCTTCCTAATTATTATGCATTTGACAACTCACTGTTCAGTAGCCATCATATATTAATGGCAATAATTATTAGTGGCCACCTTAATATTTCCCATTCTAACTATAACGATGGAGAAGCCTGTTCAAGATTTGGGTTTACTATGCATTATGACTAGAGGAAGAACTCAGAGAAATAATTTGTCATAGAAATAATATTGTCATAGCTTCTATCTGAAGCACTATGCTATTGACTCCCAGGCAAGTCTCAAGAAACTCAATTGCTCTTACCAAATTACCTTTTTAATATATCTGTGTTATAAATTCACAGCCTACTGGCTCACTCAAATATGTGGTCTACCAAATCATATTTTAATATCATTAACTTTTTTTAATTTTTGAAAAATTTCCAAAGCTTTTGTTTTAATTCCAGTAGAGTTAACATACAGTATAATATTAGTTTCAGGTATACGACAGTGATTGAATATTTCATGACATCCCCCAGTGCTCATCACAAGTGCCCTCTCAATGCCCATCACCTGTTCCCCCCGTCCGTCTGCCCACCTCCCCTCTGGTAACCATTGGTTTGTTCTCTACAGTTCAGAGTCTGTTTCTTGGTTTGCCTCTCTTTCTTTTCTCCCCTTTGCTCATTTGTTTTGCTTCTTAAATTCCACATATGAGTGAAATCATACGGTGTGTCTTCCTCTGACTTAACATCATTAAATTTTAAGTACTAGAAATCATTTCAGTGCTTGAAAAAGTCTGGGGAGCAGCTTACACGTGGAGATTTTCAGATAGACTGTATCGGAGAATATCAGTAGATTAAAGAGTTTTGATATGCTTTATCATTTTCGGTAGTTTCACATCTTATCTTTACTTGTAGTAATAATAATGATAATTGCGCAAAGATAGTAAATGATATAGTACCACTTCCCCAGCCCCCAGGACTGCATCAGACTATTTTCCAGTCAACACGCTGCCTGTCTGTGAGGAGACTTTGTGGTGTCAGGAAGAGATTCTAGGCTTCCTTTTAGCGCCAACGCATTGTCGTAGTAACTGGAACCATAAAATTGGCGTTAGCGGTCCAAAATGATGGACCACTGGCAGTGTCGTATGACTCAAGCTAGAGAGCCTTAAGTTGGAATTCCAGCCCGGGGAGTCACTTGCCTGTCAGCTCAGGGCAGTTCTTCACTTCGGAGCCCTGGTTTGTGAAATGGAAATAGGGGCCCGCTTTGTGTGGCTGATACGAGGCTTAGCAGTGACGAGTGGAAGCACCGTGCTTGACTATAGTAAGCGTTCGACACCTAGTTGACAATACAGTATCATTACCAATGTAAGTAATTAAGGGAGCTTCTTCCCTTTCCGTTTAGCAATTTCTGCACCCGTGACAAAGGGGACAGTCGCTGTGGCAAAGAGAAACGGAAGATGCTCATGAGAAGAGCATCACTTGTAAGCCCCATTAGCTTTAAAGGCCTCCGTTCGTGTCCTGTCGGCTCCGGTCTGTCCTAGTAAGGTTACAGAGAGAGTTTGACACGCACTCGGCGGAGTATCTAAATAGGAAACGTACTGAAGCAAATCAAGAACAGAGTTAAAAAAAAAAAAATCAAAGCACTAAGCAAACATTCTGAACTTTTGGCAGAGGAATCGGACTGCCTGGATCCCCAGGACTCTTTGTGTTATTAATAGTGACTCATTTTGCCATATTTTTGGCAGTTATATATTTATATATCATGCAGCGTGCGCGAGGCTTTCGGGGCTCGATGGCCTTTTGGAAAATGTGTTACTCGGGACCGGAGCCGGGCAAGGAGGATGCCACGCTGGCATCCGTGCGGCAGCCCGTGCACCTCGCTCATTAGCGGCCAAGGAAAAGCCGGGGGGCTGAGTGGCCCCCGGACCGCCGCTCCCATCTGCTCCGCCAGAAGCCACGATGAAGTCATGAGTTGCACAACTGTAGTAATTCGCAGCTATTTATGACCATTTTCATAGCGAGGCTCTAGATTAGAAGGCTGTGTTTACATGCCGAGCCGCAGGACGGTTCCAGGAGTCACTCCCACAGTAACTTCTGGTCAAACTTACCAAGTAATGAAAAAACCAACCAGTTGGTCCCGAAGCTGTGATGAACAGGTCGCCCTGCGTTAGCCCCCACTTTCCTGATGCCCTTCCGCATCTGAGACTGAAGGACTCCCGCCCCCCACCCCCACCCTGGGCTCATAGCCCCCCCTCCCCACCTCCCTGCAAGCCGCAGCCTGACGACCCTCTCTCCATCCACACTCAGAACCCTAAGACTCAGGGGGGCCAGAGGAGCTTCAGAGATGCCTGAAGAGCACCTGTGAACACAATTAAGGAAACGTGTGTATTTTTAGCCCATGTTTATTTTCTCGTTGCCTTCGGGCCATTATGTGACTTAATCAATTAGTGACCCTGATAGTTCATTTACATCAAGATCAGTAAAACACTTTCATTTCTGCGTTTAAACTGACTCCAGGTTTTAGTTCATTATCACTTCCTGACAGCCTGAAGGTCAAACCATTTCCTTTTGTTTCACACCGTGGTTAATCCCCTCATTAAGGGTGATGGAAAGTGAATAATTAAACTTATGCCATTTTCATATTTCAGGTAATGAGAGGCCCTAAGATCCCAAAGGCACCATATGACAAGTCAGGACTTCCTGCAAACATGGGAGTTTCTCTCTTCCGGGCTCATGGCAAAGGAGGTTCGGCGCAGGCCCTTTGCCTAAATTCAAGCAAAACAAAACAGACACGAAAGCAGTCACTGGCTCAGCTTTGCGGCTCCCTGGCTGTCAGGCCTGGGGAAAGGCAGCTAACCTTTTGACATGAAAGATTTTCTCAACTGTAAAATGGACATGATAATAACCAATTTAGAGGATTGCTGTAGGCATCGAATGCTCGCTATGAATGAAAAGTACTCACAAGAGGCCTGCTGCATGGGAAGGGCTCAATAAACGCTAATCACTCATAAGCTCGCTTTCATTATCACCCTGGGGACATCCTCTCCTGCGTGCTGCGGCTATCCGGCTTCAGCCCGCCGTTCATCCCCTTGGAGAGTCCCTGCTCACAACGCGGTCGAGGTCCCTTTGACTCCATGGGAGCCCAGATTCAAGTTAAATTATGTTAGGCTTCGAGAAAAACCCAGGTAGCCATGCCTCAGGGCCTTAGGGAGCTCAACTTTTACCCATCCTCTTCTAATTACTCTAAAAAGATTTTTTGAAGGGTGGAGGTGGTGGGATAGATGGGACCCAGAAGACCACACCTGGGGAGGCTAGGTGTCCCTGGCCCTTCCTTGGGTTCTCCATCTCTGGGAATGCAGGCTCCCTGTCCGGTTCTGCTGAGACTGGTCGGAGGGCCACCTTCGGACTTTGACTCTTGTCCCACCCGACTGTGCTGGAGGGGGACCTTGAGCTTATACTGAGGGAAAGCAGGCTCAGCCCTGCTAAGGAAATCCCAGCTCCAGGAGAGGATACCTCTCAGTCTCATGTGGTCACGTCTTTTGCTGTGCAGGGCAGCGGACTCTACAAAGGAGGGATGGCGTCCTTCGAGATGCAGAGTTCGGGGGAAGCTCTATAGAGGAAGAGATATCTCAGCTGGGCTTTAAAAGATCGGTAGGATTCAGATGCCAAAGAGAAGGAGAGAAGATGTTCCAGTTCAGTGAGGAGAAGGAGCAAAGTGGGAAGGGTCTGAAATGTACCTAGAAGAGGGAATCTTCCCAGAGACTGTGCATAGACCGCGTAAGGGAGTAATGGTAGCCGAGCTGCTTGGAGAGACGCACAGCAGCCAGGAACAGTCTAAGGGTTGGGCTAAGGCCTTAGACTATCCGGCAACCAATACAAACTTTGGAGGGTGGAAGCAGCATTGCAGGGGGAAGAAAGTGTGCAGTGCTCTGCCTATGGAATCGCTGGGAATAGATTGGGTGGGAGGGGCCTGGGGCCCGAGGTGATGGGACCTGGGAATGAAAAAGACCACGCAGTACACTGGGCTGGTGATCTGCTTACAGGCACCGATCATACACAAAGGGCGTGGAGACCATTGCTCAGAACGGAATCTCAAAAATTTATTTTGTCAATGCTCTGCCCCAATCCGTCATTCAGTACAGGCATACCTCAAAGACATGGTGGGTTTGGTTCTAGCCCACTGCAATAAAGTGAATTTTCTGGTCTCCCAGGGCACATAAAAATAATGTTTACACTATACTGTAGTCTGTTAAGTGTATAATAGTATTATGTCTAAAAAACAATCTACACACCTTAATTAAAAATATTTCATTGCTAAAGTAACACCATAACAAAGACTATAGTAATGAAAAAGTTTGAAATATTGCGAGAATCGCCAAAATGTGACACCGAGACATAAAGCGAGCAAACGCTGTTGGAAAAATAACACCAGTGGACTTGTGTGACACAGGGTTGCCACAGACCTTTAATCTGTAAAAAACACAATTATCTGCAAAGCTCAAGAAAGTGAAGTGCAATAAAATGAGGTTTATGCCTATAAATCCTGATCGGATTTTCGTAGAGCACGTATTTTGCCCCTTTAAAAAGGCGCCAGTATGAAGCTGATTAAAACTGCTTCCGGAAGAAGGAAAGTCACAAGGGAAGTGGGTGGGGCTCGAATGGGTGAGGGCGACAAAGTGCTGGTGTCTGGGGAAGGAACACACTGTGCACTGATGTTACTGTGCTAAGTACAATTTCATTCCTTCGTTACTATTGGGAAATGCTTTCTGTAGCTTCCTACTGAGAGTAGAAAAATATCCTAATAATGATACAGTCAGCAAGTTTTATCATTTTTTTAAGTTTTTTCATTTTTAACTGAATCACTGATATGGAAAGTCAGAAAATTAAATCTGGACGAGAACTTAGATATGTTCATCCTTTTACAGAAAGGGAAACAGGACAAGAGAGTGAACAACCCATGGAGGGCCACCCACCTAGCCAGTGCGCGCAACACCCATTGCTAGAAGGTAACTGCTTTGACTCCGGGTCTGGTGCTCTTTCTGCTTTGCCCTGAGAATCCCTGAGGGCCATTCTATTGCCGATGGAGAAGAGTTGGTGCTTCCCATTTTCTTTCTAAAATCAGGAACTGCTTTATTGCATACATTTCTCACAATTCTCCATACTGCATACTTTTTTCCCTGCTTACGGAATTAAATAATTACCACGAGGTACTCTCTGGGCTGAAGATAGCTTACCCCAGGGGACAAGTGGTGTAGAGGCAAGGAGAGAGGGTCTATATGGGAAAGTACTCTGGCCAGCCCACTCAACTGGTATTCAAGGTAAGGCAAATTCACGAAGCATCAGCACACTGCTGGCTCTGAACTCACATGTGTCCACACTGTCAACCGTGGAGCCTCCTGCGGGGGGGGAGGGGGGGTTGGGTTGTGGGGGGCAGGAGTCCCGCGCCCCACAGGAGTCGCTCGCTGCCCCCTCCCCTCTGCGAGTGTCTCTTTTTTGTTCTCAGAGAAGGCCTAAGATGATTCTAGTACCAATTCCAATACAGGGGACACCACTGAGCAATTCTCCAACCCCAGCTCAGTACCCTACAATTCAACTCCATTCTGGCACTGTCTCCGCGAAGACAGCATCAGATCCCACAGGGTAAGGGTTCAGTCTACAAGACTGCCTCCCAGTCTCCTCTCCAGAAACCAATCTCAAGTGCCTGCTGTCCCCTGGGCTTCTGACCCACTGCTGTGAATTTGAGGTTCCAATGACCCTCTCCTTGAGTTGATGACAGTCACAAAACTCAGAGAAACATTTTACTTACTAGATTATGCGTTTATTATAGGAGGATAGAAGTCAGAAAGGGCCAGATGGAAGAGATGCCTAGGGCAAGGTGTGGGGAAAGGGTGCAGAGCCTCCGCCCCCATTCCGAGTGCACCCCTCTCCCTGACTCTCTGTGTGTGCACCCACCTGGAAGCTCTCTGAGCCCCCTGCTACTGGGATTTTATGGAAGTTTCCTCGCGTAGGCATGATCAATTATTAACTCCATTTCCAGTCCCTCTTTCCTCTCTAGAAAAGTGGGGGTGGGGCTGAACATTCCAAGCTGCTGATCATGGCTTGGTCTTGCTGGTGACCACCCCCCATCCAGCCCATCCAGAGTTGCCTCTGTAAAACGAAAGATGTCCCTGTGCTCTTATCACTTAGGAATCAATAAGGGTTTTCGGAGCCCCGTATCAGGGACTGGGGACCAAGATCAAATATATCTGTCTTATTTATACATCACAGGGCCCCTCCCTCTGACCTCACAGAAGTCTTGGCTTTCCCCGGGAGCATCCATCGTCACAATTCCCTGTTCTTCACTTTTCCTAGACAAAGTGTAAAGGAAAAATAAATTCTTTCTGTCAGAGCATGCCCCTTCTGTTTTCCCTCCAACCTTTTCCGTTGCTCAGGCCCTGCCTCTCTGCTGAAATTGCGTTTCTCCACCGCAGGCGTAACACACAGCAGGGCCTTGGCTCTTCTGCCTCTGGGACCCGCAGCCTCCCCTCCAGGACACCTTCTCCCCCAGACCTGTTTCTCTCTGCAGATTCCGTGCCGGGGAGGGGGTGCCCCAGGGACCCGCACAGCTCACTGCGGCCGACTCCTCTCCCAGCAGCTCCGTGAGCTGGCCCAGGCTCAGGCACGGGAAGTCCTGGGCACAGGAAGCTGCAGGCTTAATGAACAGAAACTCCAACAGTTGTATTTTATTAAAGTGTACATAGGGCCAGAACACGTGCAATTGAGAGTCTTTGAAAGGCCATAATTTTTAGCACAACCCAGAGAAGTACTCAAGTAGTGTGTTTTCATTAGGGCGTTATTCCCTTAAACACAGACGAATGGAGAGATCTATCTGGATGTCTGGCCTGATGATTCTTGCCTTTTAAAATTGGGTCAAGCAGAAATATAGTGACAGGTGGTAAGTTTCTTAAGCTCAGTTCTGTACTCACGTAATATAAATGTCAACTTTTTGGGTGAACTTAAAAATTTTCGGAATTGGCTGAAACTTTGAACCTTTTGTTTTTTTTCTTGGCCGGAACCCCTTTCTTTTATAACCATCTTAAGTTTTTGACTTGCAGCTGTTCAGACACTATTTTTTGGTATGTCCGTGTCTCTGTTCTGTGGATCCCCTGTCAGGTGAGGCTGGTTGGATCTTCTGGTTCTAGGCAGTCCTCTTGTTTCTTCTTTCTTTCCGTCAGTGTTTCTTAACTTCTGATTCTTTAACTTTGGAATCATCCAGGGCTGACTGAGATTGAATCTAGCATCAAGGTGGAGGTGATTCTTCACTCGATCTTTGGCGGGGGGGTTGATTCAGTCATGCCAGGAAAGTTCTAGGTGCTGAGGAAAAGAAGGTGAATAAAAGTACTTGTGATCCCTGCCCCCATGGAGTTTACACTCCAGCTGAGCAGACAGGCAACAATCAAATGATCATATGATAGGGAAATAATTAAATTGTGATAAAGGCATCAAGGAAAAATATGGGTAATAAGTTAAGACCTAATTTCCAATAGTTGCAGTCTTATCAATTGGAATTCTCTCTGTGGAAACCTATTTCAACTATTAAACAGAATGACACTGGGAGTTATATAAAATAAATGTATGTTTTAGGAACACCATTTCATTGCGTAGAACCATCACTTTCCTTTTTTTTTTTTAAGATTTTATTTATTTATTTGACAGAGATAGAGACAGCCAGCGAGAGAGGGAACACAAGCAAGGGGAGCGGGAGAGGAAGAAGCAGGCTCACAGCAGAGGAGCCTGATGTGGGGCTCGATCCCACAACGCCAGGATCACGCCCTGAGCCAAAGGCAGACGCCCAACCGCTGTGCCACCCAGGCGCCCCCACTTTCCATTTTCTGCCCAGCATTCCTTCCTCTTTCTCATGATAATACAGCCCATTCCAGTTATCAGAGATGGTCACATGATCCAAAAGAGGACTCTTTGAATCTTTCTTTGGGATTTTTTTAAGTGGAGCTGCTGGAAAGGGTTTTCCCTTGTTGGTGGTGGGGTGGAGGAGATGTGAGCTTGGGCTGCTGTTGTCCATGCCCATTCTCCTCTCCCCCAGACTCCTCCAAGTACCTCTGAACTTACAGTGAAGCCAGTACGCAGAGAGAGGCAGAGATCAGAGACAAAGAGAACCCAGTGGTGGGAGTTCCTAGCTTCAGACATACCACAAAGTCCAGTCTTCTATGACTTTTTCCATGGTTCAGATACAGGAGACTTTCAACTCCTATTTCCAGCTCAAGTGAGTTTGAGTCAGTGTCTGTCTGTTGCTAATGATGAGTCCATATTAATACAGAAAGCAAGTATTTGATGTTGTAAATATTTCTTAGGATGGATTATTACATGTGGCTGGGCTGTCTGGGCATATCTTCAAATGAGTCCACTGATGTTCTAATTTTCTTATTTAATCTCCTTGAAGCACATTTTCCTTATAGCAAGTACCCTAATCCTTTGTTCCAAGTCAGTGGGATGAGCGGGATGGTGTCAGTCTTGATATTCCTCATTGTTGATTCATGCTCCTGCAAGATTTCTAAAGTTCTGATTGGTGAGTACCTGTGCCAGGGCTCGCACGGCAAAGGCGTCACCATGCCGCATCCACAGGAAGAGGCTGGAGATCTTGATAGGGACAGAGTCTTGCCCACATCCATGGACCATGATCTTGATTTTCCAGACAGGTCTATGGGACAAAACAGCATAGACTCTGCTAAAGAAAGAGGCTGTTCTCACTTCTTCCCAGTGGGACACAGGGAGGGAACACAAAGGTGGCAGCCCTCAGGGCTCAGATTTAAGAGGGTAAATGGAGGCAAACTTGTTGAGGTTTTGGCCATTTTCCCAGAAGAAGCATAGAGTACAACAGATCAAAGTTAGAGCGCTATGGAGGTCCATGGCCTGGCCCCTGACATCAGCTTGGGCAGAGACCAGGTTCCAGCAGGTGGCAGCAGTGAGAACAGTGGCCTCTCTATCCAAGGACTGTGCAGTGGAGGGGGCACAGGGACTGACTTGCACACAGGGCTGGCAGTGACCCTGGCAGGCAGGGAGCCAGTCTCTGCAATGGGTGCTCTGCCTGAGAGAGGAAAGGAAGCAGAGCCTAGGGCTTAAGTCTTAGGCTTTGGAGTCCCCAGCCTGGGGGTAGCACCCCCAAGGTTAGCCAGTTCTGCAAGGATTTGGTCAGAGACAGTGTCCTCTGGAAGAAGGAATTGGTGGAAAAGTGTGTTTTCATACCCCCAAATTTTACTTCCAGGTGACACTCCTAAGCCAGAAAAGTAGGGCCTTGCCTGCCAATTTTAAGCTGGGTATCCTCATGAAAGATATTTAAACTTTCTGAATCTGTTTTCTCATATGTAATTATGAATAAAAATAATAATTACCTTATAGGACTGTTGGAGGACAAAAATGACAAGAGGACAAAATGCAGGGCTTTGCCTGATACCAGCAAGCACTCAGTAAGTGGTAGGGAGATACATATCCAGCAACTGAGCCGGTGAGAAGCTTACTACCCGGGGGTATGGAACTTGCAGACCTGCACAATGATGAGGCATTCCAGACACAGTGGGTGAGTGAGCACTGCTTTTTCCAGCTAAGAACACTGAGATTCACCGTTGGAGTGGGCTCAGAGTAAGAACAAGAGGCAAGTGGGAAAGAGAGTAGCCCAAACACTGCTGAGCTTTTCAGGAGTCGATTCTGGAACAGCTCAGACACACTAAGCAAGGATTAGTGAGTCTGATGGGGCAGGTCAGCAATCTCAGGGGAAGATAAAATAATGGGGTTGGTAAAGAACAATAGATCCTTCCCAATGACTTCCTCTCCTAGGACCTTATGTACTCTGCACATTCCTGTTATTCAGGCTCTGTCTGGAAGCAACACATTTCTCAAACGTGCATCGGATTGCCCTTTTCTCCACATCTTTGCCCAGTCTGGATGTTATCAATTTTTTGCTTTTTCCTAATCTGATAAATAAACCATGGTTTAAATTCCATTTTCCTGACCACAGCGAGACTGAGCAGCTTTTCACATGTTTATTGGCCATTTGCACTTCCTCTTGGGTTTCCATTACTTGACTTTTACAGCAGAATGGAATCATCTTTAGAATCAGTCCTGTTCTTTCATTTCTGTTTTCTTGTCTTCTTTAAACTTCATGCCCCTAGGGCGCCTGGGTGGCTCAGTCATTTAAGTGTCTGACTTCGGCTCAGGTCATGATCCCAAGGTCCTGGTATCAAAAGGCTCCTTGCTCAGCGGGGAGTCTGTTTCTCCCTCTGCCCCTCCCCCAACTGGTGTGCACTCTCTCTCTCTCTCAAATAAACAAATAAAATCTTTTAAAAAATAAAATAAAAATAAACTTCATGCCCTTGATTAATCGATTTAATTTTAGAAGTTATAATATCTCAAGGCATACCCAGATGATGTTTGTCTTCCTTTGTCAGATTTCTGATAAGAGGTAGAATTTTTTCATCTTTTGGATTCATTATAATTAAGATATAAAAGTGAAAGCTAAATTAAAGTTTCCAACATGCATTTGATCTCAATTTACATCTTTCTATGTTGAATAAAAATTACCTACTTGATAATATTTTACTTATGTTTTTGTCCTTTCTAAAGAACAAAATATGTAAGAGACATTTTCAAGAGGTTTAGAGTACTAGATTTGGGATTTTCAAGTCCCTCTTTGCATCCTTACACCAATTTCCATGTCGCTGTTGGCCCATCATTCCCCTTTTCTCTCCCTAAATGGGAGTGAGGAGGGGGCTTAAGCTGTGTCAGCGATTCTTAACCTTAGCTACGCATTAGAATTACCTGCAAAAAAGTTTTTTTTAAAGGTTTTATTTATTTATTTGACAGAGATAGAGACAGCCAGCGAGAGAGGGAACACAAGCAGGGGGAGTGGGAGAGGAAGAAGCAGGCTCCTAGCGGAGGAGCCTGATGTGGGGCTCGATCCCAGAACGCCGGGATCACGCCCTGAGCCAAAGGTAGACGCTTAACCGCTGTGCCACCCAGGCGCCCCATGCAAAAAAGTTTTAAATACTGATGCCCACCCTCAGGCCAGTTAAATCAGGATACCTGGGGGTGGGATCTATGCATAAGTATTTTTCTAAGGAGCCCTGTGGTTTTGATGTGCAATCAAGAATAGGGATCACTAACCTTGAACCCTAATATCGCTTCTGGCGAACATCACTAGGACTCTGAAATCCACGGAGATTTGGGTAGTGTACAATCCCTTCGGTGATTTTTAAGTGCATAAAATAGAGATCCTACTTTATTTTTTTACATAATAACTGGCTTACATAGATGACTTGGAGGATGTTTACTCGTGGCTGAAATCATTCACGAATCTTCTTGCTTTTTCCACCCCTTCCATGATGTTCATGTCTCCAAGTGAAGTATTATGGGCTTTGTTGAGCAAAGTAGATGAACATAATACTTCCGTTCTTTGGAGCATTATTCACAATAGCTAAAATGTGGAAGCAACCCATCAGCAATGGGTAAGCAAGATACGGTCTAGATGTAAAAAGGAAGGAAATTCTGACACCTGCTACAACATGGATGAACCCTGAGGACACTATGCTGTGTGAAATAAGCCAGTCACAAAAAGTCATATACTGTATTATTCTACTTATATGAGGTGCTTAGAATAGTCAAAATTATAGAGACAGAAAGTAGAATTGTGGTTGCCAGGGGCTGGGGAGTAGAGGGGGGTTGGGGAATAATTGTTTAATGTGTATAGAGTTTCAGTTTTACAAGATGAAAACAGTTATGGAGATGGACGGTGGTGATGGTTGCACATTATGGACGTGTTTAATGCCTCTCAACTGTACACTGAAAAATGGTGACGATGGTAAATTTTCTGTATTTGTGTGTTTGACCACAATAAAAACATTTTTTTTCAAAGCCAGTGAACGAAGGTGGGAGGGATAAAGGAATGAACATCTGTCCCATAAATTACCAATCTAAAGAAGAGCCAACAATGACCTCTTCTGTCCTTACTTTGAGATTAAAAACAAAAACAATGGATTTAAAGTGTGTAAAGGGTGTTTTGCCAACTTGGTTGTCAATGAAGAGAAAAGTACAATGGTTGCAATAAGACCCACTTTGATAAACAATTTTCTTTCCATCAATAGCCATTCAACCAATCAATTAATTGTAAATTGCAAGCATATTTCACCCAGGAAGGGTTTGGTAAATTTGTAGTTGACAAGGGCAATGTGTCCAGTATACGGTCAGGTCCAACTTTATTAACAAAATGTGGTAACAGGGCTGCACAAGGAACTTAGACTATTACTGGGGAGACAAAACCCTTAAGACACAAAGTTACTCCACAACACCCCTTTTTCAATCTCATGGCACAGATCACAAGTACAAGAGAAGCAGCCTCACCTTGAACTTAAGAGAGAAATGTTTGGGGAGCCCTCTGTGTCACCAATTGGGATCATAATCAGTGAAAGGGTGTGAGCCTCCCTCAGAAGGTCCTTTGATCATAAAAACATGAGCTTCATAGATCAAACTAGCATTTTCTTTCAGGTAATTATTGATCAGGCCTTCTCTGCTGAGTCAATAACTGACACAACACAATTTGGTCCACTGTGAAGTTCGATTTCCCAGATACAGGAAACATGAGGTCAGAGCACTGAAGGTTTGAGATCTTCAATTCAAAAACCGTATGCGGATGAAAGAATGTGCTGGTGTTCTTTGAAGTTTGACTTATATAACTTCAAATGTCAAAGAGAAATACATTTCTCCTCCCACTGAATTCGGTTGCTTCAGAAGCAGTCTGATTTTTTAAAATTAATTTTTGGTGAAAGGGAAGAATCCATTTGACATTTGGGTTGTCTTAATCAGCCCAGGGACACTGTGGGCCTCGTACTCCGAGCCGTAAGGACGCAAAGATGAAGAGGGCATCACCCTGCCCCAAAGAGCCCAGGCTCTAGGGGGAGCCAACAGCGCCATGAAAGAGTCTTGTGGAAAACAGCCTTTAAAATGCTCCAAAAATGCATCTGCTCTCATTTTATGAGAAGAAGAACCTCTCCATGGTTTTCACTGACCCTCAGGAAAAAAATAGATGCCTATTAGATTTTTATGTGTATGTTTATTTTGTATTTTGATAAAATACACATAGTATAAAATTTCCCATCGTCACCATTTTTTTTTATTTATTTATTTGACAGAGATAGAGACAGCCAGCGAGAGAGGGAACACAAGCAGGGGGAGTGGGAGAGGAAAAAGTAGGCTCATAGCAGAGGAGCCTGATGTGGGGCTCGATCCCAGAACCCCGGGATCACGCCCTGAGCCGAAGGCAGACGCTTAACCGCTGTGCCACCCAGGCACCCCATCGTCACCATTTTTTAAATGTACAGTTTAGTGGCATTAAGTACATTCATGTTTGCACAACCAGCACCACCCTCCCTCCACAGAGCTCTTCATCTTGCAAAACTGAAACTCTGTCCCCGTAAAACAGTAACTCCCCATGCCCCCTTCCCTAAGAAGGGCAGTCACCCTTCCACTTTCTGTTTCAATGCCTTTGCCGACTCTGAAGACCTCCTGGACGTGAAATCATCCAGGATTTGCTCTTTCATGATGGACTTACTTCACTCAGTGCAGTGCCCTCAAGGAAGACTATTTTTTAAGGAGCTAATACTTTAAACATCTCATCCACAGCCAGCCACACCTGTTCTAGCTGAGGTGGCCCAGTTTCTTTACAGATCCAATTAGAAAGTCCCTTCTCTAGGTGGCAAAGAGAGCTGAGATGTCATCGTTTTGCCCAGAGTGGAGGGAAATCAGTGTCATTCATGAATTGTCTGGACCCATCCCAGGCTCGCTGAGCTCTCAAAACCACCAGCCCAGCTTTTAATCACTGTTCATGGAGGTAGGGGGGCTCTTTCCACCAGAGCAGGAGAGACGGCTGCGGCCTGACTCACAGCCACCACGCCGGCCCCGGCCCACACGGCTCTGCGCTTGACTACGGGTGTGTACAACCATCTGGCATGTGGGTTTAGCAGTAAGAATGAGAGGATCGGGCTCTCCATTGTCACACGGTGGTATTATTCTATTTAACACTCGTTAGATAGCCAACACTGCACCAAGCAGCGCATAAACCTGGAATTATTCAGTACGGTCCCCGTCAATTGTACAAGGGACCATTCTGCCAAGTTTGTTGCGGGGGATTGATTCCTCCAGGCCACTGAACAGCAGCCCCGTTTCCTACTGCCTTCCAAATACAGAATCTTGATTGTTTAAACTCTAAGAGCGGGGCTGTGGAATTTTTTTTTTTAAGTAAGTGCTATTCCAATGAGAGTCCCTAGGCAAATTTCGCCCTACTCCATTAGGTTTCTGTCTTGGAGGAAAATATATCCGTCCGTATTCTGTGAAGTTAGTGCGGAAGATGAAGCAAGCGCTTCCACCCACTCTATCCCTCACTGTTTCTATTTCACAGAAAAACAGTGATTTTAGCTGAAGATTTGCGATTTTAATCACAACCCATGTCTTTGACCTCAACAAATAGAAATTTGTGTTTTCTTCATAGGAAAGCCACTTCCAAGATACATTATTTTACCGTAATGCCTCCGGTGTTGTAAATTTTTAACGAAAACCTTGTGAAGTCACATTATTTGTCATTGCTCACAACAGACATAATACTCGCCTTTCTCTTATGCCTTTGATGAGACCCCCCATTTCCCCTGGGCTCCGGGGAGCATTGGGATGTTCAAGTGCTTCTGCCCTTTGAACTGGGCACTAAAGTTCCATTTCTACGGCGAAGAACGTCAATGTGCAGCGGGCATCGTGAGCAGGCAAGAGATTGTCTCTGATCTGCCTCCTAATGCTTTGCTGGGTGCAAAGCCAAATGGAAATTCCTTTCCCTTCCTCTTAATTAATATTCCCTCATTCTTGGTAGGTTTGTCTTTAGAGGCTGCTGCCTACTAGAGCTTGCTGGTTCTTTATTTATTTATTTAGAACATGCTTTCTTTAAAATCACACACAGTCCCCTCCCAATTCCATAGGATGTCGTATCCATTCCATAAGTGAATGCTGGGTATGGTACAGGGCTAGGTCTCTGGGATGTGCTAAGATGAAGCAGACAGAGTCCTTGTCCTGAAGGGTAAGGAGTGGATTAACAGCCGTTTACTGTAATACAGGTTAGACATGATGCATGATAGAAGAGAAGGCTCTGGAAATTCAGAAAACGGGCGAATCTGTGAATTTAGGAGTCACAGATGAGGAGTACAAATAAGCAACTTTTCTTGGACACACACTACGTTGTCAGGTAATGTGTGGGGCAGCTTCGCTGTATTAGCTGGTTCAGTCCTCACAACCTTGATATAATGAGGCGTTCTACCCCCAACTTAGAAATAAGGACACTGAGGTTTGTCCAAGTGTGATTGTTTGCTCGGCTTTTATGCTTTTTACTGCACTATGTCCTGCTGGTACCTTCCTGCTTCCTGTCCATCATTGATCCTGCGTCTCACTCCTAAAAAAGGAGGGAAAGATGGGGAGGCTTCAGAAAATCAGCTTTTCCCAGATTTGAACTGCCTTCCAGTTTGCATCAGAAATTTGTGGGACGTGTATGCAGGGAAACACATGTGCCCAAAGGGTGGCCAAGAATGCGATTTTTTTTTTTAAAAGAACATGGTTTTGAGAGTCATATATTTTATCTAGAGAAACATACTGGTAAAGCTCTTCGTATGTTCGCATCATTCTCTCTTCTTCCATTTGGAAGGGAAAAGACTAAGTTGGGACTTGGGTAATTCACTAAAGATTTGCTGAGAACAGGAAGAGACACAAAGTCAAAGTAAACAGAGGGGCACACGTGTGGAGAGAGCAACTATCAAAATGGAGGCTCGGCACACCTTCCGGAGCGCCCATCACGCACCACTGCATTAGAGGCGTGTCTTCTACCATTTTAGCTTCATAGCAGAGCTGCGAGTTGGGAGCTAAGCGCCCCCAGCCGACACAGGAGGAAGTGAGGCCCAGATAGGGAGGAAGTGATAGAACTTCTATTCAAACTCAGCTCGTCGGCCTCCAAGTGCAGCTTCTGACTTACACACAGACATGTTGGCTATCTGGGCAGAAGCTGTTTAGCTAATGACGATCTGGCCTGTCAGAGCGGGAAATGCAGCTGTCCCACTCTGCTCTGTCTCCTTAGCACTGGGCAAGAGACAGAAGACATGGCGCCTGGGACCAGATCTCTGTCTGGCTCAGAGCGCATATGCACACACCTCAAATCTAGCTCAAAATTAGGTTGCCCTGGGATAGCGAGGCCTGCCTCCCTGATACTCCTCCTGCCCGTTGACCTGTAAAGCTTTCCCCAACTCAAAAAAGCAAATACTCCTACCTCAGAAGCCTTGAGGTTGCGGCCATGAAGCCCTCCAGCGAGAGCAGGAGTGGAGACCACTATCCCCAGGGACCGTGGGCAAGAGGCAGGCCTCAGGGTGAGTCTTTAAGAACTGGAGGGCGCCAGCATCTGGCTTCCTCTAGTGGTCACCCGACTCCAAGGCACAGCAGGTTTTTAAGAGGTTTTCCTTTCGTGTTTCCCGCCATCCATGAAGCAAGGTTGAACCACATGATCTGAATCTGGAGAGTCAGGTGGGAACAGTTTGGGGAAGTTAGACTATGTGCAAATTAAGACTCTAACTTTTGTCTACTTTACTTCAAAGTTGCTATCTTTTTCAAAAATAATAAAGAACACATAGAGCAAATTAAGTCAATTCTAGTCCAATTCACTGTGGTCTGACGACAGCATGCTGTCACCAGTTTTTCCGGGTATAAGAAGGGGTTTATGTGTGAAAGCCCGTCACATAGGTTATCAATGAATGTTTGTATAAATGAACGGATGGTGGTTTGGGACCTTGCCAAAACTAAGGGTGACAGCCTTCTCTGCATTAGGCCTCATTAGGAATTTTTATAAAAACGATGGAGTAAATTTCAGGTTCAAGAGTCAGAGGAGGGTTAAAAGCTTCTTCCAGTCCTCCCTCCGTCTCTGCCAAAATCAGTAGTAAGCCCCCTGTGAGAGGGACCCGCCCTGGATGCTGGCCTCTGCTGGTGGTTTCTTTTCCCCTCACCTCTCCATTCCTCTTCCAAATGCCTATGACAATCCGGACTTCTTTCTCAGGAGGCAAACATGGAAGGTTTGTCTTAAAGCCATAACCACCGTCATGAGGGACAACTGGAAGCTGTTTCAAAAATGACTTTGTCTTGGGCACAATTCTCTTACCTCACTGGAGAGGGCCCGATGAGTAGGTCCCTTTCTTGGACACGGAGAGAATTTTCACAAGGATTTTAAAGACATCACAGGTTCTGTCTATTGTAGTAAGTGTTCATGTCCTCTGGAATGTGCTAGTGGAATTTCAGTGCAGTTACGGTGGTCCCATTTGTGAAGACAATCACTCACTGGGTCATCTGTGTTCGGAGAGTCGGGCATACAAAGGCGAGTTTGACCAACAAGAGTCTCTCCAAACGGGGGCGCCTGGGTGGCACAGCGGTTAAGCGTCTGCCTTCGGCTCAGGCCATGATCCCGGCGTTGTGGGATCGAGCCCCACATCAGGCTCCTCCGCTATGAGCCTGCTTCTTCCTCTCCCACCCCCCTGCTTGTGTTCCCGCTCTCGCTGGCTGTCTCTATCTCTGTCGAATAAATAAATAAATAAAATCTTTAAAAAAAAAAAAGTCTCTCCAAAGGATTGATGAGGATGGATTAACAGGTGAATGAATTAAGCAGTTAAGTAAGCTGTATGGGATGAGTTTATTCAACTGGCCTGCAGTTTTGCACCTCCTTTGACAAATCTTGGCTGGGAATTTTAAATCTTTAATATTTTAATATTTTAGGTCCCAAAGTTTTTGATTATTAAGATTCTTCTTTGAGTCGCATTAGTTCAAGTACTTTGTTGTAGTTCCAGAAATAGCTTATTTTTTTTTTAGGATTAAAATTCTTTTTCTTAGCCTTGATTAGATTTCTTTAAAAATATTCAAGCTTGGGGTTCTTTTGTTTCAACCACGCACGAGCTCATGTGGTACATTTAAGATTTTAGCCTCAGCGTATACATAGCATTTCTATAATTGAATCAGCTTCCCTGTATTGGTATTTAAATAGTGAAATGTACTTTTAAACTTCTTCAAAGTCAGGGCCATCCGATGCCTACAAACAAGCAAACAGAAAGAAAAAGTTCTTTGCTTTATCTGTTTTCTCCCTTTAAAAAAAAGTCTCCTTCTCCTTCTTTCTTTCCTCCTCCTTTCCTTCCTCTTCTCTTCCTTCTTCTTCTAGAAATGTTTTCAACTAAAAAAACTCTCTTTCTTTGCTATTAGGAAATGTGGTATTGCGGAGGAGAGGTGGGGCGCCTGGGTGGCTCAGTTGGTTAAGTGACCGGCTCTTGATTTCGGCTTGGGGTCCTGGGATCGAGCCCAACATTGGCTCTGCATGCAGTGCGGGGTCTGCTTCAGATTGTCTCCCTGTGTCCCTCCCTCTCTCTCTAAAATAAACAAATAATACAGTGTTTTTAAAAACGTGGTATGGGTTGCACCTCCTTGTTCATCTTAGAGATCAGGGTTTGTGTTCATCCAACGTGCAACCACCCATTCTCTACGTGATGGGATGATTAGAACAGATCAGAGGCAGCCTTTCAGATTTATACCTCTTACATCTTCATATCATCCTTTCATGTGTAACTACAATGAAACACAATTGCATACAATAATGTGAACCGCTAGCTAGATTCTGATCCTGAAAAATTGTCTAGATTGGTTTTTGGCATCTGAGAGCATTTATCGGTCAGCTTGGACTGCTGTAATAAAAATACCATAGACTGTGTGGCTCGAACCACAGAAATGTACTTCTCATGGTTCCAGAGGCTAGGAAGTCTCTATCCCATTACTGATCAGTTCAGTTTCTGGTGAGAACTGCCTTCCAGGCTTGTTGACAGCTGCCTCCTTGCTGTGTCCTTACATGGTAGAGAGAGAGAGAAAAAGAGAGAGAGAGAGGGAGAGAGTTCTCATGTCTATTCCTCTTCTTACAAGAGCACCAGCCCTATGGGATCAGGGCTCCACCCTGATGATTTCATTTAACCTTTATCACCTCTTCCCAGGCCCTGTTTCCAAACCAGAGGTTAGGGCTACAAAATACGAATTTGAGGGAGACACAATTCAGTGCATGGCAGAACACTGGAGCTTTTATTCAATATCCATAAAACCATGTTCCTTTAAATTAACACACTAGAAATCTATATTAATCAGACTAATGAAAAATTCAGATATACAAGGTATGCAGAACAAGAAAATATTCCCAAATCAATCATTCCATGATTTCTATTAGTTTATTTCATTAGTGTTTTATTTCAAAATATGACAGTTATTTTCTCAATATGTCTCTATTTTAACATGATCTTTACTAATAAGATTTTTTCTGGGGTCCACACGGGGCCAAGTATCTGGAAGACAAAGACAAAATTCTGTCATCTAAATATTTGCTGACACACCCTCTGTGCGATGGGTCTTGGCTACAAAAGAAATGTTGACAAACTCTGTCCACACCAATAATTGTTTGTTCCCTTTCGAGAGGTTCACAGTCTGTCAAACTACCTGAATTATTTCTAGTCTGCAAATAAATTTAATGGAGCAAATGCTTTTTAGGTCACGCTTTGGAAGAAGGTGGTCCCTTTCTTATGAAAACAGTCAAGGTCTGATTTTTAATCTGTAAAAACAATACAACAAAATAGATTGGTCTAAATAATGTCTAAGTTTTTTTCCCCTTCCAAAATTGTATAGTTTATTGTATTTTGAGATTTTGATTTTCAAAAAGCACAGGTAAGAAAATATGACTTATTTTTGTCAAGCAAATTTCATCCGAAACATGATAGATAGCATGCAACTTTATCGCAGTTCACTCTGGGTATAGTATAAGGTTCCAAAAAGTGGTTGGATCTTTTGAGTCAAATTATTTGCCAAGGTAAATGCTAGTTAATCATTATTGGAGTTTGCGAGGTCCTGGATTTTGTCAACCATGAATGTTTGTAAAATCTTATTCTGTGCAACACAGCAGTACTGGCATGGGAATAAGGATAGATATACAGAATATAGATATATAGAATAGAATTGAGAGTCTCGAAAAACCAATATGTCTATGTTCAACTTTTTTTTTTTTTTGAAAAGGGTGCCAAGATAATTCAAGGAGAAAGAACAATCTTTTCAACAAATGGTACTAGGACAGCTGGATTGCCACATGAAGAAAAAATGAAGTTGGACCCTTACCTCACACCATATACAAAAAATAATTCAAGATGGATCAAAGACCTAAACTAAATAGCTTACACTATAAAACTCCCAGAAGAAAACTTAAGGTTAAATTTTCATGACCTCACATTTGGCAGTGGATTCTTAGAGCAATAAAAACACAAACAGAAAAAGAAAAAAATAGATAAATTGTATTTCACTGAAAGTAAAAGTTTTGTGCATCAAACAACACCATCAAAAAAGTGAAAAGACAACCCACAGAATGGGAGAAACTATGAGCAAACCATGTATCTAATAAGGGACTTGTGTCTAGAATTTGTAAAGAACTCTTACAACTCACTGATCAAAAAGACAACTCAATTATAAAATGGGCAAAGGTTCCAAAAAGACATTTCTCCAATGAAGTTAGAGAAATGGCCAAAAAGCATATGAAGAGATGTTCAACATTATTAGTCAGTCATGAGGGAAATGCAAATCAAAACCACAATGAGATGCTACTTTGCCTCACTAGAATGGCTAGAGTAAATGTGTCAGATAGTAAGTGTTAGCAAGGACATGGAGAAATCAAAACCCCCACATGCTTCCAGTGGCAATTTGTAATGGTACAGCCACTTTTGAAAACAGTCTGGCAGTTCCTCAAGCATTTACACATAGAGTTACCATATGGCCCAGTAATTTTACTCCTGGGTGGATACCCAAGAAGAATGAAAACATATGTCCACACAAAAGCTTGCACATGAATGTTTCTAGCAGCATTATTCGTAATAGCCCAAAGGTGGAAACAACCCAAATGTTCCTCAGCTGATGAATAGACAGACAAAAAGTGGTAGCTATACAGACGGTGGATTATTATACAGCCGTAAAATAGCAACGAGGCACTGACGTGCTACAACACTGATGAATCTTGAAAACACGCTCCGTGAAAGACAACACATTATATGATTCCAGTTATACGAAATGTTCGTATTGGGCAAACCTACAAAGACAGAGAGTAGATTCATAGTCGCTTAGGGCTGGAGAAAATGGGAACATGGTTCTTTTTGAAGCTAAGGAATACAAGGTTTCTTTTTGAGGTAATGAAATGTTCTAAGACAGTGGTCATGTGAAATACTGAAGCCATTGAATTGTACATTTTAAGTGGGTAAGTTGTATGTTTTGTGAATTATATCTCAATAAAGTTATGGGAAAAGTCCGTGAAAGCCTTATTCTTATACACTGGGAAAGAAGCCATTGTGCTGCTACGTTGTGGAGGATGGTTTATACCTGAGGCTTTGACCAAAGGCAGAGGCCTCTATGTGGTTTCCCCGGTTTTTTTTCATGGCTACAAATTTATGTCACTAATGGGTGGGTGCTCATTGCCCTGTAAGAGAAAACCTGCTCTAAAACCGCTGACTCTTTAAGAACAAAACCACTTCCAGATTTTATAAAAATTTAAAGTAAATTGAAGCCCATACTAAATTGAGTTTTTTAATTACTAAAAAATATTGGAGGTTTTTTTTTTTTTAAGCAAAACTTCCTTTGTGATTTTTCCTCAATATGCAAGAATAAGAATGCCTGTTTGAGGTGTGCTAATATGCTTTCTAATAAAACAATAATTTAATCTAATTAAGTGGCTAAACAATATTTTGGATGAGTAGGTTAACCTGCCTGAGGAAGGGACGGGGGCAGTAGAGAAGTGGTTAAAAGCACCATGGACTTAGGCTTCTGTCCTGGCTCTGTCAAAGCAAGCTGTAGATAGATGTTGTCAATTTCCCTTTCTTGGCCTCTAAAATGGGTATAATTATAGTTCAGTCTTCGCGAAGGTATGAACACATTAATTGGAATAATAAAGTGGATAGAGTTTATATGTAGTACTCACACTAAAGGCTTTTCATTGTTTTTATTTTCAATTAGGTATTCGTCCCTTGGCCTAAAAGTATTCTATTGGAGGAATACATAGAATCTAGTGACTCATTCTGGTCCTCTTTCTTTTTTTTTTTTTTTTTTAAGCATCATGGTGGATTTGCCACTGACTTCAGTGTTTATACCACAGAAAATGTGCTTCACTTGTAATTGAAGCCAACACGATGTTTCCCTGAAGGTGGGCAGGATGCCAATCACACACGCTTGGATCCAGAACTTGGTATCCCACTTTGTCAGGGTGCAACTTACATCGTAATTGCTCAAACCATATTTTGTTAAGTGTGAAAAACAACCGCTTCCCTTATGTCCTCAGTAATAGAAAGTCATTATACATCTTGAAGCTGCTTAATCTTTTTGTCAAGATATAGAGTATGGAAAACTAGATTGATGGTGCCTCTCTCCTTCCAACCTCTGCTCTCAACGTCTGCCATTCTTCTTTAGAAAATGAACATTTTCCTCAAGGCATTGAGCAGCTTTACTGTAAGCTGTGGTGAAGTCCCTCAAATCTGGAAAATGAGGAATCGGAGATGGGGGCGCAACCCTTGGTACTTGGATGACAAGTGATTTACAAGTATATCTTGCTGTCATTTGTAGAGCTTGGCTGTACAGCGCAAATCTTGTCAAAAACCTGTTCAATGATTAAAGATTTATTAAGGGCAATGCAATGTCCTGTGCATTTTTGAGAAGTCCCGAAAGAATTAGTCAGTGACCCCCTGGAGATTATAACTCCCTAAATCAAGACCAAATCATATGCCCATCTTCTCGTTAGTGAGGGAAACACCTGAGCTTCGTGATAAGCTTACCATGCTCTGGGAAGCAGAATGCAGAAAATAAGCTTATTAGATTAGAATGAAGAATTAACATCTGCTGATTGAGAAATCCTACTTCCTAGGCTAACTGCACAGTTATGTCATAGCCTCAATTGTTTGACCAAATCCGCGGCTTGTTGGTTTTCCACAAAATCAGGTGTTCCCTTTGATAGCAGTCACATTAAAGAGATCCATATTCAGTGACAATTAATGGTCGAAAAAACCTTTCCTACAACTTCTACTAGGTAAAAAAGATGCTTTCATGTTTCTGAACACTAAAAATTATTGTATGAGGTATAACAGTGCTACTTGAGTTCTGGAATGGCCCCTTCTAAACAGTGTATAAACACAGCCTCATATATATATATAGGTCAGCCCAAGCAGAGGTCAGATAAAGGTGATTAATTTTTCACGACATCAGTTATCTGTGGAGAACAGAGATTGCAAAAACATTGCCTTTTAAAGATCCTATTTGATCTACGGTTAAGATACGTACTTTCATTACAATCAACAAAACGATGTGCCAAAATTCTATTCAGTTTACCAGGATATAAAAAAGTTTCTTTTCCCCTTCCTTACGATATTATATATTCAAGTCAGAGATGGCTGGATGTAAGAAAGCAAGAACAAAAGTTGAATACAGATGTTCTTGTGATACAGCCAGTGCATCACAGATGTTCAAGTGATGGGCAGTAAGGAGGGCACGTATTGCATGGAGCACTGGGTGTTATACGCAACTAATGAATCATCGAACCTTGCATCAGAAACCAGGGATGTACTGTATGGTGACTAACATAATGTAATAAAAAATTTTTTTTTAAAAAGTGACATTTTTCTTCCTGCTTTGTTGCTGTTTTATTTTAATTCACAAAATCAGATCATTCTAATCTAGAATTTTGAATTCTCTTTATTTTTAATATTTGCATTGTGATGCGACCTTTTCCCCATGTTATTAAACATCCCCTGAAAATATTTTAGTGACTGCATGGTAATTCCATTTTATGAGCGCATCGTTATTTATTTAGCCATTTCCCTACTGTTAGACATTTTGTTGTCTCTGTTTTGGGTTACTTTAAATAATAGTGCAATGAACATCCTTATGCATATATATTTATCAATGTTACTTATATATAATTGATATACAATACACTGTACATAAAGTGTAGAACTTAGTAAGTGTTCACATGTATATAGACTCACAAAGCTATCAGTACAATCAAAAAGTTTTCTCATGCTCTTTAATCTCTCTTCGTTCTTCACCCCCATCCTAGGAAAATCAGTGATCTGCTTTCTGCCACTATGTATTAGTTGGTATCTTCTAGAATTCTGTAGAAGGGCATGATAAAGTATGTACTTTGTTTGTCTGGCTTTTTTCACACAACATAATTATTTTGCGATTGATGCGTGTTGTTCTGTTTTGAGAGCTCATCCCGTTTATTGCTGAGAACCGTCGTGTAGATATACCACAATGCGTTCATCCGCTTATCTGTTGATGAACATTTGGGTTGTTTCCAATTTTGGGCTATTACCAATAGAGCTCCTATAAATATTTATGTACACATCTTTGCGTAGACATATGCTTTTATTTCTGTTGGGTAGAAAACTGGAAGTGGAATGGCTGGGTCATGTGGTAGGTATATATTTACCTTTTTCAGAATTCCCGCAACAGGGTGTGACCACACTTCCAGTTGTCCCAATGCTTACTGATTCTTATTATAGCAAGTCTTTCATTTTAGACATTCTGAATAGGGTGGGATATCTAGATATTCTAAATACATATTTTCATAGGGTATGGTGATATTACATTGCAATTTTAATTTGCATTTTGCTAATAGTTAATGATGTTAAGCCACTTTTTTCAACCTTATTTGCTATCTGTGTAACATCTTTGGGGATGTGTCTGTCCAAATCTTTTCCCATTTTTTATTGCATTATTTATTTTCTTATTAAATGTTTTGAGAGTTCTTTATATATTCTTGATACAGGTCCTTTATCAGATGGACCATTTGCAAACATTTTTCTCCCAGTCTGTGGTTTGACTTCTCAATCAAACAAAACAAAACAGTGTTTTTTAAATAGCAGATATTCTTGATTTTAGTAAAGTCTCACTCAGGTTTTATTGTATGGATCTTATTTCTGGTATTGCACTTGGGAAATCTTTGCCTAACTCAAGGTCACAAAGAATTTCTTCTATGTTATCCAGGTTTTATAATTTTAGATCTTAGATCAATGATCCATTTTGTGCTAATTTTTGTACACCATGCAAAGTATGGAATGAAGAGGGTTTTCTTGTTCTTTTTCTTTGTATATGGTTTGTAAATTGTTGTATTTCCATTTGTGGAAAAGACTATCCTTCCTCTAGTAAATAGCACTTTGTACTTTTGTCAAAAATCAATTGACCATATGTGTGTAGGTCTGGACTTTCTATCCTTGTTATTCTGTTCCATTGATCTATTTGTCTATTATGATGACAATATCATGCTGCTATGATTACTGTAGCTTTACAATATGTCTTAATATCAAGTAGTGTTAGCTCGTGACTTTTATTCCTTTTCTAAGTTGTTTCAGCTCTTCTAGGTCTTTTGCATTTCCTTATGAAGTTCAGAGTCAACTTGTCAATTTTGACCCAAAAAATCCTGCTTGGATTTGGATTGGGATTATGTTGAATCTATAGATGAATTTGAAGATAATTTACATATTACTAATCTTGAATCTTCTGAACCATAAATATAGTATATCTCTCCATTTATTTAGGTCTTTAATTTTTCTCAGCAGTGTTTTTCCTTTTTTTCTTTTCTTATTGCATTGGTTGACTCTCTAGTTCAATGATGAATGAAAGTGGATACATCCTTGCCTTGTTTTCAATAATATAAAGAAAACATTCAATCATCTGTCATCATTAGGTATGATGTTAGCTGTAAGCTTTTTTTGTAAAAATTGTTTTTTAGGTTGAGAATTTTCCTTTCTATTCCTAGTTTACTGTGAGTTCTTATGAGAAATATATGTTGGATTTGGCAAAATGCCAAATACAAAGGGATTTTGCCAAGTGTATCTACTTAGATGATCAATTTTTCATCTTAATCTCTCAATATGGATGGATTATACTTATTGCTTTTCTAATGTTAAAGCAACCTTGCATTCTTGGGACAAATCCTATTTGCCATGATGTATTATCCTATTTACATAATGTTGGATTCAATTCACCTAACTTTTTTTTTTTTTTTAAGATTTTATTTATTTATTTGACAGAGAGAGACAGCCAGCGAGAGAGGGAACACAAGCAGGGGGAGTGGGAGAGGAAGAAGCTGGCTCATAGCGGAGAAGCCTGATGTGGGGCTCGATCCCAGAACGCCGGGATCACGCCCTGAGCCGAAGGCAGACGCTTAGCGACTGCGCCACCCAGGCGCCCCCAATTCACCTAACTTTTATCAAGAATTTTTGCAGTATAGAGGGCACCTGGGTGGCTCAGTCAGTGAAGCTCTGACTTTTGGTTTCGGCTTGGGTCATGATCTCAGGGTGGTGAGAACAAGACCTGCATCAGGCTTTGTGCTCAATATGGAGTCTGCTTGAGATTCTCTCCTTCTCCCTCTGTCCCTGCCCCTGCCTTCTCTCTCTCTCAAATAAATAAATAAAATCTTAAAAAAAAAAAAAGAATTTTTGCACTAAGTTTCATGAAGGATATTGGTGTATAGATTTCTCATCTTATAATGTCTTTTCTTTTGGTATTGGGATAGTGCCGGCCTGCTAGACTGAGTTGGGAAGTATTTACTCTTCTGCAATTCTTTTGAAGAATTTTTGTAAAGTTGGTATTATTTCTTCCTTAAATATCTGGTAAGAGTCACTAGAGAAGTCATCTGAGCCTCAAGTTCTCTTTGGGGGAAAGCTTTAATTTCAAATTCAATCTCTTTAATAGATACTGAATTATTTAGGTTATTTATTTTTTGTAAAATGGGCTTTCATAGTTTATGCCTTTCAGAGAATTTCATCTAAGTTGTCAAATTTATTGGCATAAATTTTTAAAAGTAAATTCCGTTATTATCTTTTTTATTTTCTATTGAGTCTGTAGTGTTATTAGCTCTCTCATTCCTGATGTTGTTTATTGTTTAACTTGTTTATTCTTCTCTCACTCTCTTTCTCTCTTTTTTCCCTGATCAGTCTGGCTGGAGTTTTGGCGGGGGGGTTAATTCATTGTATTGATTTTCTCAAAGAACTCATTTTTTGTTTCATTCGTTTTATGTTGCTTCTCTGTTTTCTCTTTCACTGATTCTCACTCTGATCTTAATTATTTCATTTCATCTGTTTACTTTGGATTTTATTTGCTCTTTATTTTCAAATACTTAAAGTGGAGGCTGAAGTCAATGATTTCAGAGACTTCTTTTTGAATATAGGCATTTTTATGCTAGAAACTACCCTTTAATAACTCTGTCAGCTGAATCCCACCGTATCCCACAAATTTTGGTATGTTTTGATTGCATTTGCATTCAGTGCAAAATATTTTCTCATTTCTCTTTAATTTACTTCAATACTCAGGGGTTATTTAGAAGTGGGTTATTTAGTTTACAGATATTTGACAACTTTTTAGTTATCTTTCTGTTATTGATTTTTAATTTAATTCCATGGTGGCGAGAGAACATACTTGGCATGACTTAAATCCTTTTGAATTTATTTAATCATATTTTATGGCTCAGAATACTGTCTGTCTTGGTAAATGTTTCATGTGTACCTGAAAAGAAATATGTATTCTGCTGTTGTTGGGTGAAATGTTCTGCAAGTTAACCATTAGATCAAATGGGCTGATTAGTGACGTCCAAGTCATTGATGTATGAAAGAGTATTTCATTAATAAAAATCTGAAAACAGTACTTAGAAATGTTGTTCTGCCATTTTAGATCTTGAAATGAGAAGTTTAAATAGTTGGCTGATTATGCCAGTGGATGGTTTCTGTCAGATCAACCTATGAAATGTCATGGTGGTATGAATACCATGGCCCAATTGCTGATGATACAATAATTCAGTGATTTGGGGGGGAAAAAAGTTTTTAGTTGCAGAGACTTTTCCTCAAATAAAATTTTACCAGGGACATCAATACATACATCAGATAAAAGTGGAGCTATTCAGGCTTTATGTGGACTTCAATTACTCAGCCTCACTCTGAGCCTTACTCCCCTTCCCCAGAGGCAACCACTGAGGTACCCCAGCTGAAGCTTTCAGATGCCCTAGGAAGTACTGAAAACCATAGATCTACCCAAATACTCTGCTAAATAAGAAAAGAAAAATAATTCCACTCAGAGCACTACTGAAGCAAGGTAAATAGATATCAACTCTTGCATCAATAATATTGATTGATAAACTGCCCAGTGGACGACTTGAAAAAGTTTCTGAAATTGATTCCTGTCTCAACAGTAAAATAAAGGGTCATGTTCAATGATTGATGTCTGCCAAGGGGCAGGTGTGGAACTGGAAGAGCACATGCCTTGCATCTGATATTCTGGGTCCTGAGATATGGACACATCTGGTGTCTAAACCTGGTTGCACATATGATCTCCGAGTTGAATTATAGGCTTGTTAAAGTAGGAAAACTACCCAATGGCGTTAGTCAGGCTTTTTCAAGTTGAAATGCGCAGAGTGAGCTTAGGTAACATTGTGCGATTGAGATTTCTATAAGGATACACAGGAAAGTGAGGAAGTGCCGGAAGCCATCCCAGAACTTCCTTCATGGCGGGCTTGGCAGGCCAATGTCCCAACCGTCTGGTAAGGGAACTGAAGGGGGGACAGCCTCTTCCTTCCCCAGGGCTCTGCCTCATTATGACCTACCTCTTCTTTTCTTCCACTTTTCCTGCCGTAACTAACTCCAATTCATGTTGTCTCAAGTCTTCTGCTTTTTGCCTTCTTTCTGTCTATCTCCCTACTACATTCCTCCGTGTACATCCCAAGTTCAAATTTCCCACAGATAGTGGTAGGTTAATGAGTGACCTTCCAGAATGCAGTGCCCCTTTGGGCAGAATTCTCCTGCCAGGTTACTTAAATGTCACTGGGCAGCCTATAGATAACTGTCCTTAGAGCAGGTGCCCATCCCCAGTCCAATCACCTGCGGCTAAGTCTGCAGAATCACAAGGTACAAAGGACGGGGAAGGGACCATGTGTCTGGCAGGAACACTGAAGAATCCCAGCAGAAGGCAGCGTACCTAGCAGGCGGGGAACGGGACCTCTCCATGGCAGCCAACTCCAACCGGGTAGTGTTCACTGACCGATTTGCTTGGTACCCGATGAAGAACACATGTCCTTATGATGGGCTGCAGCAGTGGTTTTCAGACTCTCTGGGCAGGAAGTCTTGAATTCTGCCCACAGGAGACACTTCGTAAGTAGGACTCGGAGCTCCCTCTGCCCATTTCCAACCGGAGCAGTTTCATATGATTCACTATTACATATAGGGTTTTCAAATAAAACTTCATTTGAAGATAAGATTCTACTACTCACAAATAGTGGATGGAGAGCCGCCAAGCTACAGGAGCCGAAAAACTCTTATTTGAATGATTTTTTAAAGTAGTGAAGCTTTCATTTTTCAAGAGCAGAGCTAATAAGATACACACTGAAATACCAGAGATCGCTTAGTGTATTTTACTCAGTTTTCTGTAAAATCCTCTTGGGAGGGGTAAACAGGAAGACAGAATCAGGTTAAGGTTACTTAACATTATATTTCTTATCCCAATTGTTTTAATGTTTTGGGTGTTATGGGAATTGCTTAATCATTACTGTAAGTATATATTTGATGAGTGGGATAAAAATGTTGACGGCAATGAGCAGATTGCACATTCAAAGAGTTAAAATAACATATTATTACAACTGTTTTGTTTGATTTTGTTTACAGATATGGAACTGCCGCATCAGGGTAAAAGTTTATGTTGTTAGTTCCATTAACAGTTAGCTATGATGAACTGAGATACAGCACAGCGGCCATACACATTACTTATGTGTTAGATCAAGGCATGCATTGTATTTTTATTATAACAATCATATTTGTTATGCTCAGTCTTTAGCATAGAACAATCGTCTGCTAAGAACATTTTTTAAAACCTGAAGGCCTCCTGATGGTATTTATAAATATGAATGACTTTTCTAATCGAGGAACCATATTCTTACTCTAGGACTGGGGACATCCCAACACCTGTCACATGCTTAAAAGATGACTCATCCCATAAAACTGTCAAGCCCCTGTGACTTATTGACATGGCAAATAAAAGTATCTGAAACTTTCATCCAAGCATTCCACTCCTTAAGTTGAGCGAAAATACCCCCGATAGATCCTTCTCTTCGGAATGCTCCGCAAATGCCCTCTTTAACAAGCACAAGGCAACAGGCTTCCTGTGCCTCCTCTCAGACTCCTGGCGTCTGATTTAAGCAGAAAATTATTCAACTAGTCATCTTTCCTAGACACTTGTTAGAGTGAATATGTAAACAATTGCAGGTCCTCATCCGGGAGAACCCTCAGAGGTGCACGCTGTTGTTCTATGCCTCCCCAGTCCTGGGGCGGATTATACCAGCGGAGTCTCGCTCTTGGAACTGCTGAGAGCAGAAGGCAAAGGGAAGGAAGGTTGGAGGGAACAGCGCGAGCATGGGTCATTTCCAGTTTTATCCGACATCCTGATCGTGCTGACTCTGTTGTCACGTTTTGCTTCATGTTTACATAAAAAATGAGGAGCTCAGGGGGAAGCAGGTGTCTCGCACTTTACATGGGAAGCCATTTGCATCCAGGACAACTGACAACAGTGGAAACATTGCAATTTTTCCGATGCCTTTGGTTTTTCAATATAACAATAACTGGCGGCCAGTACGCATATTAATAAATTGTAAATCACCCCTTCCCTTTTCGTGAACTCTGTTATTTGCCAATGAACTTTTTCTAAACAAGTTAGTTAAGACGGAACCTTGATTTATTTAAGTGGCTATGCATAAACATGGTTATGGGGCAAAAAATAACCATGCCATAAACACATTGCACTAATTAATTTTTATTCCTGTGTGCACTGAATCCTGTAGTCCGGAGCTCCGATACGGTTCATTCAAAATAAAAAATGAGGCCCTCATATAATCTTAGTAAGACTTTTTCCTCTGAAATAAATGGCCCTGTATAAATGTCCTCATGCTATGGAGGAATTAAATGGCTTACAGTTGGATTTATAGTTCAAACTTGAATGCCATCTTTATATTATCAAAAAACAGTGCATCACGCCCTGCATGGCCTATGTGAAATCGTGAGGCTGAGGGGTGGACTTCTGAGGCCAGGTTAGCCATTGTACTGTACTGCTACTCAATTTTCAGATGGCCCTAACCACACTCTTAAGCTTACCCAAGACCTAAGAAATGGTGCTGTCAGTTAGGAGGGAGACTGAAAGGGACACAGCACACAACTCAGCCCAAGTGCATCACTGTTCCTGGAATAAAACCCAAATCATGACCAAGTAACATCCTCTTACTGTTGAATGCCAGCCGTCCCTACCGACACCCAGCTGGTGCACAGTCCACATCTGAGGACTTTAGAAGTTAGCTCTTCGTGAGAGAGGCAGGCAAACCACAGGAGAGTCTTAACTACAGAGAACAAACTGAAGCTGCTGGAGGGAGATGGGCCAGATGGGGGATGGGCACGAAGGAAGCACCTGTCGGGATGAGCACGGGGTGTCGTATGGAAGTGATGAATCACTGAATTCTGCTCCTGAAACCAATGTTCCACTGTATGTTAACTAACTAGAATTTAAATTAGAACTTAAAATAATAAAAATAAATACAAAATAGCTGATGGGGATGAAGGAATGCACTTGCTGTGATGAGTACCGCGTGACATATGGAAGTGTCCAATCACTATGTTGTACACCTGAAACTCACACTGTGTGTCAACTAACCAGAATTTCCATAAAAACACACGCACAAAAAGTTAGCTCTTTTTCGTAAAGATTATCATTAGAAATGTAGTACATTCAGGGGGAAATAATAAAAGATATATGACATTATGGTTCTCTGTAACACTGATGAGTAGAGAATGGTGCAAAACACTATTCTACTTTTATAAATGTTTTAAGTGTTTCCTATTTGGAGCTTAAAAGTACAATTTAAAAAGTAACTCCACCATCTTTCTTATAAAGGACACTCTAGAGAATATCTTCTTTACATGTAGGCCCGTAAAATAATACAAAGGTAATTTAAATCACTGAGACACAAACATTCTTTGCTGACTGTTTTCACATGTTTAGAAATCTGCACAAGTTTTAGGATTTAATCCTTTTTTTTTTTAAGATTTTGTTTTATTTATTTTGACAGAGAGAGAGAGAGAGACAGCCAGCAAGAGTGGGAACACAAGCAGGGGGAGTGGGAGAAGAAAAAGCAGGCTCCCAGCGGAGGAGCCCGATGCGGGGCTTGATCCCAGGTTTGATCCCAGGCTTCTGGGATCACGCCCTGAGATGAAGGCAGACGCTTAATGACTGAGCCACCCACGTGCCCCATAGGATTTAATCCTTGCAAAGCCAAACCAAATAAGGCAACATGACATCAGCAAACACATTTTCCAAGTACCTCAAGGTCCATGATTTCTGTAGCAAGGTTGTACTAAGAGAAGAAAGAAGACTCTATACCCATCCTAAAAGGATTTGCTCTGATGGATGCCTTGATGTGACACCCCTCATATGGGGCCCCGAAAGAACAGAAATGAAATGGGTAGATAATTGGACCAAAAGCAGTTATGTGATTTCCAATTCAATAATAATGGCTCAGGTTGAATTTTGGGAGTGGACTGGTTGGGGTGGGGTACATCATGCTGGTGAGATCTGGAAGACCGTTGTGGAGTTTCTGGGGTCCAGACCCAATGACCTGATATTCACTGAGACCTGTTGTTAAAGATAAACAAAGCCAGGAGTTAAAGCCGTGAGGGTAGATTTTATGCGGCCACAAACTATTGCAATAGGAAAGAGAAGCTGGCGTGAACCGAACTCAACACTGCCAAAAGGCAGAGCCTTTTAAAGGCTGGAGTGCACTAAGGAAAAGGCCCTGAAGGGGGTTAAGGGGGCTTGGTCCACATGACTAGATCCTCTGGATTTGTTCATTAGTGCTTAGGTGGAAGAGAAGCAAACGTTCCCTATTTTTATGACCCACAGGAGGCAGCCGCACATGTTAAAGCAAGACAGCCCCCAACGCAGCCCCCCCCCCCCGGAGAGTCTGTTAGCAGAGTCATCTCCCCGAGTGTTTGCTGTCCAAAGACTCTCAGGTCCCTGAGAAAAGAGTCTGGGTGGTAGAATTATATCTCAAAGGGCAGAGAAAAAATTGACAATTGCAAGCTTTCTAAAGAATCTTCTTGAAGATGGTGTTCAAGGACTGATCTGCCTATCACCGGGCTTTGGGCTGGAACAAACAGTAGATTCTCTGGGAAGCACTGAGCTTTTTCAGGCAGATCCTTTAAGAGAGGCTGGAGTAAACCTAGGAGAGCAGCCTCGAGCTGTTAGAAACTGTGCTAGAGTTGATTCAAGCAGATGGGAATGGACAAAATCATTTGTGCTGAGCGTCCGCAGTTTTTATAGGCTGAAGTTGAGATCAGGCTGAGAAGAGGGTTCAGAGGAGCCTGACTACAGCTTGGTCAAGGAGAGAGCCTTTGTCATGGTTCGGACTTTGCGCTAGTACAATCCTGTTGCATATTAAATACATCCCCGCTCCTTGAAGACCAATATCGTGGTACAAGCATAAGATGACTCACAGCAGGTGCCTTACTGGCCGGGGCCAGAGAAAGAAAAGAAGTCCTAGTGGTGACTTCTGAGATATAATTTCCAGGGGGCACCTGGGTGGCTCCGTTGGTTAAGCGTCTGCCTTCGGCTCAGGTCGTGATCCCAGGGTCTTGGGATCAAGCCCCGTGTTGGGCTCCCTGCTCAGCGGGAAGTCTGCTTCTCCCCTTCCCTCTGCCCCTGCTCCTGTGCTCGTGCTCTCTCTCTCTCTCTCTCATGTGTGCACTCCATCTCTAATAATAAATAAATACGATCTTAAAGAAAAGATACAATTTCCAGTGACCAAGATCCCTGCTTGCTTCCTGATGTGAATTGCCAATCGAGACGTGAGGACATCTGCAGATGCTCAGGGACCTAATCCATGGCAAGATGGTCATTCCGGGCCGCAGGGGAGAATCAGGAGGGGATTTGGCAAATGCAAGGCCTTAATTAGATTAGGACAGGAGATAACTGTGAATTTACTTTGTAGATAGGACTATTTATGTGTTTATGTGTTTATTTTCCTTTTCCACACAAAACCCCTTTCTTTGTCCTTCTCTTCCTTTTTATTTTTTCTTTCACTTTAGTGAAGTGGAGAGAAGACATTCCTTATTAACACTTGAACAGAAAATAATACATGTCTCTGGTTAGAAAATAGAAAATTCAAACAAGGCAAACACACACAATGAAATTATAAGCCACATCCCCTCTCCTGAATTGACTCCTTCTTGTCCAGGATTTCACATCAGAGGTAATTGCTACTCGATAGTGTTTGTGGTTCACTTGTGCCGCAGAAGGACTTGTGCGGGCTCTAGACATGTGCATGTGGTCATGTGTATTTTTCTATTTATTTTTCTTCTTTTTTAATCTATTGAATAGGGGGTCATACTACATATTTCTTTTCTTGTTTTTTTTAACTTATTACCAAATATCGAAAAACATTCCACATCCAGATCTACATTATCTTTTATGTACCAGTATTTGTATCTATGGACTTATCTTTTATTTTGCCAATTTCCTACTGATTGGAATTCATTGTTTATGGTTTTTTGCCATTACAGATAATACTGTAACTGATGAAATTTGATGTGCATAGAATCCAGATGAACTTCGGTCAATATATCTATATAGTAAGCTCCATGCAAAGGGATTGCTCCTTCAAAGGACATGTGCAATGAAAATTTTTATAGATAATAACAAATTGGCCTCCAGAAGGGTCTTCACATGTACACTTCCATCAGTAGGATACAAGAGCCTTTAATCCCCCCAAACCTTCACCAGGAGTAAGTACCATCCAACTTTCTCCCTGATGTAATAGTTATTTCATTGTTTTGCTGTTCATTTCTTTTATTATAAGCATCTTTCATCTATTTATTGGCCATTTATATTTTTGCACTATAAGGTTCATGATCATATCTTATACCCACTTTTCTATTGGCTCGCTCACCTTTTAATTTATTTGAATGATCTCTTTATAAATCAAGAAAACTGGCCTGTCCATCTGTCAAACTCTTCTAACGGCAAAAACAAATTATCTTCCTTCATCTTAGCAGATGGAATTATTAAGTCCTCTTATAAAAAGAATTTCAGCCTGATCCCATTTAAAAATGAGCTATTAGAGATGACAAAAGCCAAACTATCACTTACTTTAAAGGGTAAATGAACAGTAAGAAGGCAGCACGATGTACTCAAGGGACATTTGATCAATAAGAGCTGGGAAAGCAACCAAATATCCAGGCCTTTATCATCTGCAGGAAACCTGCACACCAGAACTTCAAAAGGCTGACTCTTTCATGTAGCTCTTCAATACCTTTCAGAACCCGGCATCTTCCCAATTTTAAGTGATGCCACTAACAAATGATAAGTCCTATTCTGAACACCTCAGCACCACTGCAAAATAATGGTAAGCAAATCCTTAAACTAAAAGGATATCAACTTATACTTGAATTCAAGGCATAGGACAGCGAGAGAACTGTGCTGTCGAGTGGCTGTTATGATTAGGGTCGGGGGACTTGTCTCTGCTACTTTCTTGTCATGTAACCTTAGGTAACTCCCTCTGGTTCTCTGTGTCTCAATTTTCTCATCTATAACATTGAAATAATAACCTATTCTACCTATCAAATAGTTGTGTTGCAAATTAAAAGATCTCATGGTAAAACATTTTCGCAAACCGCATAGCACTCACAATTACTTTAGTTGGTGGAGAGTAAGTAATATATCTGTAAACCACGTTCAGCAATGTCTCATTGGCTTCCTGACTGTCCTCCAGCTTGTGCAAGATTGTGGTACTGATCACAAAACCTAATATAAAATTTTCCCATAGTGTGGATATAAACAGAGCCTTAAGTTAATTTTATTGTCTTCATATTTAATAATGGTATATTTTGATTCAATGTGCACATTATAACTTCCTATTTGATCATGTTTAATATATGTCTTCAAATACAGGAATGATTAGAAGCAGAATCGTCAACAAATCCAAAGCAGTCCTTTGCAAAGATGATTTAGCTGTTACAGGAAATAAAATACTTAAGGTATATAAAGTAAGACTCACAAGAGCGCTATTAGAAAGATTTCTATACAAGAAGTATTTCTTTTTTTTTATTTTAATGTTTTTTTGTTATATTATGTTAGTCACCATACAGCAAGAAGTATTTCTAAAATGTTCCTATTCTAATTTCTAAACATCTCGGAAAAGCTTTTTTGTCTTTCAAAAAAGGTATCTTTTTAATGCTTAAAATTATGAGGATTAGGTAGCCCTAAAATCTACATTGTACCCAGAGCTGTTAATATTGAAGCGGAGAGGTTTGAGCCACTTTAGAGATTTGCAACTTTATTCAGAAACACTCAACCTTGCCATCAAAGAGGGCCTTATGATCAAAGTGCAAATGGCCTATTTTATAGAAATTGCCAATGAACAGTTGTGATGATCTGAGAAGCAGCCCTCATTCTGGAGGTTCGAGCAGCAGAAAACTCCAGGCTACCATTTGCAAGAGAATTCTTTCTTTAAAATGATGATGAGTTGAGTTAATTAATTGTACCAGACAAGGCGGACAGGACATTTCATTAACAGGTAGGGACTCCTCCCAAATAGGCCTGCTCTTTCACCACACACACACACACACACACACACAACACACACTCACACATGCACACGTGCGCACATACACGCACACACTTGCGTGCACCCACACACTCAGATGTTCCCATTTGGTACCCGCCTCCTAGATCGAACCTCAAGCATGAGGAGATAAAAGGATAAAAGGAGTCTCTGAGCTCCGGACGGGTCATTTTCACAGGAGCCATTGTTTCTTGATCTCTGTCTTTGTTCAGATCTGGTCTACCTTTCTCGGCCTTTGTTATTTCTGGGTCTCATCTCATGAGGGGCACCAGTGGACTGTTACCATTCCCAAATGGGTGTAGAATGGGACATTCCGAACTGAGTAGTCCGAATCCCCCACTTTCCAGAGCCTGGCTCCCCCTTTCAGATGGTTAATTATTTTCTTAGAAGGTTCTGTGTGTTCCTGGGTTTCAAGTCAGCTCTAGCCACTATCAGTCCCTGACATTAACTGAGGTACCTAAACTCTGTGATGGTTCATTATGCAGTGTTTTGAGTGGATTCAGTCCAGATTTCACCGTTGTCTTCGCTGCAATTATTGCTACAGTGAAAGTATTATGCCATCTAAGGGTGTTTTACACTTGCCAAGGCTAGAGGCAGAAACTGGGCCTCCTTTTCAAGTCCAAAGGAACCCCTTGCTAACCATTCTGCACTCCTAAGTTAGCCTCCCACCTGGCTACCATCTTCGATGAACAGCTGGTTTAACATCTGGAGAACTCCCGACAGACTCTATCTCCATGTGCCTTTGGGGTCACGTTTCTCAACTATTCTTGGCTATTTCTTACTTCTGGCTTTTTCCCCCCCTTCCTGCTTTTTGTTTTGTTTAGTTTTATTTTTAAGCATGAATCACTCCCTAACATTCTCTATACATTTACTTGTTTATTACCTGGCTCCCGGAATAAAATATAAGTTTCCTTGCCCTCTGTGTACCCCTCCCCTACCTCGTACCGAGCCAGCACCTGGCACGTAGGAGCTACTCGACATTGGCTGAATGGATGAAGGAATGATTTGTGTCGCCTTGGACAAGTTACCTCTTTTGAGGTTTCCACGTTGTTCTCTGCAAATTGAGACTATCAGACTAGATTAGATGATGTCTAAGGACCATTCGCAACTCATGGTTGTGACCGCGAATACAAATCACTAAAGCCTCTTTGGAGAGTGATGGGAAGGGGCAGACACAGACGGTGAGTGATCTGTGTGCTTTCCTGGGTAGAGGGGTCAGGGCAGGGCTCTCTGAAGAAAGCCAAGTCATGTGCATATCCAGGAGAGGAGAGATTCAGTAGAGGGGACTGCCGGTGCAAAGACAGGAGTGTGTTTGGAGTGTTCGAGAAATGGTTAAGGAGGCGGGTGTATGTGAAGTATAGTAAACAAGGAAGAGAAGGCCGGAAGTTAGGTGAGGAGGTAGCCAGTGGCCAGATCATGTTGGGGGTGAGGGGGGAAGGGGCTGTATTGCGCTTGGTGTGAGAGGACATGTGCGTGGGGTAAGGTGTTTGTGGTGTGTGTATATATACGTCCGTTTGATGTGTGAGGGGTGTGTGTGTGTGTGTGTGCGTGCGTGCGTGCGCTATGGTGTGTGGCGTGGTGTGGCACACATGTGCAGTGGATGCATTTGTGCCTGGTGGAAAGGAAAGGGGAGCGTGTGATACCCTGGGTATGGTGTGTGTGTGCAGTGTAGTGTGCGAATGGTGTGGTGTACGTATTGTGTGTAGCGTGTTTGGTGTGTTTGGTGTGAGAGGGGAGTTGTTGTGGGGTGGCGTGTGTGTATGTGGTGGTGTGTGTATGCGTGTGTTGAAGTTACTATGATAGTTACAACAAGAGCTTCTCAAAACTCATGCTTCCGGTGTGTTTCAAAACCTCGGCTTGAAAAGAGAATCTGATCGTTGCCTTCCGAACGAGCTCCCGGGGTTGAAGACCACCTTGCGTATGTTACTGCGTACTCGTCAGGAATCTGGCTTATCGGATGGTCCAGATTTTCCATAATTCACTGATGCGTTCTGAGGAAGAACCGTGCTTGCTTCTGCTACATGACCATTGAAATCTAATGCCTTCCGACACCGCAAATAGATCATGCAGCAAAGCACACAGTGCAAAACAAATCCACAATGCATCTCGAGAAAGTACAGAGTCTTAAGATTCATTGTTTATAATTCTGTTTCGAATGTGAGTTTCAAAGCCCAAGGATCCTTGACCTACATTATCTAGTCTCTTATGCCCCTGGCATCATGGGCTGCCAAGAAACGTGTATCAAAGTGTCAGGGACAACGAAATATGTTGTCACTTTCAACTCTGTTTTATGTATGAATATCTGTACCCAAAACCTCTCTTCTCATTTAATCAGTGGAATGAAATGATACACTGTTTCCGTCCTTGACCCACATAGAAAACACAACCAAAACTGAGGTACTAAAGATGGGCTTCATGACCAAGCTTCCAGTTATCTCAGAAGACAGTGGAAGATGCTTCACACATTTGACAGATGACATAACAGATTTCTCCCCTAGTCATGACTGTGGCAGTTGTATGCCAAAAGGAAAATCTATCCAAAATACAACTGGGTAAACAGGGAAAGGGAGCCAGGGCAGTGAATCCTCCTCCTCTTGTTAGTGTTGTGGAGTGGTGTGTCCCTAAATGTCCCAAGATAAGTTCACTTGTTGAATATCCTGACCCAGAATGAAGGAGAATTGTCTTAGGTAGTAAGACTGGTGTATTTTCTCTAGTGGCCTCGGTCTAGGGATCATTTCTAGGTCGTTACTGGTACTTTCAGATGAAGGACTACACATCTTTAAGGTGTTTTATATTTAAGAGACTGAATTCACTGGAGGTATTTGAAAGGACAGAGCTGCATTGTAAAATGGCTGATTGCTTGAGCTCTTCAATCAGACGCTCTGGTTTGAGTTCTAGTTTTGCTCTTTGCTAGTTATAGAACCGTGGGAAGTGTGTTTGATTTCCTCCTCACAAAGTTTCTACATGAGGCTGATTCTAGAGTGGGGATTAAATGAGCCAGTTCCTGTCAAAGTTCCTGGCACAAATTCAGCACTCAGTGTTAGCCACTAAGTATTCCACTTCTGTGTCAAGTGTTAAAATTATACGCAACATCTATTCATTAAAAATCCGTACAATTTTCAAAGCATTGTCACATGCACTATCTGACGTGTTCCCCACAACGATGCATTGTAATAGACAGAGCAGATATTGTCCCACTTGGCAAAAGAGAACAGATTAGACATCTATGACTTCCCCAAGGCCCCGCCAGTGCCATGTCATGGAACCGGGATGCAAAGCCAAGTCTTCCGTGACCCGGTGCTAGTTCCAGGGGAACAGTTGACCCAGTAAACTATTGAGTTGATATGTGACTCTAGAAAGAATATAAGAGATTCCAACAGAAGTTCTAGGTTTCTGTGTAGTGGGAGTGTCAGGGATCCCCAAGACCACCCTCAGGCTGAATGATTCACTAGAAGGACTCACAGAACTCAGAAAAGCTGGTAAGCGTATGCTAATGGTTTTTACAGCAAAGAATACAGATTAAAATCAGTAAAGGCAAAGATGCACAGAGCAGGAGAAACCAGGCCTAAGCTTCCAGTTGTTTCCTCCCAGAGGAGTTGTACAGGCTGTGCTTAATGCCTCCAGCAGCAATATGGGATGACACAAACGAAGTATTATTGCCACCTGAGCCTCCGTGTCCAGGGCTGTTACTGGGGGCCAGTCACATAGGCACGGAGCACCCGAGTGACTGACCTTAACTACTGAGTCTCCAGGTCTCCACGGGTCAAACGGATATAGTGTGGTCCAGCGCCCCAGGCAGATGAAACAGATGTTCACCATAAATCACATTGTTAGCATAAACGATCTGGCTTGGACCAAAGAATCAATTATATGAAGACACTCTCATCAGAAAGGATATTCCAAGGGCCTAGAGGTTATCTGCCAGAATTTAGTTAAGGCCAGCCCTTTCTTTAGAATGTGCAAGGTTTGAGCACTCCAAGTCTGCCGAGCTAGTCCTATAACAGATTACACAGCACGGGGATGGTGTCCGGGCATCCCGAGGACAGCAGCAGACAACAGCAAGTACCTCAGAGGCGGACCCAGCCCAAATGTGAGCCTAAGAACCAATTTCTAAGTCTGGTCCATGCATGAGTCCTCCAAGCCAATGGGCATTTTCAGCTATCGCAATGGGCTACCAGAACCTGGAAAAGCTGCCTCTGAATCTAGCTATGATGGGAGCCCCTGTCTCTCCTTGGGGCTCACTGGCATTCTGGGAGTATCCCACTCTGCACTCTGGGAGACCTCCCACACAGTAAGTGGGAGAGAGGCCTTACTGCTTCTCCATAACCGGCTCCAGAGTAAAGGACTTATTGCAGGCACATTCAAAGTTTCATTAGAAGAGTAAGAAAATGAAACAGGAACAACGCAGGCAACAGAAAACTCAACTCAGAATGGCTCAAACAGCTAAGGGATTTCTTAGCTCACATAACAAGGAGGTCCGAGGTAACACAGCTTCGGGATTGTTCAACCCAGCGCCGTGACAGCGTCATCAAAAACCCAAGTTCTTTCTTCTGTTCTTCCATTCCCATCATGTTGGTCAGCTTCCTCATGGCCAAAAGAAATGGCTGTAGCCATCCAGGTCTCACATCTTCGTAGTCCATTATCCAAACTCAAAAATGGGACTTTTCCTTGTATCTCTTTTAAAGAACTATGAAAACTTTCCCAGAAGCCTCTGCCACAGGCTTCCTTGATGTCTCCCTGGCCAAAATGGCTTCTTCCTAAGCCAGTCACTGTCAGGGAATGAGATTTTCTCTATTGGCTTAGTGTAATCAAACTTCCACACCTGGGACTGTGAATGGGACAGGCATTCCCTAGAGCCCACGGTTCCCTGGCAAAATGTGGATACTAAAAAAAACCTCAGGGTCTGTTGGAAGAGAGTGAGTTGGGGATTGCTGTTGGATAGGCAACCAAAGTTGTCCTCCTGCAGCAAACTGCTGGGTAGATCAGCATTGGAGAGGCGATTCTCCACAGCTTCTGAAATCTGCAGTCCTCATGGGGGGTCCCAGGGGGTGATTCTCCACAGCTTCTGAAATCTGCAGTCCTCATGCGGGGTCCCAGGGGTCGATTCTCTACAGCTTCTGAAATCTGCAGTCCTCATGGGGGGTCCCAGGGGGCGATTCTCCACAGCTTCTGAAATCTGCAGTCCTCATGGGGGGTCCCAGGGGGCGATTCTCCACAGCTTCTGAAATCTGCAGTCCTCATGGGGGGGTGCCAGGGCTCCTTTGTGTTGCCTCGGTTTCTTGGAGTTAAATGATTCCTAGGAGAAAAGTCTGAAGAGCCTGAAGAGCCATGTTTGATATTCATAGAAGCTTTATCTTCCCCACTTTTTGTCCAGGTGTTCTCTGTGACGGAGAGCCCTTGGCTTCAGGAAGGGAGCACATCCTTCCTCTCACCTACGTCTTCATCATTCATTCCGATGCGCCCACCCCACTGGCCCGGATGCTGGGGCTTCTGACCAGAGTCCCTTAAATCTCGGACCGCTCTCCATCACCAGAGGGACCACAGAGGTTTTCGATATTTGTCAACCTTCAGAGTCTTTCCCTTATCCCATGAGATTTTACAAAATTAAGACTTCCTGTCCTCTTTTCTCTTCCCCTTGCCCATTTCATTCTCCATCACCCACCAACCCTTAGGTTTGGTAACATTCCATCAGGAAATGGGCTGGCTGAGGACCTTCCCCAGTGAAACTCGGTGTAGGATTCCATTAATCTAACAATCCCTTTGGCTAGTCCCAGTCTTTTCAATTTACAGAAATAAATCCTGCTCTCAACTGGTGGAAACACTTTCTAGCTATTATTTCTCAGTTGAAAAACCATTCAATTGCTTTCATAATTTGGTGTTTTGTATCTGGCTTCCAAACACGGTATCCTAGAGCTGATAATACAGTTCACTTATCTTAAGTGCTTTCCCTCCAGAGCTATCCACCCACCCTCCTTATTGTGCTCAAATGCAGGAGGCGACAGCGACATCCTGACCCTCTATTAGAGCTCAATTCCTTTTTCTTCTCACTTCTGTCTCCCTTTGTCAAGTTCCCTAAGAACCAGCTCAATGATTGCCTCGTGCTTTGGTGATGTGTACTGTTTCCCTATTCTGCCTCTTCCCATTAAATGATTTGGGATAACTGTCCTTTTATAGGCTGGTTTACCCAATAGTGGATGGCCTGTCTGTAGGTGAAAATACGCTTCACAAATCCTGTTTTCAGACAGACGCCTTAAAAGTTGATTCTGGAGCCTGGCAACCTGAAAGATTCCCCAGGAGGATGAGGAGTGAGGGAGGGTATCACGACAATCACAATAATCCTTTGCTGGGGACTCCTGCTTTAACAGATGAGCTTGTTGGCAAAATTTGCTTCTTTTTCCAGTTATAAAAATAATACATGTTCATTGTCGAGAACTTAGGAGAAAAAAACACATTTCCTTTCTGCGGACAGACAGCTGTCAGATGAGATGAGGAGGACTGTATTGCCGGCAAACATTCTAATGAATAAGACTGAATCACACACCGAACTTGCACAGTTACTGTAATATGCGTTCGAGGCAGAAATACCGACTGTCAGTCCTTATGCTGGCAATTTGTTAGCAATTCACGCTCCTCACTGACATCTAGAACACCTAGGATATTTTCTTAAAGAAATATGAAGCAGGTTAATTCAGCAACATTCAACGACAAATATACTTCGTTTCCTACCAAGTTCCAGGTCCTATCCTAGGGCAGGGAGCATGGCAGCGAGCAGAACAAAGCACTCACGGAGCTTACATTTTTATAATGAAGACAGATAAAGAAGTAAATATATAGGGGCGCCTGGGTAGCACAGCGGTTAAGCGTCTGCCTTCGGCTCAGGGCGTGATCCTGGCGTTCTGGGATCGAGCCCCACATCAGGCTCCTCCGCTATGAGCCTGCTTCTTCCTCTCCCACTCCCCCTGCTTGTGTTCCCTCTCTTGCTGGCTGTCTCTATCTCTGTCGAATAAATAAATAAAATCTTTAAAAAAAAAAAAGAAGTAAATATATAAAGTGCCTCTTGCCCAGGAGCCTGAAGGGAGTGAGGGCCTCGCCTATGTTGCTACCTGGCGGAGAGCGGGGGCAAAAGCAGTAGCGTGGAAGTGCGTGGGGGCTGCTGAAGGCTCAGCAAGGAGGCCCGGGTGACTGGACGGGGGTGAGCAAGGGGCTGCGTGGTGAGGAGATGAGGTCAGAGAGGCATAAGGAGGCTAGATCACGCGCGGCTTAGAACACAGAAGTACCCCTAATTTGACTTAGAGTAAGATGGAAAGCCCTGGAGGGTTTTGTGCAGATAGGACCTGACTTAATTTTTTTAAGGACTATAAATGGTACCAAATGGACAATTACAAATGAACAACATGATCACGATGAAGAGAATACCAGAGAAAAGCATTAGCCTAAGTAATTTTAGAAAATAATATTTTGATTATATTGTGTATTAGTCGTCCAGGTTCTCCGGAGAAACAGAGCCAGTAGGAGATAGAAGCAGATACAGATATAAATATAGGTATAGATAGATAGATGATAGATAGAAAGATTGATGAGATAGATAGATAAATAGGTAATAGATAGATAGATAGATAGATAGATAGATACCATGTGGTCTATATCATATCTCCCTATGACTTATTATAAGAAATAGGCTTACACAGGTCTGAGAAAGCTCTGGGATCTGCAGCTCACAGATTGGAGACCCAAGAGAGCCAATGGTTCCAATCTGAGCCCGAAGGCCCAAGAATTGGTATAAGTTCTAGTTTGAGTCTAACTCCAAAGGCAGGAGAAAACCAAGGCCCCCACTGGAAGATAAGCAGAGAGAAAATAATCATTTCTTACCAGCTTTTGATTTTGAATATTCAGCCCTTCAAGAGACTGCATTTGGCCTCCACCTAGGGGTGGGGGACCATTGGCTTTACTGAGTTTGCTGATTCAAATGTTAATCTCATTCAGAAACACCCTCATAGACACACCTAGAAATAATGGTCATCTAAATATCTGGGTGTCCCAGAGCCCCGTCAAGTTGAAACATAAAATTAATCACGACACACTGCAATATAATGTAATGTAAGGCTAAAAACAAAAATGAACTTACAGAAATATTTGATTATTGAATTGGTAAATTTGTTTTCCACAGAGATATGGGGTAGCAACTCTGAAACTACTTTATGTGCGTTATAGGCTTATACAAATAAGTAAATAAATTATGGATAATAAGAACCAAGCATCTTAATAAAAGAGAAAGAAGATATAAATAAGGACAAAAGGGAGATTACCAGCAACCTTGTGTTGGAATAGCATCAGAGATATGAATGTGAATCATGGTTTAAGTAGATAGACATGTGTGTGTGTGTGTGTGTGTGTGTGTGTGTGCATACAGATGTTTCCTAGCTCTTACACTGAAAGTAGCTGGCAGTGATGACACCCCAGCAACGATGAGCACACCTGGTACCCACCACATCTTGGTTTCTAAACATCATTCTTCAATCAAGGGAACCCGGGCTCCTTGGAGAAATGGCTGATTCCAGGACTGGGAAAGGGAAGTCCAAAGATCAGCCTAGACTCTGTAGAATTCCAATTAATGAATGCTGAAGGAATGACAGGAAAATGATTCTTTGGTAAACATCATAGTAGTAATTGTCACAGGCTAGCAAGATTGCCAACATTAGCGGACAAACTCTGATGAGAAATAGGATAGTTGCATCGTCTCAAAGTGTCTCTCCACAAGATACTTATTAGTTACAATGAGAAAAACCCGTAACTTTACAGTGGAGAGTCCTGGCAGACACCACCTTAGCCAAATGATCAAAGGCCGCCTCACCAGTGAGACCTGCTGACCTCGTGCGCCTCCTGACGGGCTGCGGGGAGAAGAGCGCCGTATCACTTCTTTAGTCTTCTTGCCGAAAATGCATACGCTCTGCATAATCATGAAAATGCATACGCTCTGCATAATCATGAGACAACGTGACACCAATTCAAACCGAAGGACTCTTTAAAAGGGCAAGGCATGGAAAATAAGGAACTGTTCAGATTGGAGGAGAGCTTAAAAACTTGAAAACTACATGCAGCGGGGGACCTGGATTGAGTTTTGGACCGGAAGGAACCATTGACAAAAATTGAGTAAGGCCTGCGGGTTAGTTACTAGTAGTATGGAGATGTTATTTTCCAAAATAGCACTAGGCTACCGGTTAGTCAAAGTTATTACGAAAATGACTATTACGTGAAAGACAATAATCACATAGATTCATTTTAGGAAAAGGAAAAACTGCTTAAAATTTAGAAATCAGAGTTACAGCTGAATTACACATGTTAAGGTTATTCCAAACGTTCCGATCAGTTTGATATAGAAATTCAAAATGATTCAAGTTCCAGTCATCTCAAATCTGGCAGCTTTCTCTCCCAATTTAAGTCCTTCAAGTATGAGGACGAGGAACCCTCAGATCCACCCCCAAAGAAAGGAAAAGCCATCTCTGCTGAAAGAGGAACAAAGTTAGCACTCCATGATGGAACTTTGAACCCTTGGATCGCCTGCAGACTAGATGTTTCCAACGACTTTTAAGCATCCAGTTTTACCCTTTCTTCTGAATGATGAAATGCATGATATGTATGTCTCTGAATACGGAGGAAAAAGAGCTAGTCTTGTGTTCTTTGTCCTATTTCCTTCTCTATGAGTTGATCTTTTTATTCAAGTTCATTCCCATGAGAAAATGAACCCTGCATTGCCCTAGGCAAGAGCTAGACCATGTGAACTTCCTACGCAGTCTAATAATCCGCTCTTGACATTGATATACTTTTGGTGTATGTTTCGATATGTTTGTTTCAATATACTGTTCAATGAGTTTGTTTCATGGGATGGGTATACTATACTGTCTTCCACGAGGTCACATTACGAGGCTGTTGTTGGGGAACAATTCTCCAGGGTCTCTGGCATTTCCACACATCTTGTAAGCAAGGTGCTAACTCTCTTTGTTCCAAACTATCTGACCCGGAAACGTGTCACCTCCTAGCATCCAGTGGAACAGTGGCAGACAAACTTGTTAGCATGCAAGGAGACCAAAATCTCACATCCTTGACAGTTTTTGACAGTTGTTTTAACTTGCTAACCACGAGTACTAATTTCAGGCATGAGAGTTTAGGATCGGTGGTCAGTCCCGGAACCACACTATATGACTTGCCAACAAGCACCCCCAAAATACTCCCTTGAAACAGGTTTAGCACCTGGAGGGAGTTTTGTTTCGTTTGTTTATTTGTGTGTTTTTAACTATTTCTCCTAAAAGTCAGTGTCTCAATTAGCAGGAAGAGTACCCACCTGTGTTTCTTTCAGTCAGCCACCGGGTAGGGAAACCTGCTTTCGAACAACCGGAGTTAGTTGGTATCGCGGTTCTAATTCATGCCAATGACGTTTTAGCCCCTGATAGATTGGATCCCCAAACAAGTGCTTCCTTACCTGCTTCATAATCTGGTTCTGATTCTTACAAGAACCGGTGCATGCGTGCGTGCGTGCCTGCGTGCGTGTGTGCATCTGTGTGTGTGTGTGTCTGTGCGTGTGTGTGTCTGTGTGTGTGTGTGTGTCTGTGTGTGTGTGTGTTTGCCTGAGCACCTTCCTACTTTCTCCCCCAGCAAGCTTTGCCGCTGTGATCAACACGTTTCTACAAGCCCAGAAAATTACATTCATTACATTCCTGATTCCATTTTGGAAACGGCTCTGAAAATCTCCAAGTCTCTTTTGTTTTGTTTCCCTTTAGAGCAGCACGTGCAGCGGGGCGGGCAGTCGAGGGGACAGGGAAAGGTGGCGGCAGATGGTGTGGACCACATAGGAGACTGAGTAGACGGATGATTCCGATGTGTCTTCTCTTCGGAACAGATGTGTTGCCAGGTTGCAACCGCTCAGGAAGACCAGATGAGTACTTGCCGTGAATCTTATCTCCGCTGTCAGAGATTGACTGCATAGGAGGAGGGCTTGGCTCTTTCTTTTATCTGTTGGCAGGTAACCAAAGAAAAATGCTCCATATGCTGGAAGGGACTACCCTGTTTCGTTTAATGTAAGATTCCGCCCACCGTGAGATGCTCCATTATTTTCTGATCAGTAAGAAAGAAAACTCATTGCTGATTAAGTCTGACGCACTATTATAAGACACAGGCCCATTTCAGAGACGTTACAACATGAAAACTGCGTGTGGCTCAGGATGAATGACATACGGTACCAGGGGTGCAGACTGTCTGCCTAGGGTTTCATGGTCTGACTTAGCCTGAGAGTTCGTGTCCCTGAGTAAAGAGGAACAGCTAGGAATTTTTGCACACCAACCCCTGCCTGTCGCCTTTACATTCATTCTCTAGACTGGAGGGGGACGAGGCCCATTTTACAAAGCAGGAGACTGAGCTCTTGGAGGTGAGGGGAGGGGTGAAGGGGAAGCTGCCAGGAGAAGGGGGGATCCAGATTCCAACCCAGCCCAGTCTCTCCCCGCGGAGAAGCTTTCATTTCCTCCGAAGAATTGTCACTTTGAAGACGCTGTGGGACTGGAGAGCGGCTTTGAGAGAAGGGTACCAGATCTCAATATTTGTGGGTTTGTTTTAGAAATAAGTCCCACCCGCCACACAGCTGTCACACGGCAGCAATTGTGCGACTGTGCTCCTCTCTTTAAGCTGGAGTTAAAAGTGAAAGGAGGGGCGAGGGGGTGGCGTTCGCCCCACAGCAACCATTACTAGAGACATCATGGGGCTGATGCTTCTGGAAGCTACGGAGTGCTGCGTCATTGTTTACCTCCTGTCAAGTCTTTATTCCTCCGGAGAAAGCCCTTTCAGAACTCTGCCTGATCAGGCTTTTGGCCTTTTCAAGGGGCTGATAGGTTAAAGCCTTTGAATTCTTAGAGCATATGCATAAAGTATTTCCAGTACATTATTTTAAATGTACCTTTCTCCCTCCCTCTCTCTCTCTCTCCTTCTCTCTCTTAGCTGTGATTTGCAGAAGTCTTCACCACACAGAATTTTAACTGATGGCAAAAATATAAAGCCTTGAGGTAATGTTTTATCACTGTTTATTATTGTATCCAAGAAGAGGCCTTGACAGTGTTGGCTGCTGCTGGGTTGCCATGGCACCGATCAGTCAAGCCGGGATGGGATTTTTAAAGCCTGCTTAACCCTTTTTCTTACCCTCGAGTGCAACACCAAAAGAAAGACTTTCATTTTGTGCGGCACTCTTGGGTCAACCAAATCTCCCCCTTGAAATGAAGCCTCAGCCTTGCTGCCTGGGTCATCGTGCCCCCTCTCCCCCTGTCCCCAGCCGCACGCGCGGCTCCAGCCTCACGGGCCGCCATCCCTCGGGCCTCGGAGCACAGACACACGAGGCTTCCTCTGCCCGGAACACCCTTTTGCCCCTGTCCGGGCCCCAACTCCCATTCACGTTCTGTTCCGTGAAGGTGGCCCCTCCTCCTCCTCCTCCAGGTAGCCTTCCGCGTCCCTTCCTCCACTCGCTCTGGGTTAGAAACGCTCCAAGAACGCTCTGCGCTTACCTCCATCTCAGCACACATCGCCCTGAGAATAACTGTCTGAGAGAGTCTTGGCGAAGGGCGTCTGGAGCGGGGGTGGCTGTGTTCGAAGCTCTCCTTCGCTACTTACAAGCTGTGACCTTGGCCAAGTCGCTTGACCTCTCTAAGCCCCAGCCTCCCGCTAGGTGACAGGAGAATAATATTAATGTTAACTTCACAGAATAATTGTGGGGGTTAAATGAGGTAATCATAACAAAATGCCTAGGGACCATGTCTTTTATTTTTGAATATTCGGGACCTAACATAGTGGGCATTTCCTAAAAGTCTAACACAGGATGGTCAAGGCATGGGTTTCCCTACATAAATGAATTTTTCAGATAGCTACGGCTTACCCCTGAACACACACAAAGAATATCCTTTCTTGTTTCTGCTTATTAAATTAACTCGCATATATTGGTGAAAATTCGGAAAACAGCATTGTAAGAAGCAAAATAAAAACCATCTGTGATGCCACCATCCGCTGTTAATATGTTAGTGTACGTCCTTTCACACACGCATGCATTCTTTTTAATGCACATGTGTACATTTATATTACATTGAAATATTCTAATTTAATTTTCAAAATATTTGTTGGCTCTTTATTGATGGGCAATGTTTCATAGTGTCAATACTGCAGTGAACATCCTTGTGTCCTATGTCTTCACAAACATATGGCATTGTTCTTAAAATGCTTTTCTTGAACGGTTTGTGCCTTCCAGCAGTTTATAAGCATATCCATATCACTGTGTCCTTATTGGGCAGTGGCTGGGGCCGGGGGGACAGCGGGCACGATGACCCAGGCAGCAAGGCTGTGACTTCTTGTTGCTTCCAACAGAACATCAACTCTTCTAATTCTCTATTTTTGATTCATTGTGTTTCACAAGAATTCATTGGATGCCTGCAGGGTATGAGGTTTTTGGAAAGACTTTAAAGGAGTAAGGAATACAAATAGTAACAATATATGAAGGACCTACCCTGAAAGAGGAAATTAGAGTCATAAACAATTAAACAATAGGGTCAACTGGAGATAGACAAAGAGTCCTAAAATTAGAACTGAGGACAAAAGGCAACGAGATTCCAAAGTAGGGTCCAGTATTTCTTAAAGCCTGCTTTCAAATTCTACCCCAGGAAACTAGCACTGAGTAAAACCCTTCTAACCTTTGGCATAGACACTAGATAAAATTATTTAAATCCTGTGCTAAATGAGATGAATAAACATGACTTGGGGCTCTGGGTGCTCCTTCTTCGATAACAGCTCTAAACCTGCTGGCTCTGACTCCAGGAGTTTCAGCTGGCTCTTCAGAGAACATTCTGGCTTCTTTCTTTGGTCTCAGCTCTTTCTTAGGGGGCAGATTTTGTGCCAGGATATTCCAGTTAAATGCTTCTGTGTAATAGAAATAGCGAGATGCTTATACAGGAGCGACTCAACCAGTTAAAATGTAAATATAACTCAATAGCTAAGACATTTACCTGTGGCCAAAATATACATTTTGAAACCTTCACCTAACGTATATTTCCTGATGTCTACTGTGTGCCAGGCACTAAATATTGGACTATTGGTTTGCAAATTCCTAACTAGAATTGTTTTGTTCAATTTTCACCCAGATCTACTGGCATCACCTAAGCCCAAATGTGACCTGTAATAAGATGACTTTTTTTTTCCCCCGTAGGACCTTCAGCATACAGTATAGAACCAACCTCACCAGGGGAATATCTGATTTAGTGAAACATTTTCTCCATTTCCCTATAGCATATTATCCCACATAATGCTTCTTGTGATTGCAAAGATAAAACAATTTTACAACCAATAAGGAACGAATGATGGGCTACTTTCCTAGACTTGCTTTTCATCTTTGTCAGCTTTATGAAGGTTTTCCCATTTTCACATATATATTTCCAAAGACTGTATGTATATTGGGAAAAAGTTCTGGTAACTAATCTGACACATCTTCTTTTAACAACTCCAGAGAGAACATAGATCATTTATCGCTGTTCTTTCAATAATTGTTCTAGTGAAAGGACTCATGAGGTTAAAAAGTTCCATCCTGTATGTCCTTGTTCAAGTGCCTATTTATAAGCTTTTATGACTAACTCCTTGATTTTCTAGCACCATTTAAAGTTGGTGGGCAAAAGCTGACTTATTTGAGTTATGCCCCCATAAAACCTTGCTTCTTTAAGAAAAAAAGAAAAAAGAAGTTGTTCCAGAGCTGACTCGGGACTATCCTTTGGAGCTGGGTATGTGCATATTATGCTGCTACTTAGCAATGTCTTCAGGGACTACTGGGGCATAACATTTAATTGGTCCTCTACTCAATTGGAAACCTCAATATGTAGTATTAATTTGACTTTTTATTAGTAAACAAAATTATAAATTCAGTGACAAAGAGAAATCCAAGGGTAACAGCTGTACATATTAAGATCATTATCGTAGCACAATTTCTTCAGCTTACATCTGAAAACTGTCATTTACTCTCATCGCAAACAATTTCTTCCAGCCTCCTCCCCACCCCCACCCGCCCCCGACACACGTGGACACACGCAGATCTTAAGCAAACACTAGCTAGGCTTCTGACAGGTCAGAGCCACATCTGTGGGACAACCTGGCCCCCATTAAGTTCCTACCTGGGAAAACTCAAGGCTGACAAAATAATGTACTGTTTGTTCCAGCCAACACCTGAAGAGAGGACCCCTATTCCCCAATCACTGTGGGACAGCAGAAGCCTTGCTTCCAGAACAGCCAATTGACAAACCTCGATGGGCTACCCGCCCCCCACCTGCTTTTTGTAATTGTCCACTTCTATGACTCACACTTGATCGCCACACTTCTGCGCAGGTCAGTGTTGAGCTCGGTTTTACGTTCCAGCTTTTTCTCTGCTGCCGTAGTTACTCAAGAGAGCCTGTTTTTACTGGCTTGTGTCCGGCTTTTCTTTTTAACTATCCTACGGGAAACTCAAACTAAACCAATTAAAATACGGATACGCAGAAAGGGTTAGGTTACCTCAAAACCATGTCAAGAGCAGTAGTCTATGAATTAACCACAGTAGAATGGCAACTGGCCAGAGTCATGACAACAGATGATTTACGATCCATTCTAGGAAGAGGATTTAAAATAATGTTCTGCTCATCTTAATCATTCCTCCCGTAAAATGAAAGAATCCAAGAGGGAAGTTTAGGGACAAACAAGTAACTAGTCAGGATGAATTATAGTCAAACTTAAGAACATCACCCTTATCCAAAGGGTTAATTTTTCTGGCGGTGATGACTTTTGTTGCTGGTGGGCGTTCCGGGGTGTTTGTGCTGAGTTTCCTCACTGACCAACTGGGGACATGAGGCGGAACTCAAGCGGACATTGTAGCTGGCTTTCTAGCAGTCACGCCTCAGACGATTCATCAAAGCCAACCACATCACTTCCTTGTGACTGGGCTGAGATGTCAGGTGGCGTTTGCTGGACTTGTCTGGGGAAAGAGCCGGGTGCCTTGCCTCCTGCACATGGACAAGGATGAAGTCAGGGCCATACATAAAGGCAGCAATAGAAGGAAGCTGGATTCCAGACAATACTGTTGAGCCCCTGAACCAGCCGTCCCCACAGCCTGCGTCGACTAAGAGCTGTATAAGAGAAGGCACTTACTGTTCATGACATTGGGAGTTCGTATTCTGTTGCTGGAAGCCAGAGACATCTTAATTGAGACCGCAATCTGCATGGTGTTTTGTAAGGTTTTGACTCCATCAGCTGTAGCAGAGCCCACAAGAGGGAGGCAGCGCTCTCCAGGGAAGAAAGAGGGGCCTTCTAGCTCAAGGGGGCCCCCCAGGGGCAAAACTGTCTGTTTGATCTGAGCAGGGAAAGGTGGGTCTCCGAAAACTCAGCCTGACTGGCTGCCAGGGGACAAAGCACTTTTGATGAGGGAAGGTGTTAGGGAGGGGGCAAGGAGGAATAATTCTGAAACCAGCAAGTCTTCGAAGGGCGCTAAATGTGGAGGTGTGTTGGGGTTGGGGGATGAGGCAGCTGCGGGTGAGCTGGAGGGGAAGATGAGCATTGAAGAGAGGAAGGTGATGAAGACAATGATGTGAGAGAATACTAAAGGTTTCTTTTTCTTATTTCTGAAAACGAATGTTATATTGGATCACCTGGTTCATTTGTTTATTTTTGAAGATTAGCTAGAACTTAGTTCTGAATCCATCTGGTCCTGGTCACTTTTTCAAATAAGAAGTCTTTTAAATAGAGCACCAAAAGGAAGCTGTCTCCATCCTGATGGTGTCCTGGGCTGCCAATGCCCCTGGCCTTTCAGCCCGGGGGGTGGAAGAGCCTCAGTTCATTTATGCAGCTCTCCCGAAAAACCAAGGAGACCAGCAGGCATCCCAGGAGCACCTCCCTGTGCTCGTGCCATCTCAGAGGTCCATAAACTTCTCTGGCTTGATTGCTACAAGTGCTAGGGCTCTTTGCAGCAGTCTCCAGGTCTGATTCAGTCTAGAGGGCAGAAGTCCTATGCCGGCTGCCAGATTTCTCCATCCGACCCAGCTCAGATCAAGGTCATGCTCCCATCCTCCAGGCTCAGCTTGCCTGCCAAAGGAGACACTCACCTCCAGAGGGAAGCAGTTGGATTGGTGTGGTGGGGGAGGGACAAGGGACATCAACTTCCAACTAGTCAAATGTTTAGGAGGAGACAAACTGGAGCTGGAGGAGTCAGAAGGATCCTCTAGAAGATGAACATAATCAGCCTTGAAGAATGTGCAACCTGAAGCCAGGAGGAGGGAAGGGGATTCCAGGCCAGTAGGTATCTCCTACTTTAAGACATAAAATCAGGAAGGCCATATGGTGGTTAGCTTGGATGAAGTTTGAGGCTAATATAAAACTGGTTCATTAAAATTGGATCCTGATCAAGGAAATCTATGAAGGCTGGACTGAGTGTGATCCTGGAGGTGGTAGACAGCAAGATGACCTAGTGAAACAGGGGGAACTTTGTGGTCAGGAAGACCCAGGTATAAATCTCGGTCCTTCATTAGCTGGCTTTGTGAACTTGGGAAAATTGCTTAAATTCTCTGACCCTCATGGAGATAACGACACCTTCTTCCAGAGCTCTTGCTGAGAGATCATGTCTGTAAAAGATGAGAACTGGCATATCATAAAAGCTCTTTCCTCTTCTAGTGATATTGTGGAAGGAAGACACGGTCTCCTGAGACCCCAGAGGAAACAGAAATGTTGCTGGGGGGAAGGAGGTCGAGGAGGTGGCGAGAGGAAATTGGTTTGAAACAGACAAGGCTGGGAAGGTACCAAACTGTACTTGTGTGTTTGTTGGGGCTGTGTTTTGGGACATGAGTTGTTGAAAGAGCTGGTGGGGAAGACAGGTGGATAGAAGAGAAAGAGGAACTAAGAAAGTGAAGTAAGAGGACTTTAAGATTTCCTTTTCATGTGTGACTCCCGGTCAGCCACATAGAAGACAGAGCAAATGACACAGATCAATACATCAAGTATTAAATTGGATGATTTGAATTATGGCAAATCGTAGAAGAAAGCAACTAGCCATCAGAAGAGTTGTAAACAGAGTTTCCCCAAAGCTAATATCTAACTTACAGTTCCCTTTGGGAAGTTCGGAATTATATATTATTTTTTTAGCTTTGTACACAAACACATACATTTTTCTTCCCCTTGAACATGGGGTGGAGAGAGTGATTTAAAATGGTATTTGAGCCATCCTGCCAAAGAAGATTCACGATCACTAATTTTAGGATGCATGTGATGAATCTCTGAGATACTAGAATAAAAACATAATGCCCAAATAAGAGACACTATTTTTTATCAGTTGTTTAAATATTATTCATTTAAAAGGAAGGATTTCAGATCTTAGAAAAATGATCGTAAGAACCTCACAAATACTTCTCAGGTTTTTCATGTTTTGAAACACTGAGGAAACCGTCTGCGGGAAATGTGGCATCTGCATTAAAGAGTATCCTTGTTGAAACAAATTAAAATAAATATATGTGCAAAAGTGTCTAGCACGATGTCCAGCAAACAAGACAAACTCAATTAATGTTAGGGGAATCCAATTAAGTCCTTTAATCCAAACTGAATCCAAAATACTATCAGACAGCCCTTTGCTTTAGAACAAATTTGGGTCCAAAAATGTGGCTGGTTTAAGCCTCGAGGATAACCGTTGCTAATTCAAAGCTCCCAGAGACAGGCTGAGGATTATTTGAAATTCACTCCATTTTTCAATCTTTAATTTAGTGGGTTACAAGGAGAATATTTCTGTTGCACCTTTAAAAAGTCCGTGATTACCTAAAGGCACGGTTGATCGGAAGACTGTGGGGATTAAGACGGTGTTTCTGGTCATAGAAGAGTGCAGCGATCCACAAAAGCGGGGGTTCTACACACTCCTCTCTGAAGTCTTGGCTGGCTATGAGATGTATTCCCTAGAGATCATTTTGTGTGTGTGTGGACACACTCCCATTACTGAGTTCTCCGTTTTATCCCACGTGCTTGCAGACATTTTCTCATTTGATCTTCATAACAACCCCATGAGATAGGGTATTATTATCATCTTCATTTTGTATGTGGGAGAACACAGTCCAGGGGTAAAACCAGCGCTGTGTGGGCAGATCAGAGGAATTTGAAATTAGAGTGACCTCAATTTAAATCTTGGCCCATGACTTTGGCATTTCCTACCCATAATGGGCCTCCATTTGCAAATTCTAGCTTTGGTAGAATAATTCTTAGAAGACTAGAATTAGAAGTTGAGGTTATAATTACCTAGCGAATATTTTTTAATAACTGCTAACAACAAGTTGTGGCTATCAAATGCCCGACATGCAATGTTTGGGAATAACTGGCTGAAATTGTTTTATCCGTCAGGTTGTTTAGCGTTGTGAAGACCCAGTATGAATTCACTCTGCACCATGGCATCAAGCCAGAACTAAAATTTCAGGTCAATCACCTAATTGATTTGGTGACTTTCTTTGTTTCTTAACGAATCCCCTCCTCCACCATCCCCCTCCATAATGTAGGTGTTCTGTATTCCACCTGCCTCCACGTGAAGAGATATGAAGGGAAAACTGAATAAACACATACAGTTATATTGTATTTACTGTTTCCAATGCACTGGTTTCCTTCCTGAAGATCCAAGTTCCCATCTGGTAGCATTTCTTAATGCAGGTCTCCTGGCAATGAATTCCCTTAATTTCCATTTATCTGAAAATGTTTTTGTTTCACCTTCATTTTTTAAGTGCTTTGATGGAGAAACAGTTTACCTTCGGTTAAAGGCACACATTTCAATGTTCAGCTTGATAAGTTTTTACGTAGGTGTATACTCATGTGACTACCATTCCAATGAAGATATAAACATTTCTGCCACCCCAAAACTCCCCCCACGCCTCCTTGTCATCAGGTCCCTTCCCGTATCCCCCAGGCTTGGTAATCACTGATCTGTTGTCAGTCCCTAGACTCATATAATATGTACCCTTTGGAGTCTGGCTTTTTTCCCTTGGCACAATGCATTCGAGACTCATCCAAGTCATGGCCTGTATCTGTAGTTCATTTCTTTTCATTGCTGAGTAGTATTCCATTGTATGGATGGACCACAGATTGTTTACGCATTCACCCCTAAGGATACCTGGGTTGTTTTCAGTTTCTGGCGATTTTGGATAGAGCTGCTGTTACACTAGGAAACACGTTTTTGTGCGAATATGATTTTCAATGATCCGAGTTAAATGGAGAGAGGAATGCTGAGTCAGAACGTAAGTGTATGTTTACTCTGAAAAGAAACTGCCGAGCTGTTTTTCAAAGTACTGTACCATTTCATATTTCTACCCAAAGCGTAGGAGTTCTGGTTTCTTTGTGCTTCGTATTACCAGTTTCATTATGTTTTAGCCATTCTCGTTATGGTTTTAATTTGCATTTCCTTCATCACTAACCATACTGAGCATCTCTTCGTGTGATCATTTACGATCCATATATCAACATCGGTGAAGGGTCTTCAAATCTTTTTTCCATTTTTTTCCTGGGTTGTTTGTTTCCTTATTGCTGAGCTTCCAAAGCTTTTTATGTACTCTAGCTACCAGTCTTTGATTAAATATGTGTTCTGCAAACACTTTCTCTTGGTCTGCAGTTAGTCTATATTTTCTTAGCGGTGTCTTTCAAAGAGAAGCTTTCAGTTGTGACAAAGTCTAATTTATCATTGTCTGTTTTATGGTTTATGCTTTTGTGCCATAACTAAGAAATCTCTGACGAACCCAAAGTCACAACGAATTTTTCCTGTTTTATTCTAGAACTTTTACAGTTTTACATTATACATTGAGGTCTATGAGACATTTTGAGTTCCTTTTTTTTTTTTAAAGACTTTATTTATTTATTCGACAGAGATAGAGACAGCCAGCGAGAGAGGGAACACAAGCAGGGGGAGTGGGAGAGGAAGAAGCAGGCTCATAGCGGAGGAGCCCGATGTGGGGCTCGATCCCATAACGCCGGGATCACGCCCTGAGCCAAAGGCAGACGCTTAACCGCTGCCACCCAGGCGCCCCTGAGTTCCTTTTTATATACAGTTCAAGGTACCATCGATGTTCTCTCTCTTTTCCTTTTTTGCACATGAATGTCCAACTGTTCCAACACCATTTTTTCACTTCCTGAGTCCATTGGCTCCATGGATTCTCTGTTCATAGTTTATTTCATCTGAATTATGTCTTTCAAGAGTCTTATTTCCTACTCACTTTGGCTAAGAACTGAGTTTTGAGCTTTAGTAATAAAACATTTGAAGGATTTAGGAAGCAAGAATGAGAGGGAGGGAAGGAAATAAAGAGCAAACCAGACTGTCCATTGAAAATCTTCGGGCTGCCAGCCGCGGCGTGTTTCACTGCGAGAGCACAAACCTTGCGCACGACACAGGCTCAAGGAGAGGTCTGAGCCTGGGGTCCTGCCTGGAGAAGGCGTAATGAGGTGCCTCAAGACCAGGGCCAGTGGACAACGCCCACTGCATAAGGCTCTCCTGACAAAGGGTGTCAAGAGAGAAAAGAAGGCTCTGAATGGGGGCTAGAGGCTATGAACGGATCTTTTCAGTTCTACCCAGGTTTGAATCATTGCTTGCAGCGTCAAATACCAAAACCCACCACACCTGAGTAGGTAATCTCTTGTTCTTGCTAAAACTCAGATTAGTAAATGTGAACCAGGCACACGGATGTCAGTCTGGCAGCCTAGTAAAAACCGTGGGCAGGAAGGTTTCCTCCTCCTCCTGTCCCTCGTCCTCCCTCTAGGAGGAAGGCAACAGAAAGGAACAATTAGTCAACCACAGTAATTATTTGAGTTTCAGCTACCGAAAATCGTGTCATCGGATATGGTGGCTGGCTACAGAAGGCAGAGATGTGGCACATCTGAACTATTATTGAGATTGTCAAGTGATTAGCGGACACCCCGCCATTATTACACTCATCCTTGCAGATGGTGGTCCCTGTCTTCCCTGATGCTTCCTAGTTTTCTTTGCATTCTAGAAGAGCAGTACATGAGATGACTCTGTCCGGGGCACCGTCTTTCACACTGTTGTTGTCTTAAAGTCACAGAAAGCGCTGGTAGGATGAGATCTTTATACATTTCTAATGCACGGGTCCTGGCCATCAGCATTTTTAATCAGATTGAGTTCACACATGCTGCTGCGATTCGCACATGTGGTACAGCGTCCCCAGCCAATCAGCTGGTCTAGTTGCAGACTTAACTTCAGTTGAACTGATAGCACACCAACCAGTTGAAAATTTAAAAACAGAGAGGTTTAGTGAATATCATGTATATAAGAAACAGAGATGACTGCTAAAGCAATTCAGTAAGTTGCTGAATTTTCTTTTTTTTTTTTTTAAAGATTTTATTTGTTTGACAGAGAGAGACAGCCAGCGAGAGAGGGAACACAAGCAGGGGGAGTGGGAGAGGAAGAAGCAGGCTCATAGCGGAGGAGCCTGATGTGGGGCTCGATCCCATAACGCCGGGATCACGCCCTGAGCCGAAGGCAGACGCTTAACGGCTGCGCCACCCAGGCGCCCCAAGTTGCTGAATTTTCTATGCTTTCATAAGACTTGACTCCTCTGGTATCCCACTTGGCCATATTCATGCCCACTTCCCCCACGCACCACCAGACCCTTGCAGACTATTTCTAGTTTATCCATAACACATCATGAATACCTCCCAATCATCCTTGCATTTAGAAGAGTGACTGATTCAATATGTGTTCAATAAATATTTGTTGACTTTGGTTAAAAATTGTTTAATTTATTGGGGACATAGAAGGCAGTTTATCTTATCTGCGGGTATCACGGAGCATGAAGCGTTTGGCACTGTTGGTGTCGATGACATAATCAACTGGCTGGAATTCAACCTGATCTCAGCAATGTGGAATGTTAGGCCGCTGAAACCACAAAGAAATCAATAGGAATACAGGCAAACACCCGTGTAAAATGTATTTGTAACTGGGTTTTCAGAAGTCTAGGACGGATATCTGGTTAGATAGCTGCTGTTCAAGTGAGAAAGATCTAGCAGTTTGCAATGCCACACACTCCATACAGGTGTGATGTGGCAGTTTGCAATGCCAAGGCAGTTGAAATGACAAGTACCCAAAGCTTGAGGTGAGGTGCAGTTGGGGGAGTAGCAAACTCGTACGCTGCTGGCCAAGCCACAGGCGGGATGACACATGAGTTTCCAGCCCTGCATTCTAAGGGGAGAATTGGCAATTAGAGGCAGGTGGGAAGAGATGAGGGCTAACCCACAGTATACATGGCTGTGAGTCATCTGTGAATCCCTGAGTTCAGGGAGTAAGAGGGGTCCTACAATTGACAATGTAGCTAGGAAAATGTTTTCTTTCTGGGCTCAGACGGAACTGTCTCTGGGAGCTGATGTTTGCCCTTGGGAGACATGTGGGCATAATCCAGTGGAGCTCTGTTAAGAGCAGGGACTATCGGGGCGTCAAAGAGCAAAGCGCACTGAACATCCTACCTTCTGGTCCATCATCTGCCCGCTGCCTTCTAATTGCAGGCTTCAGCCTGGATGTCCTTGTGCGCAGAGGCTGTGGGTCCGCCTGGTGCCTCCGCCTGGGGCCTCAAACTGCCTGTTCCCACCCCAATGCCAGCAGCCTAGACTGGCTCTGCTGGGACTGGCTCCTGACGGCGGGCACCCTGAGAAAACGTGGATGCGGGGACAGGAGCAGCCCTTTCGGGCTTCCTTGGCACACGCTTCTGCTTTGGATCTCCTTCCGCCCTCTCATCTCTTGAGACCCCGCTGTCCCTGGCTCTTGTAGGTGACTCTCCCATAGTAGCGTCCCTCTGCCCTCTTCACCCTCTTGCACTTATTCCTGACTCCCTCTGACTTCTGCTTCCTCTGTGTTCCGGTAGGTTGCTCATCGGCCTCCTGCACCCCCTCGTCAGACCCGCTTGCTCTCAGCTCCTCTTCTTTTCCAGCATTTACTTTTTCAGAGCCTTAACTAATTTGTATGAATGTAACAATTTTATAAGGAGATAGAAGAATAAGTTATAGGGACGCCCATGGGGCTCAGTCAGTTAAGCGTCTGCCTTCAGCTCAGGTCATGATCCCAGGGTCGTGGGATCGAGTCCCTCCTGCATCTGGCTCCCAGCTCGGCAGGGAAAATGCTTCTCCCTCTGCCCCTCTCCCCAACTCGTGCTCTCGCTCGCTCTGCATGCTCTCTCTAATAAATAAATAAATAAATAAATAAATAAATCTTAAAAAAAAATAATTTATATATACTTTGCACACCTAAGATTAAATCCCCCCCGCTTTTTAAGTGGCTTCCTGTCCTGCCTGTCTCATAGCATATTGGTTAGGCGCATTGTCTCTGGGGTCAGATGTCTGCAGGTTCAAATCCTGGGCCTGCCACTAACTTGCCATTAACTTGGGCAAGTGACTCGATATTGCTGAGCAGCATTAGTTTCCTCATCTGTGAAATGGGAATTACAACTCTCTGATGCACGGAGTAAATGAGACACTGTACGTTCCGGCAGCGTATCTGGTACCTAGTAAGCCTAAAAACACGTAGTGTTACTTCTAACACTTCCAACTATATACATTTTTATACCTTATATATAAAACTAGGTAATTTTATATAACTAGATGCTATAACACTTACAATTATTTAAAAATATCCCTCTAACATCCCTGCTCGAATTTCTCCTATTCTGCATTTTCATGTTTAGTAGAGGATATTGAGTCACAAATTATGGAAAAATTGAATTGCTAGTTGAGTAGAATATTTACAGTTAACGTATGGCACTGGCTTTATCTCAGAAAACTGATCTTAGAGATTTAATTTTCCCTTTTTAAAAAAAATTTTTTTTGACATTACATTATCCTCAAAGCAAAGTGGCCAAGTGGCCATAATAGCTGGGCAACAAAACCAAGTTCAATGTAAAAGTATTTATTCACTCTGGGGCTCTCATATTATTTGAGTTGGTAAATCAATATTAACTTGCACAGTATCCTCATATCCATGAATTAAATTAGTTCGAGACTTTTTTCCAAAGGAGCCAAACCTCATAATTAATTTTATTTGGTCATTGTCCAGAATATTATAATAATTTTTAAATATCAGGTCAGACATTTCTAACGTATAGAAATCCCATTTGGGAATTCGGAAACCTATCTGTTTGCTCCTTTTAATATTGGTGTGTCCAAGCCGATGGTTCTTTAAATAATATTATTGCTCAGTACTTTTTCTTCTTAAAAAGCATCTGGGTTTCAAACTAGCTAAACTCAGGAGACCTTAAGGAACAGAAGTCAAAGCCGTCCGCATTGGGATAGCAAGAAGATACAGTTGATGCTGAGTAGAGAAGAAAATGGAAGAGAGAAGACAAAAAAGAGACCAGCCCTTGGGTGCAGGCTGAGGGGTCCCAGATGGACCATCAGTCATGACCTCAGAGAAACCACCGAGCAGGGGCAAGAGGCTTAGACTGCGTGTTCTTCATGGCTCAGGGGAAGAGGAAAAGGGCTGCTATCAGGTCCAAGACACCCAACAAAAACAAATACTCATCTGGGGGCACGTGAGGAAACTCTGTGTCCCCAAGAAAAATTTCCACAGAAACCCTTTCTAATCAGCAAGTGGATGACTGAGCCCTGGACACTGGCGGTGCCCACCTGAATGAGGCTCTGAAGGAAATTATGTTGTGTGCAGAGCCCAAGGGTGGTAGATTTCGTTCCATCACTGCGGAAACAGGAGGAAAAGATCTCCTTCTCCAGGAGAGCATGTGGCCAACGGACTGCTCATGGGCACACTCGCCCTGTCTCCTCACTGCGTTCCCATCACCCTCACATTGAATTCTACCGAGCACGTGGAACTTCTGCTCGGTGACTGAGTCTGGCTGGAGCCGGGGTGCCAAGGGTAAGGGCAGAGATGAGGACTATGGCATCTTTGCCCCAAATGATGCCTTAGCCCAGCCTCGGGGGTGGGGGGTGGCAACTGGAAACTTAGGGAATGTTTCCAAAAGAATGTTTGAGACTCTGGCCAAGGTATGAGTGCCAGATCCTGACAGAATTATTTCCACGAGAGAACTGGTAAGATTCTGAGTGAGGGTAAAGGACAGAAGCTGGAGGAATACAAAGGAACCTGTATGTAGTCAGATCTGCTTGAGGACCCACATAAGTCAGTGTAGCAGGCAATTAGAGAAAGGGCCTTTCTCCCCTCCTCTGTGCTAAACCCAACACCACATTCACACCCAGGAATATGGCACCTTTGGCATGAGCACTGACATCCTTCCCTCAGACAGCGGAGGCTGGCAGGAGTAGGTAAGACAAATGGCAGCCAGCAGAAAGACATGGTGGACACCATGTGGTAACTGTCTGACAGACAGGTCTGTAAGCAAATGTGAAGCACCTCTTTGGGGAGGCCCCAGAATAAACAGGAACGAGTGGGTGGGGGGGTGGGGGGAGATACCAAGTTACTATTTGAGAAAATGGAGAGGTGCCACAGGAAATCTCATAGGCTGGCGAGGCCAGATAACGCTAGGTTTACAAGTCCGAATATTGGAAAGGCAACAGTCAAATAGCCCACGTAGCTCTTGCCATCACCTCAAAAAATAAAGAGAAGAAAGAAAAATGGAAAAGAGGGAAGGCACCTCAAATCTACCAGGGTCATGAATTTGGTGTAAGATTGAATCTCTTCAGGCCGAATGATTTAAAAATGCATTACATTTTTCACAAAATGTTTACAAAAGCATGCAAAGCAATTGCCAATCATTAAGTAAAGAAGGATTAATGATACAACTTTGTATCTAGACGACACAAATCACACATGGCAGCACTGCCACAATTTGCTTTACGAAGTGCCCACTTCCTACCGTACAGTCACCACCACAGCTTGGACCCTGACAACTCAGCTCCATCTTCCCCTCTCTGCAGAGGTCTTCTGCACCTTCTGTGCCAATGTTACTTAGTCTCAATTAAGAGCAAGAAAATTAATATGGAGTGTAAACTGGGTGACCTCTTCTCAAAGATGAAATAAGGGACCATCAAAGTTCATCAGAACCTCTGGCAATGCTCGCGGAGGGAGAAATTTCCGTAAGGTTTTATTATCAAAGGCAAGGTTTGTACTGATTACAATAATTCATAACCTCAGTGTCAGCACTTTTATTCTTAAACTTAAAGCCTCAGTTAATTGAAATTGGTGGACCATTCTGATGAAAGAATATTTCTGGTTCATCAACTTTTTTTTTTTAAGCCAGTACTTTGTCAGCATCTTTCTAAATACTTTATAAGTCAACTGTTCTGCTTTAAGAGGTCCAGTTCCTTTCCATATAACTGATATTGTGCTGATGATTACAAAGCTTACAATACCTCTGCTCTGTAATTCTGAACTCTCACTTCTCATTTTTCCAGTACCATTCATTCACTCATCAGTCAACTTGACAAATATTTACTGAATGCTTACTATGTGCCAAGTACTCTTCTAGAAGCTAAGAGTATAATGGAGAACGAAACAGACAAAAATCACTTCCATGGAGATTAACTTCTAGTACAATGTTCTACGGATAAGGAATAAGAAGCTGGACTGACATAAGTTATCCTAGGGCATACCCTTGTACTTGATTTCTGATTAATCATGGAAGTCAACTAGCCTGATGTTATATGATGCTTTCTCCTGAAATATAGATTTCTAATCTCTTTAAACATAGTTTCAGGGAGTTGGGTCCTGGCTAGTGAAGGTATTCTCCATTGTATTTCTCTTAATTACGGACAATGAGAGAGGAAAACCTTGTATAGTAGAAAGAACATTGAATCTCTGAATGCTTTTCAATCTAGAACTATTTTTACTCCCTCAGTCTAAGCTATCCCCTCGACCGGAAAAAAATTTTTTTTTTAAGTAAAACAACTCCATTTTTTTCAGTGCCGAACAGAGGACAGAACATTATTACCAACCATCACAACCCTTCTGCAATCTTAGTCCTGTCAAGGAACATCCTGTAATTTCCCCCCCCTTCAAAATCGGAACTGAATCCAAGATCAGTGCAGAACTGGGGGCTAATAATAGTCCATTCCCACTGATAACAGAAAGGCTGAGGTCTTCGCAAACCTTTTCAGAGAACAGTTTGATGTAACTTTAAAGTCACAAATGGTTCTGTGTCTCTAAGCCAACATTTTGCAGAGGGCTGCGCTCAGTTAGAAATCCAAAAACCGAGTAGAGCCAGTGAACCGGAAGCTAGTTGGTAAGAGCAGCTGAAATGGCTGAAAGCTTGGGAGGCGCTGCTGGTGAGGGGACGCTAGAACGGAATATAGTGCTCTGAGTCGGCCAGGTAGCAGAGCGCACCTGGAGGAATTCGAAGGCGCTTGGCAGTGAGGCACTGCAAGCCATAGACCTAAATGCTGAGAGAGCTAAACTTAGAATGGTACTGCGTTGAGTGCTTGACGTATATTATCTTTTTGAAGCCGTCCAATAACTCAGGAGGCAAGATTATTGCTATTATTCCCATTGCATGCTTGAGGAAAACTGAGCCTTTCCTAACTTGCACAAGGCCACGTGGCTAATAATGGAAGAACTGGGATGTGAACCCAAGCTGTCTCCAGAGCCCCCAGATCTTAATTGCTACATCATACAGCCTTAAGAGCAGAAAGAGTCAGCTGTCCCTAAGATATAAATAAATGAGGACATATAAACAAGAATTCAATACTCATCACCCCAAAGATTGTAAATGGAATAGAATGTCTTATTGAGACGGATGGGGTTCAGGTCTGCCTGAAAGCTAAAAGCTAGATTAAAATGGCTCGGGCGGGGGGGGTGGTCTCCTTTTTTCTGATAATGATTGAAAGATGGTTTTTACTCTTATACCATTTGGAAAATACAGGTGACATAAGGAAAATTAACATTTTGATTAAATAATATATCTGATATCCTGGGAATGTTAAATACCCAATTAGAGAGTGAACTTTAGTCAATTAGGGAAAACTGGAGTACCTACAATTTGGGTTCTCTAATATTATAATGTTATAATGTCAGGTAAGTGTTCATGTTTTGGTGATTCTGGCTAAAAAGGTGGGCAGAATGCGTGTAGAAAGTTTTTGAACTACCTCTGCTCTGAGGATGGAATTCCTAAATGTATTTTGCCTTAATGCCTTAGAGAAAAGAACCTTAAAGAAACTGGCATAAATCTTTCAAGAAATCCAAGATGACAATGTTCTTGTGTTTCCTGTGATAAAGTTGTATTGTATGTTGGGGACCCACACAATGGAGGCCACTGTAGTGGCCCAGCCCATGTCACAGATCCAAACCTAAGTCAGCCTGCACTTACGGGAAACACCTGTCAAGGGAACTGAACACACACCAATTACAGTCCTCCAATCTAGATCTTGACAGCTTACCTCACCCTAGAAAATAGGACCTGCCAGCTTTCCAGAGAAATCCCCGACCTCCTGGGCACTTGCAAGAGGTAGGTGTGTGCCTGTAAACAACCGAGGGGGAGGGGGTCTGATTTATTATGTGCAGATTCCCGTGACGTAGACACTCCAACCATGTTGGATTGCCAGCTAGCAAGCTGACATCAAGCCACCTCCCAGAAATGTAACCATCTGCTCCCACAAGCCAGGACCAGAGTCTCCAGCACGTCATTGATTCTAGGCCTTCAAGGCAAGTTCAGCCAACATTCTTCTTGTCATAGACTTTAGGATTTCACAAGGAAAAATAAAAAATTTTGAAAATTAGAGGAAGAATAACCTAAAATCTCTTCCTCTCCTTCTCCCACTCTCCCTCCTTCCATTCTTTGCCAAGTGCTAAAAATAAATGACAATCTGCAATAACCATCATCTCATAAAAGAAAGGACATGACAAAATGTGAACGCGGCATAATTTTAGAATAAAGAATAGCCCTTTAAATTTAATGAATCTAGATCTATGAAAATGTTATTACCTTATTTTTCTCATCTTGTTGTTATAAACTAGTGGAATTTTGGTCTATCCATTAGGATGTTTTTGGCTATACATGACAAAACAAACCTGGCAGTGGCTCAAATAGCCTGGGTTATTTTCTTACGTATCGAGAAGTCTAATGGTCAGTGGTTGTCAGCAGTGGTTCAGCTGTGGTGTCATGCTCTCAGACACCTCCCCTTACCCCAGCTCTTCTTCCCACCATCTTCTTTTTCTTGTGCTCGTGAACTCGTAGTCATTCGATGGCCTCTGTACTTCCAGGAAGACAAAAGGAAAAGTGCAAAAGCCATGCTGTAGGTTGGATTTTGTCCCTCAGAAAGGGATGATGAAGTCCTAATCCAGGTACCTATAAATGTGACCATATTTGGAAATAGTCTTTGCAAACGTGATTAGCTAAGATGAGGTCAGACTGACTTAGGGTGGGCTCTAATCCAGTAACTGGTATCCTTCTGAGAAGACAAAACAGATACAGAGCATAGATCACCATGAGAAGACACAGAGGAGACACGGAGGGAAGATGGCCACGTGAAGACAGAGGCAGAAATTGGACCGATACAGCTGGCAAGCTGACGAACATCAAGGACTGCTGGCAACCATCAGAGCCAAAGAAGAGGCAAAGGATTCTTCCTTAGAGACTTTGGAGGGAGCAACAGCTTGATGTCAGAGGTATAACCTCCAGAACTGTGAGGGAATAATGCACGCTGTTTTAGGGCCCCTAGTTTGTGATATTTTGTTATGAGAGCCCCAGGAAACTAGCACAGGACTTTCCATCACAAAGCCTTGTCCTGAGAAGTCTCCAGATTTCCCTTTATAGCCCATTGCTGAGAACTAGGTCAGATACCCAAACTTAGAAGGGTCCATGGCCAAGGGGAGGAGATTTCCATGACCTCTTCCGATTCATCCTTGAGCCTGGTAGGGTCTACTCTCCCTGTGATCAAGGGATCTCTCCCCACCATTGGAACACGTTGGAAGAAGGGGAAATGGCTTTGAGGAGGCAATGGGCAGTGGCTGTCATACATGAAGATGGATTGTTTTGCTTTGTGGGCAACACATTAGAAACGCTGCCCTATCAGACAGTGCTCGAGATTCACCCCAAAACAGATCTTCGTAGTCCCTGAAGCACTCAGAGATTTAGGTGAAGGATCCAGGTAGGTGGTTCCAGTGTAAGAAGATGATGGTATCTGAGAGGTAGCGTTCCCAGGGAGAAACCACGTGATCTCATCTAAAGCCAAGAGAAATTGTGGAAGCAGCCAGTGCCCATTGATAAATGAGTAGATTAAGAAGATGTGGTATGTATGTACAATGGAATATTACTCAGCCATAAAAAGGAATGAAATCTTGTCATTTGCAACAACATGGATGGAGCTAGAGGGTATAATGCTAAGTGAAATAAGTCAGTCAGAGAAAGACAAAAACCACATGATTTCCCTCATATGTGGAATTTAAGAAACAGACGATCATGGCAGCAGGTGGGGGCGGAGGTGGGGAAGAGAGAGATAAACCAAGAAACAGACTCTGAACTATAGACAACAAACTGCTGATTACCGGTGCGGAGGTGGGTGGGGGGTGGGGGAAATAGGTGATGGGGATTAAGGAGCATACTTGTGATGAGCACTGGGTAATGTATAGAATTGTTGAATCACTATATTGTACACCTGAAACTAATATAACACTGTTAACTCTAATGGAATTAAAATGAAAAACTTAATTTAAAAAAGTTTTACTTAGCTAATAATAGCTAAAGTATCCTTTCAAATTAAGTACCAAGCCTTTGCAAGAATACTTGCTGAAATGGAGGTGGGGGGATATCAAACTATACATTCAGTATGATCCAACATTCCTTAGCTAAAAATACTGGGAAGAAAATAGCAAAACATTAATAATGATTATCCCTAGGTAGTGAGATTTATTTGACCATTATAGTTTTCTCTTTTATTTTTCTGCCTTTTTCAAATTTTCTACAATGAGCATGGACAATAATGACGATATTTAACAGTTATTAGATGAACATGGGCTAAGAACTTTACCTGGATTTTTTTTCATTTAGTTTTCACAGTTCTTTGCAGTAGGCACTATCGTTCTCCCCATTGCACAGATGAGAATGTTGAGGTATGGAGACATCATCAAAGAAAACAAAAGAGAGTGAGAGAGAAAACCAAGAGAGAGATGGTAATGTAATTTAGAGGAAATGTAGTGTCAGGAAACTGGAAATCACAGGCCAGTGAAATGAGGTGGTGCTGATGAAAACTTCCCACCCTTACTCCAAGGGAATTGTCACCCCAGTTTAACTGTAGGCAGCAACATACAGTAAGACATGCATTTTTCATCTTCACTCAGTAACAGGCTTAAGCAGTTAAACCCAGCACCAAACAGTAAAGGCATCGCTGTTGTGAAACCTATTTTTTCCATAGCTAAGACAGAGACTAAACGTGCCCATGAATTTAGCCCCACGGACCAGCGGGGATAGGGGGAGTAGCTGCCCAAGCATCCCATCGGCTAGGCAGCTCCCAGCTCTACGCATTCTGGAATTCCTCTCAAACATTAAATTCGTTGAATGCGTATCTGGGCACTATAGACATTGCCTGGAGGCTGAGCCTTGTAAAGACTGTTAACTTGCACTGGCGTCTTCCTAGGTGCACCAGCCAAGCACCGATCTGCAGTGTCCTCTACCCGGACCTAGCCTTTATCCCACCTGCTCCAAGTATAGGGTTTTAACTGGCCACGTGATCTGCCTGCCTTTTCCTGTCTACACCAGTTCTTTGACCATGGCTGCCTTATTCCCACGGTGTGCTCTGCCTGGGAGCACCTCTTCCTCCTTGGTGTCCCCTCTGCTTCCCAGACATACATCTGTCCTAGCACCGAGACCTACTGTGACATTTATGACATGTCTGTCTCACCTTACTAAGGACTTTGGAGGCAGGAGCCATGCCTTAGGGATCTTTGTATTCCCAGTATCTAACACAGTTGAGGGGCTATTTTAAATATTGATGAATAAATAATTAAAGGCTAATCCCAAGGGAAGCAGATCTTGTTATACATTCCTCAGCTGGCGCTCACGGGCTTGGCGATGGGCCACACAGAAGCCTGATGGGGACAAGAAAGAATTCAGGAAGGGTGATTGGCCACAGGTCTTCCTGGTCTGTGGAAAAGCGTGAGATACACCGTGAGCCCTAGGGCGAACAACCTTTGAAGTCATCTGATTTATTTCTGCAAAATTCAATGCTTAGGTGTTGTGATCTGTTTCTAATGTGCAAATTCTGCTTTCTTGAGAAATTGAAAGGAACTTGAGCAATTTCTTAGGTAGTTTCCATTCTGGACGACTTCTCAGGGTGAAGGACTTCCTCTTGCCATGTGCACGTGAGCAGGTGGTGGTCAGAACGGAGAGCGGCGGAGCCCTGCGGCTGTGAGTGCTGTGTGGAAAGTCTCATCATCCACGTGGAGACGTGAAACGGGAGCTGGAGCCACGTGGCTCTGTGGCCGTGGCGGGGTGGGCAGGGGACACAAGAGGTCTGGCTGAAAGTGAAGTCCAGAGACTGTTGGAAACATACTCTTTTCACATGTTCTCCCTAAAAACAGACTTGTTGCTGGCAGATGAACTTTTTCCAGCGCGAGTTAGGCAATTGCTGGATTTAGGTGCCAGACTCCTGTTGCTTCTAACTGCGAAATGCCCCCCACATCGCATTTTGCCCTGTTTTCCTTTCTGCCATTTACGAGGTCACTGTGAACTTTCTCTCCGCCTTTCCGCACACCACGAGCATACAGGGGGGTGCCGCCACCTGTCTTGAGACCTCCTGCTGTTCCTCAGGATTCACCTCACTGTGCTTTTTCATTTCTTATGCCTTATATTTCGGTCATGTTTATCTTCTCTGTTTCCTTCCACTTTATTGCTCACATCATTTGTTTCCTATCTGAGTCTGAAAGTGACCTTAAGAAGCCATCTAAGCAGAAGAGAGGCATTGTGTTTTCAGACCTTGAGAGGACCACCACTACTCCATGGGGTGCCTTTTGTGAACTGGAAAAAGGCATTCCTTCTGGGCAGATGCAGCCCCACACCGGGGTACAAGCTTAGCGAACACAGAGCACAGTGATTTCAGGACCAACTCTAGTGTGCACTCTTGTACCATGAACAACCTGCCCAACCGGACCATATAGTCCTGTTCAGAGAAAAAAAGAGCTCATAAGCTTGCTTAAATAAATAGTTATCGTGACCATTTTTCTCATAATAAAAATATCCTTTTTAAAGTCCATTTATTGGATGAGTGGCCCTGAATGCGTATTTACTTCTTCAATCTTCAATAATTTAAGGACCTCCTTAAATATGAGTCAAGGCTACACAGTGGCTTTCTGCGGCCATAACATCAAATGCAAACTCCAGGGACTTATCTGCTAAGCCGTCTCTTCTCAGTGCTGTAGCGCCATCACATATACTGTCTTCATTTCAGGAACAATTGTTGAGCAGGGATGATGAGCCAGACTTCTAAATCCAATCTTTTGTTTCTCTCCAGCTTGGCATTTTCACTTCAACTAGCCTTATGATGAAATGGGCATCCTTGAAGTTTCCAAACAGAAAGCTCCTGAGGTGTTTGGCAAGCCCTCAGCCTAACTTTCTGCTGCTCCGGGCCTGGAAGCCACAGAAGAGAGCTCTTGGGTTGGCCCCTCCCCTCCCTCTCCGCCAACCCACTTCAAGACAATGTGCTCCGAAACCTGCTTGAAATGCACAGACTCGTTCAGTATCATTTGGGGGAATCTCAAGGTATCCACTCCACACAGAAAAAGAACACTAAGACTTTATTCACACAGTATTTTGTTATTTAGAAAATATTTTCCTATGCATTAGTTCATGTAATCTTGAGTTGGAATTATCACCCAAAAAGCAGAAATGCATAAACGCTAGGGAAACGGAATTCTCTTTCATGCTGTCAATGCCCAGCCTGTCCTTTCCTATGGTTCAGGTTGATTAAAAAGGCACAAGTGACAGCCGCACCGCATGTGGCCCCATTTTCTGGGTCTCAGTCTCCAAAATGGGTGCAGATCTCACCCCAGTTCCATTTGTTCTGACCCACTTCTTCCTGGCCCCAAACTCTGAGCCTGTGGCCTCCACACCTTCACTCTGACTCCCTTTCTTCCTTCCAGCTCCCTGCACGCTAAGGGTGAAATGCCTTCTCTCAACTCCCTGTGTACTAGAAACTTTTAGGTCTATACCAGTTTCGAAGGGAAATGGTCTTGACCTGCAGCCACCTAAATCCTGATTCACACGGAACCTTTATCTTTTTGAAACGACAGTGATATTAACTAATGCTGATTCAACTGTCTGTATGATAGACACGCGCTCTGGGCTTTATGCATTTTCTCCCGTTTCACCCTCACAACAGACAGGGAAGGGGGCTACTAAGAGTGTGCCCATTCACAGATGAGGAAGCTGAGGCTGAATTTAAGCCACTTTTATCAAAAGCACCTAGATGGCCTCACAGCCATGTGCTGTTTTCAGACTTGTTTCACCTCTTTATCTTCTGACAGCTTCACGATTTCATATATTCCATTAAATCCATCTTCGGAGACACAATTTTTGCTCAAAATCCCCAGGTTCCTCCCAGATTCCATACCCCAGCATTACCACTCAATAATCTACCAGATCTCAGAGGGTTGCCTGCCCCAGACCCTCAGCTTGAGCTTCCCCCAGACAAACCAGCATTGCTCACAGCCCAAGGCATTCACTTCACTCTCATCCCAGGCAAAGTGGAGGAAGCCACATTTTCATTACAACCCAGAAGAAGAAATACTCACCCCAGGCTGGCAGCTCTCCACACAAGACTTGGAAATATGCATCATCTAGTCTTTGCCCGAAGGCAGAGGTTTTCAGCCCTGGATGCACGTGTTTGAATCACGGGGAGCTCTCATCAAGCTAGACGCCTGGGCTCCCAGCCTCAGGGCAACCGCTGTGGGATTTCTCAGGGTGGGGCCTGGGTGCAGCTGGGTTTCTCCTTTGTTTGTTTTTAGTTCCAGGTGATTCTAATGAGAACCCCTACCTGCCCTTCTCTTTGCCAAGCCATAGTCATTACCATTTTCTACAGCTGACTCAGAACCATCCGGACGCTGCTTAGAGCACCTAGCACTTGCCAAAGAGACGAATGTCCCTTCTCCATACCTCATTAGCTCCTGACCGACAGGGCACCGATTTACTTTGTCTCCTCTGTGTGACCACCTCCAATCTACCCCAGATCACTGCGGAATATCTGTACATTGTTCTAGAACGACTATTTTCTCATTGCATATGGATTTGCTTTACTTAGACAAACTGGTAACTGTCTCCAAGATGTAGGCTGTGCTCTCTCATCTGTGCCTGTTTCCATAGTGCTGCAAATAGCTTCTAAACCACCAAGGACAGTAAATGGATGCTGATTATAAGAAAAACTATTCTTGCTTTCATTTCCCTTTGGTATGAAAGGCCATTAAATAGGCTGCAGAGAGCAGGGTGTTTAGAGGCTGAAATAAGAGAAATATGTAGCCTGGAATAAAACCTGAAGATGTCCAGTAAGCAAAAGGGAATCTATAAATACTGCGGATCGATTGCCTATCAAAGTGGGTAATTCTTTTAGCTATGAACTCATTGAAATGTTAAACGTTAACATCAAAACTTCCCTTCGGGACAAGTTGCTGGAGTCCCCACCTTACACCAAAGGCTCCAACACTCTCTTTAGAATCTCCAATAGAAGAATTCGAATTGGAAGAGTCCAGAGCTCTGCGTTCACATTGGAGCATCAAAGTGGCAGCCTGAATCCTAGTCTTGGCTCTGCTACTAACTAGCTGTGACCTTGGTATGACATGGAGGCCATCGGAGCTCACAGACTCCCGGGGTCTCTATAGTCATGTGAATACATTGGTGGAGTATTTGCTGTGTACCACGTCCGGTGCTGAGCATGACTCATGCATTATTTCACTCAGATTGGCACAGGAAGTAAAAAGTGGAGTCAGGTTTTGTATCCAGGCAATAGAATGTCCCTCTTCTGTCCTGGCATCACCATGCACTCAGTTGTCCAAGCCAATCCAGAAAGCCCTGTTAGATCAGCCAAACTAGGAGGCCATTAGATTGAAGTAACTCTCATGCCATGGCAGCCCACGTAAGCAAACCAAAATCTAAGCCCAGATTACAAAAGGCTTAGCCGGATTGGCTAAGGCTAGCCAATCACAAGCGACCAACAAGGCTTTAAGCTACAGCCAGTCGATGACATCCTCGCTTTGTGTCCTCCTTTTCTCTGTAAGGTCAGTTTCTCTGGGAACTCCTGTTGGTGGGGTTGCCCTAACTGCTTCTGATTTGGCGCGGCCCTCTACAACTGATTTTTGCTCAAATAAATTCTTAAAATTTTGAATACGCCCCAGTTTATCCTTTAACACCAAGGAACCATTCTCTACAGTACTTCCCTGGTGGTGATTCTTTTTTTTTTTCTTTTTCTTTTTCTTTTTTTTAAATATGGAACACTTCACAAATGTGTGTGTCATTCCTATACCCTCCTCCACTCCACGCAACAGCTCGGTTCATCTCTTTGTCCCCACCCCTCGATCTCCTCCATAATTCAGATTACTGCTTTCACGTACCCAAATTCCCATGATAGCTAGAGGAGAAGATCCCGGAACATTGGTCAACCTCCAAAAGGCTAAAATTGTGAATGACTTGTATAAACTACAAGCTTTCTTATCATCCCTTTTAGAGACAAAGACACTTCTGCACACTTAGTCCTGAATCACCTAAATCATGGTTCCCTGCGAAGTTAGCATTGTATTTTGACCCACTGACATTGATTCTGGTCTGAGGACCAGCATACTGCTCGAGTCCCATAAATCACATGAGGCACCCAGCTAGTCTCCAAGATTCTAATCTTGTTTGCTGATCGCATTTCACCGGTTTATTTCATTGTCTGCCATTTAGGACCTAATTGTGATAACTGCACTTGTTTTCTTGAGTTGTGGTTGCTTTTAACCCATGTCATTGCTCAGTTTCTCCAGGGCTGGGGCCTTGTGCTGCCCTTGTCCTCACTAACCTGAATTCCCCGTGTCCTGCCTACCTGTCATTGAGGGAATATCAGGTGCTGTGACACTAACGTGCTTCTGCTGTGCTTTGCCACCTGTAGGGGGGACACTTGGCCATGCTGCCTTAAGACCTCCCTGCAGTACTGACTGCTTGCCCTTTGTGGCCAGCATCCTTCATCTGACTTTCTCCTGTGCCCCTGAAACAGACCTGTCTCCGCATTGCCTGCCTCATCTCCGAGGCGGGTCTCCTTATACAAGCATGAGAACAAGTTCAGACCCATAAATGTCCCTTTGATATCGACTTATTGCAAACACAAGAGAAACTTCTTCAGAGCAAAAGGAGTCGGTCATTTTTGGCCGACTGCTCAGACTGTTTCAACAATGAATCTTCTCCGAATATTACGGTCTCCAGCTCTTCTGGGAACCATGGAACAAAGTACTCTAGTTAATATTCTCAGATGACCTGCCAAGAAGGAAGGTCACATTGGTAGGAGTTCCATATGCTATTTAAAGAACAGACCTTCCTTCAACGGGAGAGCAGCAATGTATGGCCAGCGTTTTAATGAGGCAGGGAAAGGTGCGATGTGGCAGAAGGAGATAGTGAATGAAATTGCTCTCTTCAAAAATAACACGGGCCACTTACTCTGTTTTGTAATTTCATTTAAACTTACTGTTTTCATTTTGAGTACTGTGAATTATTTATTAGCATTGTATATTTAACTTGTTAGATGAAGAAATGTGTTCTTGGATGAGAGAAAAAGAAACCTGCTTGAGTCTTTTGGAATTAGCCTTTAGGAATATTTCTAAAAGTTGGAGCCGTCTCGAGGGAGAAAATGAGGGTCATGAGAAGAGGAAACGATCTCTCTCCATATTCATCATGTTTACATTTCAATTCTGTCTCATAAGTGATGGCTGTAAGGCTATTCCTTTTCCCTTCACCTACCCTTCTTCCTCCTCCAATCGTCTGTCTAAATTCATTGAGAGGCAACAAATCCCAAAAAACTACCTGGTGGTAGATGGGGGGGGGGGCATTATACTCTAGAGGGTGTAGCTCCGGTCAGTCACGTGCTGCAGTGAGGGCAGAAACAAGACTGCTGAGAGCAGCCCGGTGCAGACCAATATCAGACCCGAGGGGAGTCAGCAAGGTCCAAGAAAATCTTACCTGAGTCCATCAGAGTTACCTGTTCCACTTTTTCTACTCTCCACTTCCTCACCTTCCAATTGATTTTTTTGTGTGTAGCTAAATATTTATTTTTCACTTTATTATGCCCATGCAGATAGCATTGATTAGTATTAAATTTTCTTACCATTTGCTTTTTTTCCTGTAGGTTATAATTGCCTTTAAAAAAACTGCTTAATTTCTTTCTCTCCGTAACAATTCTTCCCACATCTTCCAATATTCTATTAGACTATTGGACCAGTTGTCCACAAGTTTCATCAAATTAGGAAATGTGTCAATTCTGATTCCAAATCAATACATTCTTTTAGGGGTACCTGGGTGGCTCAGTCGGTTAATTGTCTAACTCCTGGTTTCAGCTCAGTGTTGTGATCTCAGAGTTGCGAGATCGAGCCTCACAGCAGACTCTGCTTGAGACTCTCTCTCTCTCTCTGCTCCTCTTGCCACCCCTCCCCCCCCACCACGGGTACACACTCTCTCTCTCTCAAGTAAATAAATAAATATTTAAAAAATAAAATAAATTCTTTTAAGTTTGTGAGGGCTATGACATATAGTTCTGTTATGAAATTTGAAAATCTTGCCACTTTTGAAATAGAGTATTTATAAGTGTCCTTTTAAAAAAATATGCAAACCATAAAAAATATAGGTAAACCATACCATCTTCAAGTGGGAGCACTTTACTAGGACTCAATAGAGCCCAGGGACTACGTTTCTGGCATTAGAGTACCTGTCTTCAAATCCTGGCTCTGCCCACCTGAAACAAGATACTCACCTATTGGTGCCTCAGTTTTCTCATCCATAAAATGGAGGTAATAGTACTTACCACAAGGATTGTTTGAAGTTGAACTTAAGTAATACATGTCAATCACTTTATAAAATGCCTGACACATGGTAAATTATCAGCAAATGTGAGGTATTGTTTAGCAGAATGACAAAGGAAGAAATAGTCAAAAAATAAATAAAGACTTTATGTAAAGCTTATGTATGAAAAAATACAAACACAAAATTAAACGGAAAATAACAAACTGGGGGGGCGCCTGGGTGGCTCAGTCAGTTGAGCGTCTGCCTTCAGCTCAGGTCATGATCCTAGAGTCCAGGGATCGAGCCCCGTGTCAGGCTCCCTGCTCACTGGGGAGTCTGCTTCTCCCTCTGCCCCTCACCCCGCTCGTGCTCCTCTCTCTCTCTCTCTCTCAAATAAATAAATAAAATCTTAAAAAAAAAAAGAAAATAATAAACTGGGATAAAAACATTTACAGCATGTATGACAGAGCAAAAGGTTAACATTTAATATATCATAAGCCTCAGAAAAAATAGAAAAGTAAGCAAAGTACGTGAATTGGTAGTTTACTAAAGGAATAAAACTGGCTATATGGAAACATATCTGCCCTCACTTGTAATAGAAATTACATATTAAAATACAATAATATACCAAAAAATTGAGAGAAGACACAAATTACTAATATCAGAAATGAAGGAAGGGCCATCTCTATGGATCCCATGGATTTTAAAAGAACAATAAAGGAAAATTATGAATATGCCCACGAGTATAATATAATAATTCAGGTGAAATAGACCATTTCTTTGAAAGACACAATCTATGAAAACTCATACTAAGGAGAAATAGACAATCTGAGTAGGCCTGTATCTATTAAAGAAATCAAATCAGTAATTAATTATCTTTCAAAACAGAAAGTACCAGGCCTGGATGGGTTCACTGGTGAATTCTATTGGACATTCAAGGAAGAAATAATATCAGTTCTCTACAACCTCTTGCAGAAATAGAAGCTGAGGAAAAACCTCCTCACTCATTCTTTGAGTTCATCGTTATCCTAATAGCAAAACCAGACAAAAATATTAAAGAAGGGAAAACTACAGACTGATGTCTCTCATAAACATAGATGCAAAATTCCTCAACAGAATATTAGCAAATCAAATTGAACAATATATAAAAAGAATTATACACCATGACAAAATGGGTCTTATTCCAGGTAGGCGAGGCTGGTTCAACGTTTGAAAACCCATTAATGTACTTCATCCCATCAACAGCCAGTAAAAAGAAATCATATAATTATATATTTAATTGTATAAAAACATTTGAAAAAAATCCAACACCAATTCACAATATAAACAAGCAAACAAACAAACAAAAAAACACCTTACCAAAATGAGGAAAAGAGGGAACAGTGAACTTCCTCCACTTGATAAAGTATATATACAGGACACGCAAAAAGCTGCTCAACATCACTCAGCATCAGGGAAACGCAAATCAAAACTACAATGAGACACCACCGCACACTTGTCAGAGTCAAAACGAATCAAAACCACAAGAAACAACAAGTGCTGGCAAGGATGTAGAGAAAAAGGAATCCTCATGCACTGTGGGTGGGACTGCAAACTGGTTCAACCACTCTGGAAAACAGTATGGAGGTTCCTCAAAAAGTTAAAAATAGAATTGTCATATGATCCAGAAATTCCATTACTGGATATTTACCCAAACAATACAAAAGCACTAATTCGGAAAGATACACGCATCCCTCTGTTCATAGCAGCATTACTTACAACAGCCAAATTATGGATGCAGCCCAAGTGTCCATTGATGGATGAATGGGTAAAGAAGATGCGGTAAATTTATATATAACAGATATTAACCATAAAAAAGAATGAAATCTTGCCATTTCTAACAACATGGATGAATCTAGCAGGTATAACGCTAAGTGAAATAAGTCAGTCAGAGAAAGACAAACACCATGTGATTTCATTTATATGTGGAATTTAAGAAACAAAACAAATGAACAAAGAAAAAAGAGACAAACCAAAAAACAGACTTTTAACTATAAAGGACAAACAGATGGTCACCAGAGGGGAGGTGGGAGGGAGGATGGGGGAAACAGGTGAAAGGGATTAGGAGAACACTGATGGTGATGAGCACTTAGTAATGTATGGAATAGTTGAATCATTACGTTGTACATCTGAAACTGATATAATACTGTATGTTAATTATACTGGAATTAAAGAAAGAAGAAAAGAGAGAAAGAAAAAGAAAGAAAGAAAGAAAGAAAGAAAGAAAGAAAGAAAGAAAGAAAGAAAGAAAGAAAGAAAGAAAAGACAGAGAAAGGGAGAAAGAAAGAAAGAAAGAAAGAAAGAAAGAAAGAAAGAAAGAAAGGCCTATCTACAAAATATCTGCACCTAACATCCTACTTAATGGAAACTAGATGCTTTCTCCCTAAGATTAGAAATAAGGCAAGGATGTCCCCTCTCGCCACTCCTTCTCGATATTGTACTGGAAGTGCTAAGTAACACAGTAAGGTTTTTTATAAAGGAAATAAAAGGTATACAGACTGGGAAGGGAGAAATAAGCTGTCTTGGCTTACAAATAACACGACTCTCTGTGTAGAAAATCCCAAAGAATCAACAACAACAGCAAAAAAATCCTGTGATCATAGCAAGCGATGACAGCAAGGTTGCAAGATACAAGTTAATATACTAAAGTAATTGCTTTCCTATATCCAAGCAACGAACAGTTGGAGTTTGAAATTTAAAACACAACACCATTTAGATCAGCACTGAGAAGAAAAGAAAAGCCTAATTATAAATTTAAAAACAGATGTAGAAGACCTATATGATGAAAACTACAAAACTCTGATGAAAGAAATCAAAGACCTAAATAAACAGAGACGTATTCCATGGATAAGAAGACTTAATATTGTCAAGATACCACTTCTTTCCAATTTGATCAGCAGATTCAATTCTACGCTAATAAAAAAAAACAGCAAGTTATTTTTTGACTATAGACAAACTGATTCTAAAGTTTATATGGAGAGGAAAAACACCCAGAATAGCCAACTTAATATTAAAGAAAAGAACAAATTCACAGAACTGACACTATCTGACTTTAAATCTTTCTATAAAGCTGTAGTGATGTGGTATTGGTGAAAAAAAATAGATCGATGGCACAAAATAAAGACCCCAGAAATAGACCCACATAAATATAATCAACTCATCACTGACAGAGGAGCAAAGACAATTCAGCAAAGTAAGGATAGTATATTCAATAAATGTTGCTAGAACAATGGTACATCCACACGCAAAAAAGAAAAAAAGAAATTGACACAGAACTCATGCCTTTCACAAAAATTAACTCGAAATGGATCATAGACCTAAATGCAACATACAAAACTATAAAACTCTTAGAAGATAAAATAGGAAAAAATCTAGGCAACCTTGTGTTTGGTAACAAGTTTTTAGATTCAACATCAAAAGCATAATCCATGAAAGAAAAAGCGGTAAGTGGGACTTCATTAAAATTAAAAGCTTCTGCTCTACAGAAGACACTGTTAAGGGAAGGAAAAAACAAGCCACAGACTAGGAGAAAAAATATTTTTTAAAGGTTTGATTGATCGAGTGATTGATTTGAGAGAGAGCGCGCAGGGAGGGGCAGAAGAGGAGGGAGAGGGAGAGGGATAGAGATCTGAAACAGACTTCCTGTTGAGCATGGAGCCCACCCTGGGGCTGGCTCTCATGACCCTAAGATCATGACCTGAGCCCAAACCAATAGTCAGATGCCCCTAGGAGAAAATATTTATAAAACACATAAGTGAGTAAGAACTTATATATGAAATGTACAAAGAACTCTCAAAACGCAATAATAGGAAAACAACCTAATTTTTAAAGTGGAAAAAGATCTGAACCTTACCAAAGAAGATAGAGATGGCAAATCAGCATGGAAAAGATGCTCAACTTCCATGTCATCAGGGAATTGCAAACTAAAACAAAAATGACACATTCACTAGAAGAGCCAAAACCCAACACCATGACAACACTGAGTACTGGTGAGGGTGCGGGGCAACAGGAAGTCTTCAGTGATGGTGGGAATGCAAAACAGTACAGCGCCTTCAGAAGGCAGTTTGGCAGCTAAGATGTCTACCAATCTCTATTCTGTTTTTTTGTTTTTGAACTTTAAATGCATATTGTTAAGTGAAAGAGGGCAGTAAGAAAAGGCTACATACTGCATGATGCCAACTATATGACATTCTGGAAAGGGCAAACTATAGAGACAATAGAAAAATCGGTGGTTGCCAAGGTTTCTGGCGGAGGCAGGACTTGTAGGTGAAGCACGCAGGATTTTTAGGGCAGTAAAACTATTCTGTATGCTACTGTAATGGTGGATATACGATATGCTGATACATGATGATATGTGACACCACGAAACACAGCGGATACAAATACACATTTGTCCAAACCCACAAAATGTGCAACAGAGTGAACCCTAATGTAAACTAAGAACTTTAGTTAAAATGATATATCAGTGTTGGTTCATCAATTTTAACAAACGTACCACACTAATGCAAAATTTAATAGGGGAAACTTTGGGGATCGGAGGGGGGTATGTATGGGAATTTTTATTTTCAACTCAATTTTTCTAAAAACCTAAAACTGCTCTAAAAATAGTCTATTAGTTAATATATATTTTATATATCATTGTATATAATGATATAACATGTTTCACTTATGACAGTTCAAAATTATTTTTATATTTCAATATCCACTATTAGGATGAAATCCACTCTCCACTCAATACATTAAACATTTATACGTATATATTTACATATATAATTTGTGTGTATGTATCTACTTTATTGTTTTAAAGATTTTATTTATTTCGAGAGAGAGAGAGAGAGAGAGAGAGAGAGCGGGTGTGCGCATGCGTGCATGAGTGGGGGGAGGGGCAGAGCGAGAAGGAGAGAGAAACTTAAGCAGACTCTGCACTGAGCATGGAGCCCAACTCCGGGCTTGATAACACCACCCATGAGATCATGACCTGAGACAAAACCAAGAGCAGGATACTTAACCAACTGAGCCACCCAGGCGCTCCTGTGTGTATGTACTTTAAAACCTCTAGTTGCTTCTCAGTGCCCCCTACAAAAACACCCATATTCACTCCTATGCTCTTGGAACCTACTGCAATGCCTAGTCCATAGCAGATACCCAATAAATATTTGCTAACTCAGTGTTCGTTGAATGAGATGTCGAATACTGAATGTAGATGACCAACTATGAATGCACTGAAAGTCATGGTTCTCCATCTTATGTATAAGGTTCTAAGGACAGACATTTCCAAACGCCTTGCTGATATCCGGACACAATGTGCCCATAGCATTCTCCTGCTATGTCAGGCCAATCCCTCTGATCTCAGTTCAGCTTGTTAGAGCAGCTGGGAAAATAATAAGGACAGTTACGCAGATACACAAGATACACAAGATGTGGATTAAAAGCCATAGTTGCTCATTTAAATTCTATTTCCCCAGGTTCTTAAGAACAAAATAGAGAATTGCTGGAAGTTATTTGGAAGGCTTTCTAGAGTTCTCGATAGCATGGTTATGAATGCTGCCCTAACAGTATTATTATTGTTGTGGCTCTTGTTATTCATTAACAAAGAAAACAAGTATTTTTCAGTTTGCCTTTGAGTAAACCTGAGTTTCTATCTGAACACAGGCCAGCGAGCTCCACCCAACTGTGAAGGTATTAAAAGCCATTCGAATCAACTACAGTATCAATATATTGGTGTTACAAATATCCAATTATCTATATTCATCGGAAGCACCACAAGTACAACAAAAACAATACCTAGAAGATGCTTACGAGGGATTCAGGCTTTAAGAACCTGATTTCAGTGAACTGCAAAGACAGATGAGAATTCATGAAAATCTCTGTACTTGACAGAAGGGTTAAAATTTGCCGGCACAGGGACTCCCTGCTCAAGAGCACCATCTCAGCTTCCTTTCTTGGGTTTGTAAGACTCCCAAATTGTGTCCCAATTTGCCTATCAAGAAACGCCTCTCCATGGCAGAAGCACGTGGGTTTCCAGGCTAGGCCAGGCTGGATGTTGCCTAGGAAACCATGACCGGTTTCTGCTACAGCTAAAAGGGAAAATGTCTCTTCCTGAGGCAAGAAAGGCATCAGAAGTCTGTCCCTGGCCCTTCTGTAGTTTCGGCAGTCCTCCCTGCCTCCCTGTTTCTACCCACAGCTCCCATTTGACCCGATTCTGTGTGGTTCCTGATTGCCGGCTGTTCGAGTTGGCCTCCCTCACTCTCTAGACAGAAGTAAAGACCTAATGACTGCACAGTTGTTTGGTCTTACCTACATAGTACTTTTATTTATTTATTTTGACCAATGTTTAAAAATTGGGGTATATCTCATAAAAACCTTTACAGTTTTTCTTTTTGAGAAATTGGAGTATCCGTCAATAACCGAAACCATACTCTCACGGAGCAATCTGCTAGAACAGAATGGCTCATGCCTACTTAAATGAGACGTGTTCTCTAGCTTGCCACAATCCCCACTATTCTCTCTTTTCTCCAACAGTGAGGCTGAGTATTAAAGTTTTCATGTACCACTCTACTTTCACTTTTGTTTTTCTTTACGGTGGCGAGGTCTTTCTCTCTTCCCACGTATTTATAAGAAGTGGCAAAATGAGATATGAGAGGTTTAAGACTTTCTAGAAAAAAATACATTCTTGGAGGAAACAAAGACGATTTCTACAAGTTTAATACAGAAAATGAATGTATATACAAAGAACAGACCTGCCCATTTATTCTCTTCTGTCTCATGTCTAGTAGCTACAGCCATTGGAGTTTGTGACTCCTGCCTAGTTCTCAGACATCTGGGTTTTCTTGGAGTGGGTACTCTGCTCTGGATTTATCCCCAGTCCTAGCTTCCTGCCTCATTTCCTTCCTTCGCCCCTGCCTACAGACCAGGAGAGGGAAATCCTACATCTAATAGCAAAGGTTCTGGCGGCTCTAATTGCTCCTCATTACCTGCAAACAAGCTGATTCCTACTGATGGGCCATAACATTTCCTTCTAATTTAGCAATAAATGCTAGATAGTCTGTGGTTCTTAGTATGGAAGAATCTGGATATCCTAGCTCACTTCGCTCCCTAATCATTTAATTTTCTTTGTAATTGTGGCTGTGTGTAGATTATGCCATAAACATCAACTAACGTAGCCAATAGTTTTTGTTGTTGTTGTTGTTTTGGTTTTGGTTGTTTGCTTATGAAAAAGAAGGAAAGGGAAGGAAGGAGGGAGAAGAAAGGAAAAGAAACACAAACAGCACTCACCAAACTAATATCATCGTTAGTTGGCATCGGGCGAGGGGGTAGTTCTCCACTTCCTCTCCCCTTGCTAATTCCTCAGCCTCTTGGAGACAAGGCAGAAGTTCACTTCCGTTTTCTGCACTCTCTCTTTAACCAACTGATCCTTGAAAAAAATCCTAGTTTTTTCAGGACCTCGTATTTTGAAAGGAAAGCGAGGCAAGAGATCTGCATGCAGTCACGTGATGTTCGCAAACAATCAGATAAACCAAAATCTCATTAAGAGAAGGTGTAGACCAAGGTCACCCTGGCCATCTCAGACCGCACTGAAAAAGCTTTTCAGGTCCTAGGTGGCCTCCCATGTTCAAAGCATCGAGGGAGTAAAGAAAGGGACCTTAGTCTAAAGGTGATGGACTGAGGGCTAAATGGGTTTAAGTCTTTGTCCCCCAAATGTAAAAGAAATGAATAGGATAGTCCATGTTGGGTTTGAATTAGCATGCTGGATTGCTCGAGATGAGGCAGGAAGCTGGCAGCTGGGCTCCTCTGGTAACACAGAGAAGAGTCAAAACTACATGTAATGAGTCTCTGAGTGCCCTCTAAGAGGAAGCCCCGAGCCACTTCCTAGGGCGGTGTGAGGGCGCCGGGGGACAAGCCCTCCAGCTGGCTGCCGCTGCCACCTCCACCCAGACGCCTGCCAACGGAGTGCTGTTTCTCTCCCCATAGGACAATCATGACCCAGTATGGCAGCAAGTGGCCAGGGGGGGTGCTCCCAACTGCCTTTTCCTGCCTAGGTGACAGTGCCGCATGTCCCTGACCTCGCTTCCTTCCTCCTCTGGACCAAGTGATGAAAGCACGGGGCACTAAGGCAGTCCCCCTTGCCGAAGCGGTAAGTATGCGTCCCTCATCAGCACGTCCGTGATGCAAGGAATTTGCATCAGCCTGGTGAGCCGGGTCCTAGCCCCTGGCCATCAACCCTATGTCGCATATTCTGAAGACATCCACTGAGAACTCACTCAGACAACACATTTTAGCATTTTTTCCCCTTTGGGACTTTCCCATTTGAAGAAATAATAAGCTCGCTCTCCAGTTTTCTTTAACAAACTAAGCATGTGACAGGCAAGGTCTGATTTTTTTCTTTGCCTATTTCCTCTTCTAAAATTTAAGTCTGCGGTTAGGTAAGCTCTGCAAGCCCGTTTCTCCTTCAGACTGCGGGCTAACACCGCTCTCCGAATAATACCCCACGTTTTGTTGTTTTTCCTGAGCCGTATATGCAATCAGAATAAAATTGTACATAAATGAGGTATAAGAAATTGTCCCTGCACCAATGTCAAGGACTTCTGAACGTGCTGTCACCAAACAGACCCCTGACACCAAAGCTGTGACGTGTTAGGTGGTGAACTTGGTGCTGGGCAAAACAGTGCCAGCCTCCGTGCCCCTACAGGTCACCATTAAACAGTCTGCTCACCTTTGCCACAATGTTCTAATTCTCCTGTATGTCACTGTTCCCTGCGTGGCACCCTGTAGTCCTGGAAGCAGCGATGGACCAGGAGGTGTGAAGGGCGGGGGGGGGGCAGGGGGGAGTGGGTAGGCTGAGGCAGGCGGGAACTTCTTAGCTAACTAGCCTGGGCCCATACCCTGCAGGGCAGTTTAAAACAACTAACTCTCGGACATGCATGTCTGGAATGTAACGGAGACGCCCAGTAAATGACCGCAGTAATTATTCTTGCTGATTCTGTAAAATGAGTTAATGTAATGACCATTCTGAGCACTCCGCTGATGATGTACTCAGTATGTGTTCCGAATGATAGACTCATTATGTATTTGTGGTTTAGTATCGTGATCTAAAGGAACCCAGATGCCTGTCCATTTGGGATCTTCAGACCTCACTGAGGGAATGCTCAGTGGGTATTTGACTAATACGCCTGATTAAGAAAAGGCAGTAGCCTGAGTGTTTTCAGAAAAATCCTGACATGATTTAGTAGGTTGAATTCCGCCTCTGAAAGGGAAATGAAATGATAAGATACGCATCTTAGAGCACAGACTGCAGGTTAGAGAATGGGGCAGAGGAAGAAAAGAACACACGTGGAAAGATAAATAAGGAGGCCGCAGCAAACTTCAGATTTGAACTACAGGAGCGAAGCGGACTGATCACAGAATGGTCTAGAAAGGAGAATCCACTCTACTCCTGGTGGATGAAGGCAAGGAAGGGAACCCAGATGATCTTACAATTTCTGTCGTGGAGCAATTAGGTAAACACTGACTTCACTTACTGAGAGGAGGAACAAGCTTGGGGAGGAATATAATTAGTTAAGAATTTACTTTAAATTGGATCCTTACATCGTCACAGAGTTTATTCAACCGGGAACAAAGAGACATTTCTTTCTTCTTAGCTATTTTTGTCATGCATTTTAAAACTGCCCCATGATTTAACTAGCATGCATCACCAAGAATAAATGCCTATATGGAAAATAAACAGTCTTTTGTTCTCACAAAAATATATAAGGTGACTGAGTTCACAGTTAAGCAACACCTAGAAATCATGACTAAGAAAATAGAATATTGAGAGGGACTCGAAGATTTATTATAGTCAGGGGTCAGTGAAACTGGTAAACATCAGATTCAGAGAAGTGAGAGTAATTTATAGTTCTCCATATTTTTAAGATTTATTTATTTATTTTAGAGAGAGAGAGAGAGAGTGCGCGCGCGTGAGTGGTGGGAGGGGAGAGAAGGAGAGGGAGAAGGAAAACCCTTGAGCGGGCTCTGTGCTGAGCTGGAACCTGACATGGGGCTCAATCCCACACCCCTGAGATCATGACCTGAGCCAAAATCAAGAGTTGGATGCTTAACTGACTGAGCCACCCAGGTGCCCCTTTATTCTCCATTTTCATTTGTTTGAATATATTTCAGAGATTCAACAATAAAATATGAAGAAAAAGAATGTCCTAAAGGAGAAAGAGAGGAAGGTTACAAAACATCAGCAGTGGGGCGCCTGGATGGCTCAGTCGTTAAGCGTCTCCCTTCAGCCCAGGACGTGATCCCAGGGTCCTGGGATTGAGCCCCACATCGGGCTCCCTGCTCTGCTGGGAGCCTGCTTCTTCCTCTCCCACTCCCCCTGCTTGTGTTCCCTCTCTCACTGGCTTGTCTCTCTCTGTCAAATAAATAAATGAAATCTTAAAAAAAAAAAAAAGACATCAGCAGTGACATTAGTTTTGTAAATGGTAATTTGAAAAAATATTTAAAAGTCTACTATTTTATTGGTAGACTGGAATAGTGATACACGATTGATAAATAAAACAAATAATGCAATTTGGATCAACCATTGTAATTATAAAGCAAAAACACTCATTTGTAAAGAGTCTGACCAGAAGCCACTTTTCCCAGTGCTATTTTCAGTCATTTTCATATTTTTAGTAAAATTTTTATTTTTTAAGAGATTTTATTTATTTACTTGAGAAAGAGAGAGTGAGAGAGAGCGAGTACAGGGAGGGGAGGGAGAAGGAGAAGCAGACTCCCCACTGAACAGGGAACCCAACATGGGGCTCTATCCCAGGACTCTGGGATCGTGACTTGAGCTGAAGGGAGATGCTTAACTGACTGAGCCACCCAGGCACCCCTTTAGTGACATTTTTAAAACCCTTTTCGGTAATAGAAGTGATACCCTCACATAAGGCCATAACTGCATTTCCAACAATGAATTATAATCATCAGTTTCTGTGTTTTTTCCTCTCTAAACACAGAGACCATGCCTTGGCCAAGCAAGCCCTGTGCCTGGCCCTGGACGCCCTCAGCCAGAGTTAATCCAGTGAAGGAAGAAAGGGAGATTAGCGTGCATCAGAAATATTAAGCAGTGTCTACCTTCCTGCGTGAAGAAACCTCATGTTCAGCAATTTAGCAGCTAATATCTCTGAAAATATCGGAACTTTTTCTTTATAAATGCAGTATGACCAAGTTTCAGATAGCTTTGAAAATAAAGAAAATTACTACACCCACAATTCCACCATGCAAATATAGGAAGGGTCAGTTAGCATTCTGATTCGGGGAAGGATAGTATTAGCACTGTTAGAATTAATTTATAGTGTACTTAAAAGCATGCATTTTTTAAAATATCCCCCTTTTTTTTTTAATTGATGATGTTGTGGATAGCCCCCTCCAATATGACAACTTGAAGGAAAAGGCATTTTAAAGATAACTTTTTAAAATGCAGATCGTGAATGTGAAAGGTGAGGAAAGATTGTTTGCTAGCCTCTCTGACTGGGAGAGAGATGATACTCCCGGCATTTTTCGAGTCTAGGATGGAGTTTCTTTATTTGCATAGTTTATGGTAACATGGATAGAGGAAAGGAAGTGCTGTTGTAACCCATAAATAGCCAAGTCAACTGACCTGTAACATAAAACATCTCAAATAGAGTATTTGAGAGCCTCTGGCCTTGGATTTGACATAGCTATGTTCTATAAATGGTAACGGAGGAACTATAGTGAACTTGGCAATGGAATATTATTCAGCCTTTAAAAAGAAGGCAATCTTGTCACAAACAACTACGTGGACGAACCTCGAGGATATCGTGTTAAGTAAAATTAGCCAGTCACAAAAGACAAATACCGTGTGACCCCACCTGGGTGGGGTGTCGAAAGCAGTCACGGGCATGGGAAGTCCAACTGGCGGTTGCCAGGGGCTGTAGAGATCAGCAAAGTAGACTCGTGGTTTAATGGACAGAGACTTTCAGGTTTGCAACGTGAAAATGCCCCAGAGATGTGTCGCATAGCGATGTTGTGAATATACTTCACACTACTCAACTGGACACTTACAAATGGTTAAGATGACAATGAAAAAAACAGAGAGAGAAAATTGGAATCAGAAAATCAAGCCAGTGGCTTAGAGTCCTCTAATAAAATTTAGTATTATTTAGAGGTAAGGGACATTGCTAACTCATTCAAGGCCCAATTCTCCTAGGATATTAAATTATTCTTTGTGAAAAAGGTTTATAACCTTTTTTTGCCCTCCACCCCCCTGAAATTTATGAACTGTGGCTCTGGGACTATGAGCCTGAGACTCAGGAGGCCTGGTCCTTTGTCCAAGCTCAGGGCCTAGCCTGGCTGGGATTCGGGCAGTTGCCTGACCTCCCGGAACCTCAACTTGGCCTAAGGCCCTGTCATCTTCCCCACTTGTGAAGACTGTTCCTACAGGGATAGGGGCACACCAGTCCGCAGAGCTGTGCCACCGAATGGGGTACCTGTCAGTGTGCCACACTTTATTCAGTGGTAGTCATCGAAAGCCTATTTTTATGATACTGAAACATGGGTATATGTACACTAATTTCTAGAATAAATTGAGCATTTACTAAGTGCCAACCGCTCTGCTTAGCACTTTGCATATTCAATCTCCCCTGCAGGATTTGGGCCAGAGAAGTTAAGTAACTTTCCCAAAATCACACAGCACACAGGTTTCAGACTTGAACTCAGCTCTGCTGCCTGCAAAGGCCATGCTCTGAACCTCTAAGTTACAGGGGAGCAGAACAGAGAACTTGCATAAAACATACAGATTCTAAGAAAGTCTGTAGAAAATTTTAAAAGGTCCTGATAGAATGGGATCTTCTATAAATTCACCTCTCATTCCATCTCAGTGACACCACCACTCTGGCTCTTCTCAACCTTTAACCTCCCAAACTCCAGCCTCGCCCCTCAACAACACAGAGGTGTGCGTGGACTGACTTAGTGCAGAACTTAATTCGGTCACTACATTGAACTCACAACCAGTTTTAATCCAGTCTCAAGATTCTTAGTTTACTATCAGAGAAGACTTAGTGCCTCAAGAGAAACAAATTATTCATACTTGCCTCAAAGTGCTAAATGCAAGTGTTTGAAGAATTATCAAGAATACGCAGACTGTTTCAAGTATCGCAAGTGAAGAAAACACATACTGTTTTGTGACTTGCCAAACCTGGTCCTTTTTTAAGGTAGCCACTCATAGAGTTGAACACAGACACACAGCAGTTTGCTGAAATAAGTGTATCCTAAGTACATATTTCGTAGGTTGATTTCTGGCCCGCTTGAAGCACTCAGTTCCAAGAAGATAAGAAAAATAACAGTGTTCCTGGAAATAGAAAATGTGAATTAAGTGATATCAGCTCATATAAAGATCAGCTTAAACTAATCTGTGGCGGAAACTATTAGAAGAGTTGTTAATATTAAAGGAACACCATTTTTATCTCAATACGCATAATATGCTTTAATGTCTAAAATATTTGGCTTTTATGGGTTTGCTTTTAAATAAATCGTAGTTTAAAATACATTATAAATTTGTAATGGCGTATTAACATACATTAATAGACACCAAAAGGCAAAACGTCAATCCTGACTAAATACAATTTTTGCGTACTCTGCTACCTGCATCCCGTGGGGTTAAAACAGACCAGAGAAAACCAAGCATCCTTGCTGAACACTCTCAGTTCGAACAGGGGCTCCCAGCCTGCAGTGGGCCTCCATGCTGCTCAGTAATTACAGCCCCCTTCATCTCCCAGATGACGATTTCTTCCTTTCTCCTCAATCCTCAAACCTCTATTAGCACCTGCCTCAGGTTCACTCTCAGCTGGTGACCTTGATTTCACTGAGGACACAGCAGTCGAGAACAACTCTGAAAGCTGGTGCCTCCACACCTACCCATACAGCAGCCTCACGCCCCTGTACCCAGCCTTTTCCCCTGTGTGCTCCTAGCCAAGGCCCAACCCCTCCACTTAGACACTAGATCCCAACCCTTTCACCAGCATTACTCCTGCATCACCTGGTTTTCCCTATTTACTGACTTACTCCTATAAGCATACAAACTTACTATTCTTGTTCCCATTTTAAAAGAAAATAAAATTCTCTTCACCTCTCTTCCCCCTTGTGGAGGAAGAAAATTTTTCCTCTGCCCTTCAAGGTTCTTCTAGGTGGTGTAAGAATTAAATTAACAAGAAAATAATTCATATGCACAGAGGTCTCACAGATATGGGACCTAAGAAGTACCGAGGCAGGCAGCTTTTATACTTTCTAGACAAAGGAACGTGGGTTTATGAGGAATTGACAGGACAAAGAAAATGGACATTTGGGACCATCAATTAGCAAGGAATCTAAACAGAATTTGGGCTGAGGTGGTAAATTAGCAAAAGTAACAAGGTTTGTTATTTCAGCCCTGAAAATTTTCTGTCTCTGATGGTAAGGATGTCTCTCTTCCTCCCAGTGTTGGGAGGGTACCTTTCACATGAGAGATTTATGACCTGCTTTCTAGAGACCTAGGATGGTCAGACTGTTTTTGTTATACTGCCTGTTTCTTAAATAACATTAATTAAAAATAATCATTATGCCATTGTGGCATATTTTGGGGCATCCTGCCCTGGGCTCCCACACTTCCTAGCTGACTTCTCATTCTCTACTTCTCTTTATTTATAGTAAAACTCCTCCAGGGTGGTACTGTCTCTGATTGTCCTCTTAGTCGTTCTTAACCACTCTCAGCAGCCTTTGTCCCTACCACCCAGTCAAGGTCACCAACATCCCGCATAGCCAATGGTCAAATATCTCACTTGACTTATCCACTATCTCTGACACAGACAATGTCTCTTAAGTCCTCCCTCAAAACAGTCTTTCCTCTTGGCTTCCAGGATCTCCTACTCTCCCTGTTTTCTTCCTGCCTCAATGACTCTTCCTTCTCAGTCTCCTGTATGAGTTCTTCTCGTAGTATAGGTTTCAATTCTCAAATCTCTTTTCCTCTCTAGCTTCGCCTTCTCCACTGGTGACAGCATCCAAGCCAAACTGATGCCTCCAGGCTGGTCCTCTCCCCCCAACTTCAGCCCCGATATCCAAATCCCCATGCAACATCTCAGTTTAGATGTATACAAGGAATCTCAAATGTAACAAGCCCCAAATCAAACTTTTGACTTCCACCCCTCCCAACTCATTTCTCCTAAATTTTCTCCATCTGAGTAAATAGCAACTTCATCCTTCTTGTTGTTCAGGGCCCAAACCACAGAGCTAAACTTGCCTTCCCTCCTTTTTCTCATACCCCATCTTCTCTCCACAGGCAAAAATAAAATTTTTTTAAAGATTGTATTTATTTTATTTGACAGCCAGCCAGCCAGTGAGAGAGGGAACACAAGCAGGGGGTGGGAGAGGAAGAAGCAGGCTTCCCAGTGGAGCAGGGAGCCCTATGTGGGGCTCAATCCCAGGACTCTGGGATCATGCCCTGAGCCAAAAGCATATGCTTAACGACTGAACCATCCAGGTGCCCCTCGCCACAGGCAAATTTTATCACCTCTACCTTCCAAATGGATCTGGAAGCTGACCACTTCTCATTCCTCAGTGAATGTCACTCTGGTTCAGGCCTCAAACCTTATGTTATTCAATAACCTCTGAAGGAGTCTCCTTACTTCCATCCCTGCTCCACACAGTCTATAGTAACGTCCCGGAACTTTCTGCTCAAACCCCTTGCAATGGCTCCCACAGTAAAAGCCCAACTCCTTTCAAGGGTCCACGACCTACTTCCCTTTCTTCTCTGACTTCATCTCCTGTGTCTGCCTCTCTTGCTCACGCCAAGCTAGTCATACTCACCTCTTGATTGTTCTCTCTGCTTGGAGCTTCCTTCCCCCAGATTTCTATATGGTCTTTCTACCACCTCCCTCTGGGCTTTGCTTAAATGTCATCTTTTCTGGGAGACCTTTTCCAGACCATGATTTGTCCCTTCTACGCTTCTAGGTTCTCAGCTGGGTCTCTGTAACACAAGACAGATTGGCAAGAGAAAAGCATACAAATTAGCCTTCAAGAAGAGGGGCGCTTGCGTGGCTCAGTCGGTTAAGCATCTTGACTCTTGATTTCAGCTTAGGTCATGATCTCAAGGTCATGAAATCAAGCCCCACATCAGTCTCCACACTCCATGGGGAGTTACTTGAGATTCTCTCTCCCTCTCTCCCCTGCACCCCACTTGCTCGCTCTCTTTCTCAAATAAATAAATAAATCTTAAAATGAAAAGAAAAAAAGAAATGAAGACACAAAGCAAGGTTAAGCCTGAGTGTTTTTCACTCTGGATTTGATGACGACTGGTCAGAGTGTAGCAGCTAAGGGTGATAAAGTGGGGGAACTTCCCAAAGCCTGTTTGTTTAGATTCCTCTGAGTCCTGGTGTCTTTGGAGATAAGGATGCTACTTTCTTCCAGGTAGGGGGAGGGCACCTCTCACAAGAGGGCCTTGTGACCTGCTTCAGGGCAGGCCCCAGAGTCCTTCCAGCACCTGCCGTTTCTCAAGTCCCTTTGGCTTAAAATATTCAGCATGCTGCGGTGCCATATTCTGGGGTAGCGGGTCTCAAACCCTGTCACTACCCCATTTAAAATTCTGATCCACAGCTCCTGCATCCTCCTCACCCAACAATCATGTTCCTCTTCTACCTAACATACTATTCTACTTATTTATGTATGTATTTATTTATTTTTAGTTGTCTGTCTCCCTCAACCCCAATGTCAACTCCATGGGGCAAGGCTTTTTTTTTTTTTTTTTTTTTTTTTTTTTTTATGTGTTAATCACCACTGTATCTCTAGCACCTAGAACGTATCTGCCACAATTATTTATTGAATGAAGGAAAGAACTAGTGGATGGGCCACGGTTAGTGACGTGGACGTATTTTATTATACACTACCATATAACCTGGTGCTCTGGGTCTGTTTTCTCATTTAACCCTTGCATCTACGTAGCGACTGTTATTGTCATTATTTTGCCACAAGGAGTTCAGTGACTACCGACATCATGCAGCCATAAATGACAAAATTAGTTACCAAAGCCAACTCTGTGTGGCCCCAGAGCTATTTTATTCACAGCGTCATAGCTCTGGCTTCAATTCACACCATCAACAGACATACAGTCACCATATCGAGATATGGAGATATATGGATATCAAAGTTTAAGTGGTCCCCAGACAGGGCACAAGGGCCTGGGTCAGTCATAAATGCCACACCATAGGGACTCCTTTTACAGGCTGTTGTGAGTCATGTGTTTTCTGTACCATTTCAAACATCGGAACAGAATATTCGGAACAATCTGAAAGATCCATTTCCCAAAGACCTTCTGCAGGTTAACATCTGATCTAAGTGGCGTTGTATTCTTCTTTCCAGACTTCTGCCTTAAATAAAAAGGGAAGTTGAGTCTTCAAGAAGAAAGGAAGAGAGAACAAAATATTTCAGAGAGATATAGGTTATCTGTATAGAATATTTCTGATAGAATAGACAAGAAGCCCATGACCGCATCACCTCTGGCAGGACAAATGAGGGATTAGGAAACAAGAAAGGGAGAGGGACTTCTCACTCATACCACCTGTACCTTTTGAAGTTCTGTGCCATATGCATTAAGTACCTTCCGTAAATAGGCAAAATAACAACGGCAGTGTGCCCTGTCTGGCCTCCCACCGAGAGGGCAGTGAAGAGGACACATGGCAGTCTTAAGTTTGTCCAGGCCCTGAGCACTCCTTCCAGGTGACAGTCGTTGAAGCTCGCTCCCGGCCTCGGTTCCACCATCTGCAATGGGAAGATCATGATTAGAGCTTGCCTGACTTTGTAAGCAGGGTCTGTTGTGAGACGCTAAGTGTAAAACTTTATACACGCATCAGCGTTCATTATCATTCAGGGCAAGTTTGGTGGATAAGAAAGCAAACCAGCTCACTGAGCTATGGAATAGGTTTCTAGAAATAAGAAAATCGGTAGAAAATCTGCTGTTTGGTCTCAAACAATTTTACTTTAAATTCAAGGAGTATAAGCAAGATGATCACCGGCATCATTCCAGCTCCTCTAGTCTCTGGTCTTGGAATTATGCCAATTTTGGTCATCCTTCCCTAGACCTCACAAGGCCTTTTATCCTCACAATGCACAGACTAGCTGGAACCTGGAGGACTGGAGAGGTTTGAAACTCATTTCTAGAATCAAATAATGGCAATTTTCAGTTCTGTAATACGCTACCCTGAATCTTAAAATGCTAAAGTTATCCACTGGGTTCTGAATGCAGCCTTGCCTTGAAACACGTAACGAGTGAATGAAAAATCGTGGGAAAAAATGCCAAATAACTTGATTTATGGCTATCGATAAGAGAATAAAAACAATGTGTCATGGATGGAATTCGTGAGCCACACACTGAGTATTCAGTAAAGTAGCAAAAAATAACATTTCTCAAGAAAAGGCAGCCTGGGTTGCTTCATAGGCCAATGTAACTAAGTAGCACAGTATTAAAAAAACGAACAAAAACTAAGTGCCGAGGGCGTGTATTTCTGGACTGTTCTGGAGCCCATTACTCTTGTTCACGGGTTCTTTTAGACCATTAAATGGGATGGGGAAATGGGAGGTCCTAAAGTGTTTAAAACACCGTAGAGGGTCCACGGTTTGGGGAAGAACTTTCTTAGAGCTTCATTTCCTCCTTTTTCCTTTTTTCTGCTTCTTTTCCTCCTCCTGTTTCATCTTGGTATTTGTAGAGAAGGGGGAAGTCCTGGGGCTGCAAATCATGTCCTTCCAAACCCAAGAAAACAAAGCGCGGTGCTTATCTAACCACCGGAAGGCCCCGCCCCCTGACGCCCCCCAGTTCCCGCGGGGTTCGCGTGGACCAGCAGGGGGGACCAGCAGGTCCTCGTGGGTCTGTGCTCACTGGGGCCTGTAGTCCTCTGCGGCCGTGGACGGGGCTGCTCCTCCACCCGCAGGGCCGTGGGAAGGTCAAGGGAAAGGATCTGAAAGCGCTCGTGTACACTGATGCAGCACAGCATTATTACTGTGAAAAATTAATTAGAAAAGGGAGCAATCTTCTCATCATTTCCTTATTTCTCTTTTCTCACTTCCCCTTTCTCTCTCCTCCCCGCCCGTCTTTCTCTCCTTCCCCACTCTGCTCTCTCGGCGGGGAGCACACACCAGGTAGTAGGAGCCGAGGGTCTGAACTGTTAAAACAGAACGAAGTTTAGGAGCCCCTATAAGCTACACCCAAATTACTGAGAAATGTGAAAAGAAAAGCAGCTCAGCCCCAGATTCCAGGAAAACGCTGCATTTTGGATTTACTTGCCACTTGGTGCTGTCACATGGGTCGAGTCTTCAAGCTTTGGTCATTAAGTCTTCCGCTTCCTAATACAAAGAAGTAAATGCTGACTCGTGTCATTTGCCTCCCGTGCCACCGGAAATGGCATCTTCTCCCCAGCGGCGGGCTCCCGCACCCAGCAGCAGCACCCAGACGTGAACTCATCTGCCCGGCAGCCGGGCCCGGGGCTCGCCAACCCGGCCCTCGGATCGACAGCCGACAAAGGAGTCTGTCGAGGGACGAGACCTAGAGTCACCTGAGAGGTACACTTTTTAATCACCAGTTACCTTAGTGAGTAAGTACTTTCCAGTTTTCCCATTTTATTTTCGGCATTAACTTCACGTTTCTGAGCAGCCGTTCTTAGGATCGTCCTTTCTTGGGCACTTACTGCCCAGCGAGATCACCATCCTAACCCCTTCACCCCACCCCACCCCCCCTTAAGGAACGGGACAACTGTTACTTTGTGATAAGGATTCGTGATTGATAAACTACTCTGTCTGTAAAGACGTACAGCAAAGAGAGACAGACAGTCGTGAACAGGAGAAAGGACGCGAAGCATTTATTGTGTGTGCAATCTTGTATGTTGTGGTTGACCACAGAGGCTTGGCGGCAGTTTCGACTCCCCGCGCTGCTTTTCATAAAATAGATAGATGACCTTGGGCGGATGACTCAGTCTTCCCAACTTAATTTTTCGAATGTGTAAAGTGGAGAAAAAGAGAACACTGATGTCACAGGGCTCTTAAGGGGAACGGATAGGTAGCTAAAACACGTAAGACCCTGGCGAAGTGGCTACTGAATGTTACTGAATAACAGGTGAAATTAGTGTTTCTACGTAATAAATGAAGGCTTTCATTCGACTGGAAAGCTCTCCTGAGGAGTAAAACCCATCCCTCAAACACGCTGAGGTGGTTCTGGTGCAGAATAACAAGAATTAACATTTGGAAAGTTTACAGAGCATGTCATCTGATTTCCACAATTAACCCTAAGGCAGGCAGTGCAGAGCCGTGGACCTGTTTTTGCTGCCGAGGGAGAGGGGAGAAGTGGAGAGCTGCTCTGAACGTTACCAGCAGGAAGAGAAGCTCGTGGGTCCAAACTTCGAGCTGAAGGGAGGAAAACATGACTTGGAAAAACTAGTGTCAGAGAGTTCAGACGTCCCTTTCTCCAGCTCAACTTCTCACCTCTTGGACCTTGCCCCTCTTCCGGTTCCAAGCCGTAGCGTTTGGAACTGGCGAAATCCTCAGTCCTGCTGCCAACACACAGAGCCGTGGGAACACAGGTCTTCCAGATCCTTCTACAACACAATATGGGCAGGGAGAAGGCAGCCAGAGACTAGCTCTTAGAATCCCATCTTTAAATTCAAAACCTTTGTTTCCCATAGAAACGCTATTGCACTCAGCGCTCAGATACTCTGCTGTTAATAATAATAACAGCAATAATAAAAGAACGTCCATTTTAAAAGCTCTTTCGTGCAATCTCCTTGGAGGAGCTTTGGAGGCCATTTGTCCCATTTAAAGGCTGAGGTGAGCATCTCTCACAGAGATGACGTGAGCTCTGGAGGTGGCGAAACCCCAGCCTGCGACTCAGCCTAACGTTCCCATCACCCATTCAGTTGGCTTTTGTGGCCATTCCTGGAGACAGAATTTTCAGAATCCCACCTGTGCATCAGTCCATCAGTTGAAAGCAACTTAGTCATTATTGGCTCCCCCTCACCCTTCCTTTTCAACCGTGGGAACTTTTTATTCAACGACCACTTAGACTCTGGAGTAGTCAGCAGAAGTCTGAAAAACTCTGAGGCGCACAGAGCGTGAGCGCGGCACTGACTTTTCCACTGACCCATGAGGAGGAATAGTTAACGATCAGTGATGGAAGCCCAACTAAGTTAACTTCATCCCTGCTCTGTTTCCTCAGGGAAAAAAGCCTTAAACCTGTGTACAAAACATTGCTTTGTTTTGTTTTTCCACAGAGAATGCAAAGGAAAACGATATGCAAATATTTTTTTCTAGATAAGACTATTTTTTTCCTTTCCATCTCAACTAATATTTATAGCTGGGGTTAAAAGCTCAGGCTCCGGAGCCATATTTCCTCCTAAAGAAACAAAACTATCTTAAGCTGATCTCATCTATCAGAAGATTCATTGGCAATGACAGACCAGTTCTGCCATTTGCTAGCTGGACAGCCTTGGGTGACGTACGTAACCTCTCCAAGCCTCAGTTTCCTCAACCATACAATGGAGAATGTAAGAGTCTCTACCTCAGTAGGCTGTGGGCGGACAGAAGGCCTGGCACATAGTAACTGCTCAGTAAACGGTAACCTTTATGCAGAAGGCACCGGGCTGCGAGGCGTAGAAGGATGGGTGAGACCCACTTCCGCCAGCCAGGACTAGGATAGAAGGGGGTCGAAGGGCACATGTGTGGTTAATCATAGTACAAAATAGAACCAAGTGCTCGATGAGGGCAGCCATCAGAAGCAGCAGACTTCTCTGTCTGGGGAAAAAAGGGGAGACTTTCAGACAGACGTGGTCTGAAACTGGATCTTAAGGCAGAAACAGAATTTCAGGAGAGGAGGGGGTTAGGGAACCCTGATGCTAAGTCCCAGAGCAAACATGAAGAGGGGAGAAAAAGCCCTCTGGGTATCCACGGGCTCCCAAATTCACCCACAGGCCCTGGGGAGCTGCACAGGAGGAAACATCATATCCCAGGTTAAAAACCAAAGTTCCTAAATGCAAAATGCCGGGAGTTATGCTAGCAGATCAAATGAAAGTGAAGACACGAAGGTCAAAACCCCAGATGATCATGTTTTAGGTCAGAAAACACAACATAAAAACCAGACCATTTCAGAAGTCTTTCAGAGTGAAGACGCACTTCCTTAAGAATGAAGAGTAATTTATGGAAAGTAAAAAAGTTCATCATAAAACCTAATAAAACAGAGGTGAAACTGGTCACTGCTCAGCTTCCCAAAATATATTGCAACACCCTCCTCCCCAAAGCATAGCCTCAGGAATTACATCCCATTTTTTAATGCCAAGACACAGCTGAACGGTTCTCCATCCAGGCTAACGCTCAAGGATTTTGAGGTTTTTAGGAATAGTGGAAGCAGCCACAGTCACGAAGCATAAAAATGACTTGATCCAAGCATTTCAGATGCAGAGGTCATTTCCACCTGGTCATCCCCAGCCTGTGTCGCACGCATAAATTATACAGCAGCTCTCAGGGCACGCGCAGCAAGAATGTGCCGCCGTCATTCCCACAGACGCTCCATTCTTACCTTTAGGAAGATTGTCCAAAGGTCACAAGAGAATTATTTTAGGAATTCAGCCACGGTTTGATGGTAGGATAAATGGGCAACTAGAGAATTTGAAAGTGATAAGAGGCCCACACGAACGGTTACTCCTTGCCCCCTCCCCCCTTCCCACCCCCTGGGAACTTTTATTCTACTCACCTGAATACGTCTGGAATTCAGGAGACAAGTTTGGGCTGGCTCAATTTATTGAGCACTTAAAAATGTGGCAGACCTCACGCTAATGCCTTTGTTCAGCTAACCCTCGCTTCTTAAGAAATTCATAGTATTATTCTTGTTTTGTTGATGAGGGTTCTGAAGTGCAAAAATAAAATGTACTTAAACTGCCCCAGGTAGCAAAGGGGCCTCCGCGGTGGAACCGGATATGAACCCAGGGGGCTGCCTCCAGGCCCCCCTCTGAGCCACTGGGCTTGCCACCATTCAGGAGTCATCTGCATACAAATGGTGATTGATAAGGCACCGAATAATTTGTTTCCATCCAAAGTGGGACTTTTTTTGGTGGGGGGAGGGGTGCCCTTACTAATTGCACTGAGAAAACAGGGGGTCAGCCAGAACGCTTTGGGGCAAATTGAGAAGTATGACCACCGTATTGACTGATGCCGTGAGAGTGGATGGGTTTACCCAGGGAAAGAAGGCTGAAGAAAAGAAGAAAGGAGCCGATTAGTGGGTCGTGAGAGAGATCCACAGTTGGGGAATTGCCCGAGAAAGAGAAACTCACAGAGGATCCTGGGGGAGGTGAGCCGGGAGACAAGGGTGTCAGCCTCGGGCAGTTTTCCGAAGGGAGTCACCTGGGGCGCCCCGGCCCTGAGGAGCTGGGAATGCGGCTAGGGTGATAAGGACCACGAGGTGGCCATTGACAGGGGCGGTCGGGAAATCACTGGTGATTTACTGACCACTGTTTCTCCGGTTTGGTGGAGTTGGGAGCCTCATTAAAGTAAAAGGAGGCGTGAGTGGGAGGTGAGGACCCAGCCACAGGCAGTGCAAACAACTCTTTTTGAAAGTGGCCTTGAAGGGGAAGCAAAAGATAGGACTGTCCTGGAGGTGGAGTCAAAGAAGTTTCCTTTCTTTTTTAAAGCAAGAAACTAGAATGTGTTTAGTGCTTAAAGGAAGGAACCAGCCAAAGGAGAGTGAAGAAAAAGTAGAATGAATAATTATCCCCTCTCCAGGGGACATTCTGGAGCCGAGTTCCTGGGGAGGAAGAAGGGCGAACCAGCTGAGCTGAGGAGTCACCTCTACACCTGCGGAGGTACAGCTCTGCCCCTGCGGAGGGAGGAGAAGGGACTGGGCTGGAAGGTTCCATGGAGGGAACGGGAGGGAGGTGCTGTCTGCAGGCTCGGGTTTTCTCTGGAGTCCCCGTGGGGAGGGGTTGCGGAGCCCGAGGTTTGAAGCTGCCTAATGCACGGCAGGCACCGTACTAGGCCCTTGAGAGACACTGACGTGATCTCTTTTCGTCTTCACTATTGTTCAGTGAGGTAGGTGATCTTACCCCCGTTTGACACCAGAGGAAACTTGGTGGGTCAGCACAGTGAGCAGTCAGCCCAAGAGCACACGGCTGTTTGGGGCCAGAGTCCAGGTCTGACTTCATTGTCTCCCGGAAGGGAAAGCCAGCCCACGGCCTTTCCGTTATCTTGCAGTCTTCGGGGAGTAATAGGTGGGGAGTTAGCGATGTAGTTTTAAATAGTGGTTTGAGACCAGAATGCCGAAGTGAGTCAAAGTCTGTACATGATGGAAATCCTATTTTTGTTCATATGAATTGCTTTGATTTTTTTTTTCTACTTTAGGAGATCCTCTTGTAAAACAAGAGTTGTTGTTGTTGTTGTTTAATGGGTCTGTTTGAATAAAGGCTCCATAGTTTATCTTTAGTTTTTAGAGAATTTACCTGCTATCAGGTATCATGAACCCCCACTTCATTCGTAAAGATGTCACCTGCGTTTCTTTCTAAAGCCCATAGGGACATTTTCTATTAGTCTATTACGATGGGAAAAATATGCTCCTTACGGATTTTTATAAACTTGGTAATTTTCACTCTCCAAGTGTGTGAAATTCTGTGGGTATTTTACTGTGAAAGAATCACAGATTTAAGATGGTGGCCCCGTAGGGAAGGTGATAATACAAATTGATAAGGTCTGCAGGGATTCTGCCTCCACAAGGAAAACTTGTGGTTACGTGGAGCCCACTTTGAAACCCACTAGTTTCAGTTTTCCATTTGTCTCACGTGTGTTTGGGATGTTAGATGTGGGGTGTGAGGACTCGCTGAAGAGCCAAGTTAGAAATATGGCCCATATGGTAGAGTTGGGTGATACAGGGATGGGGTAGAGGAACCCTGACCGTAGTTGGGGACGGGGGGAGGGGTGTGAGTCAGATTTGCAGAGTGACAACTGTCAGAGCCCCAGACACAGGTTTTTTCTAAATTTTTGTTGAATTAATGGCCTGCAGAGCTGAGGCCTCTTTCAGAGGTGAGGTTATTTGGAGTGGGGGGATTAGAATCGGACTTTCTAGTGGTTGATATGTAAGGGGCCGAAAGAGGGTGTCACACCCTACCTTAAAGGACGCGGCGACTCAACCCCAAGAAGTCGAGAGAGACAGCTCTTGATGCAATCACACGAGGCTTTATTGCGGGACCAGCGCGCTGGGGCTCCTCTCATAACCCACGCAGGGGCAGCGGAGAAGAAGCCCCGAGCTATGAATTGGTTGGGTTTTTATGGGGGTTCGTGGGCGTAACCCTCCGGGGGCAATTTTTCGGGGTGTTTACAGCCTCTGCCCAATTAAGAGTCCGGTTGGCCAGTACAAACTGTCCAATAGGAAATTTAGGTCATGCCACTTGGCGCGAGGAACTATCAGAGAGCTTCAGATGGTACAGGGTGGTAGTCTTTCGGAGGGTCACTCTGGGTGTCATTCCGGGTGGAGGGTAGGATGGCAACATGCTGGGGGGTGATAGCTCTGGGTGGGATACAATTAGGTACCCCTCCACCCAAGGACTCGATTTATCTATTTATCTTTAGCAAGCAGGCGTGCACAGAAGCGAGAAGCTGCGGTTAGCGTTGTTTCCAAGTGGGCCCCTTCCTTAAAGTATTTGGGGCGCCCAAACTTTGCTTAAAGGGGATTTTCAGTTATGTTCCTCTACGTATGTTTTCCAAACTTCAAAATGTCCTTTCAGATAGTTGCAAATAATTTGCATCACTCACCACAGCATCTCACAGTACTTTTACGTGGTTTTTTTTTTTTTTAATTTACTCCACTTTTTAAAATAGTACGCCCGCATTATTTCCCCCTTTTCTGTGTTATATAGAAGATTGTTAACGGACTTGGCCCAGAGCAAAACATGAATCTCTTCAGAATCGGCAAACTTCAGGCCATTCGTTCAGCTTTCCCAAAGAGAAGTTTGCATTGTTTTTCTTCTTTGAAAACTTTATATGACATGCAGTTTAATTTTTGACAAGTTTAAAGCCCCCCTAGAAAACTAAGCAAATGCCAACACATTGAGATGAATTCCTGAAAACTAATTGTATTTGTACCATCTATTCCGTTAAAATGTAAGGGGATCTTGGAAAGTTGAAAACATTGATTTGATTACCAAAAATGCAGTTAGGAGGAAATGAACTATTTATATTCTCAACATAATGTTGCATTAAAATGGTTAGTCTTACGCAAGAAACTATTTTAAACTAGTTACAAGGACTTCCTACAGCTAATCAAAACAACATCCTAATCATTAATGACTACCCCTGATTTAAGACTTCACTGCAGGGTCTCTGGAGCAGCCGACCTATTTCTGTGTCTGTCTTCCTGGAACCGAAGATCAGTAAGAAAAAGAAAAAAAAAAATTAACCTAATTTCTACGACACATTGATTAATGAAAAGCAAATGTTACATGTTTGGTTGGTGATAGTTGTACAGCAATAGTCAATGATTTATAAGTCATGGCTTACGAAGCTATTAAAAATTAATTACCCCCAAACGAAGCAATCTAAGCAAAATGCTCGAAAGTCATTTATTCTAGTAGTAGCCATTATTAATGCATATTTCTGTCAGAGCTTTAGTCAAAATCCAAATAGAAAGCATGGAACTAAAAATTATGATTTCAGGAATCATCGTGAAGCTCTTTAAAAAAAAGTGTTAATTTGAGGTTGGAATGACAGATTGCAATTACCACTGGTAAACCTCCTCCCTCCCTCCTGACTCCTCCAGCGGGCTTTGGCGCTTCATATGCATACATTCTTTGGGGCTGCTGGCACCTTCGTCAGTATTTGCCTCTTGCGTGTCCATTTCCTTGCTGTTGCTCTTGAGAGAAGAGACTGCTTTTAAAATACACATTCCTTCCATCTGGTACCGTATCAGGTTCGCAATGATCTTTACTGAATGAATGAATGAGTCACCCTTATCTATAAAAGAGCTACGAAAACATTTTAATAAGTGAGTAGAGCAAATTTGAAGCCAAGGTGCAAAAGACCAGCAATCTGTTTTCAAATCCCCTTTTTGTTTCTTTCTTTCTTTTTTTTTTTTTGGAAATAAAAAGGGCTTTGAAAGTAGAACTTGCCAACCTTTCTTTAGACTTAGCTCTCAATTATTCTTCATTTACCACCACTCCCCCCCAAAAAAGTAACTTTGTTTTTGTTAGGTTTCGTTTTAAGTGCTTGGTATCTTGGTTTAAACGATTTTTTCCCAGGGCGATATAGTCCTGGGGGTGTCTGATTTGTTAATCCTGTCACAGTCCTGGTGCTCTTTATCAAGAATTTCATGAATTTCCTTTCAGTTTAACTTCGACTGGAGCGTGTTCTTTCCAGTCATTTCCTCCTCCCTTTTCCACAGGCTGATCCGCTGGCCTGTTGCACCGCAGAAGAACAATGAGCAATTCCTAGGGAGACGTTTTTGCCCAGGTTTGACTCTGGAGCAGCACCTGGGTGGGTTGAGTTCACTGGTGGGGATCCAGGGCAGCCAGGACTCCTTAAACAGTGAGAGGCCGCGGAGTCTGCAGAATTATGTGTTGGTTACTCCACAATCCAGGTCGCTTCTTTGTTGCGTGTCTCTAGGTAGAGATCAGGTATGGGATGAAATACGTATACTGTCACTCACAGCACACACACACACACACCCCGGGTCCCCACCCCCTGAGTACACATAAACCACCTCTCCTGGGGGGGGGGCAGAGGAAATGGGTGCCTCCCTGCACGTAAAGACACAGCAAAGCTCTCTTCTGTCTTGTCTTCAAGTATCTTCCTGACTGGAGCCGAGCTGTTCGATTCAGACCAGCCTGCAGTAAAGGATGTCTCCCTACACAGACAGACTTTGGCGTCGGTGGTTTTACCTTTTAGTTCCATCACATCAATAGCCCTCCCTATAAAATGGAAATAATAAAGATTATCTCATAAATAGGATTACATCTGTAAAACAGCTGGTGTGCAGTAGCCATTCAACAAACATTAATTTGGCTTTATTCAAAATCTTTCACTTGGATCGTCTCATTCTCCCATCACAGGACCCTGCCAGAAAAAACAGGACAAATACTCTGTAAATCCCCCGCCCCCTTCTACAGATGATTAACCTGGTGTTTTGAAACTTGCTCAGTAATTATAATAACTAAGCTTTATCCATGGTTACTACTTGTCAGGCATTGTTCTAACTGTTTGACATTTAGTCCTCACGTGAAATTGTGAAGTGGGCACTCAAAGTCCCATTTTACAGATGAGGAAAATTAAGGCAGAGAAAGGCTTAAGTAACTGCCTAAGGACAAAGAGCTGGCAAATAGAATAGTTGGGGTTCACACCCCAGTAGTGTTGCTCCGAAGGCAGTGCTTTTGGCCAGTATACCTCAGTGCCTCTGGTTCCCACAGCTTTTGAGTAGTGGATTGGACTCCCACCCGTCAGTCCCAGTATAGAGCACTTCACACCCAGAGGAGGAATGCATTAGGCCCAGGAAACAAAGTACCCTGCTTGGAGAGCCTCGGGGTTAGCAGACCTGCCTGCCCACCCCACGGAGAGAACGCTAATGGAAGGGGATGGTGTTCAGTATCGTAGGGGACGAGGCCCGTGATGGGAGCAGAGTGCTAGCCCAGAGAGAGCATCGGAGCAGCCCCATGAGAACCTGAGAAAGTGTGGGAGGAGGGTTCCCCCTTCACTTTGCACTTTGGAGACTGGGGTCTAGGGCAGGGGAGCACTATCTGTTCACGAAGACCCTGAAAGAATGCAGCACCTGTTTCTGCTCTGTTCGTAGCGCTCTGTGTCATCGTTCCCAGTGACTTTCTGATCTGCTCCTGAAGGGCGTGACCAGGTTTTACTCATTTTTATATCCCCTCTGTGGAGCCCTGAGTAGACACTTAATAAGTTTGAGAAATGATTGCAGACAAAGGAGCATGCCTGAGCCCCAAAGGGATTTGGAGGTTGCCTACGGTTTTATCCTGTTGTACCACAATGAGCTCTATCCTCTTCTTAAGCTTTTTTTCTGATAACAGAAGCGTTTGAATGAAGATTCTTTGGGGGAAAAGAAGCCAATATTTTCAACTGTTCTCTTACGGCAACTCTTACAGACTACCCGTTTTCCTGTTTTTATTTTTGCACTTGTACCCATTTAAAACCACAAATAGTGTAGCTTTTAAAAACTGTAATTTAATAATAGCTCTCCACCCACCCCAAATAAAATGCTTACTGATGCATGGAAGCCTGGGAATATCAAACCACAATGGATTGTATTGGCCTGTGTAAGTGTATGAAGTGGATACCATGTTCCTCCCCGTCTGAGATCTGCTGGTGATACTGAAGTGTGTTTTTACCTTTTATTCATTAATGGATATGGTTGTAAATGTCAGCTTTAAAATAAACTGAAGTTTTGAAGATGAGTTTCACAACTCTTAAGGTTTTATGCAATGCGCTCAGGAGGAAAAACATTTCCTCTACCCTGTTAGGGTCAGTGTCTGGGGCCCTGTGAATGAAAGACAGGTTATAAGGAGAAATAGCACACAATTTTTATTAATATTTATGTACACAGGAGTTCACAGAATAGAAACGCAAAGAAGCAGGTTCAGGGGCTTATATATCATTTTAACAAAGGAAAAAGAGTTGGGTTTCATGGGATGATGAATTGTGGGGAAGACTCGGAAACATATGAGGGAACAAATGGAAAATCGGGGCTATTTTAGTGAAGTCTGCAAACTCATGTTGGTGGCGACAGCTCCCTGTCATCTTCCTTGACTCCTCTCTTCCTGGTGGGGGAAGGAGCACCTGCCTCAAAGGGAAATTTATACACTGCTTTAAGGCAGGTAAGGGAAGTGCCGAGAACTCTTCCTGTGTCTGTCCATTCTTAGTTGCCTTCAGCTCAAAATAATCCTTATGCTAAAATGGCATATTTGGGGATGGCATATTCTGATCTTCTTCCTATGGAAAGCAAAGAATATTACAGCTGTAACGTGTGAATGATTTCCAGTGTTATTGCCCTTTTTTACAAGGCCTGTTGGCAAAAAACAGCTGATTCCTTGTTAAAAGAAATCTGTTTTTATGTTTTCTGACCTGGCACATGTACTTTTCCTCCTTTTTCTTCCTTTTTTTTGGGGGGGGGTGGATTTTTTATTTATTTGAAAGAGCACAAGCAGAGGGAGAGGGAGAAGCAGACTCCTCACCAGCAGGGAGCCCAACATGGGGCTTGATCCCAGGACCCCAGGGTCATGACCCAGGTTGAAGGCAGATACTTAATAACTGACTGAGCCACCCAGGCGCCGCATGCTTTTCCTTTCTGTTGTTTATTGCATTTCATTGAATTCCTTTTAAGTTATTAAATGTACAATTATATATAAAGTATATTTACAAAAAAAGAGGTAAGGCAAGTCATCCGTAAACCTGCTTTTCTATTAAAAACTGTTTTTGCGTATTTTCTTTCAGTGTGACCTATTTTCTAAGTTTCAGTGAGTGACACAGGGCACACATGTGACATGTGACTTTTTCAGCTTACCATATCACAACGTTCTGTGCGTTCTTGCTCGCTCACCATCCTCATTATTAAGCAGCTGCAAAGTTTGCCTCCCCATCCTCCAGTGGTCGGACACTGACTTCCCATCCGCAGTGTCACCTCCAGCCAGGGAAGGAGGGCCTATGGGGTTGGCGGCTTCTGACCTGATGGAACTTGAGCCTCCCAAAAGCCACTGAGCAGGCGTTCACAGGTCAAGGTGAGGCCTGGCCAGGCAGGGCTTACTGCTCGGGCTCCCTTCTTGCTCTCTTCCTGCTCCCAGGCTTAGGGGAGTGGCTTTCCCAGGCCAACCCTCCATGCCCTTGCCCGAGGCTTGCCCACACCGAGGGCCTGCCCGGGGGGCATCCCTCCCAGCCACCTCTCCTTCTGTCCTAGCAATCCGAAGACCCGCCGCGTGTAAAGCAACGTCGTGGGCCGCGCCCTGGGCATCATGGTCCACCTGCAGGCCTCGGAAGTGCAGCAACTGCTGCACAACAAGTTCGTGGTCATCCTGGGCGACTCGGTCCAGAGAGCTGTGTACAAGGACCTGGTGCTCCTGCTGCAGAAGGACTGCCTGCTCACCACCAACCAGCTCAAGGCCAAGGGGGAGGAGACCTTCGAGAAGGACGAGCTGGTGGACGGAGGCCAGATGGGCCCCATGCACAACGGCATCCAGTACCGGGAGGTCCGCCAGTTCTGCGACGCCCACCACCTGGTGCGCTTCTACTTCCTCACGCGCGTGTACTCCAGCTACCTGGAGGCCATCCTGCAGGAGCTGCAGTCCGGCGAGCACGGCCTCCCGGACGTGGTCATCATGAACTCCTGCCTCTGGGACCTCTCCAGGTACGGCCCGGACTCCTGGCAGAGCTACCTGAGGAACCTGGGGAGCCTGTTCGGGCGCCTGGGCCAGGTGCTGCCCGAGTCGTGCCTCCTGGTGTGGAACACAGCCATGCCCGTGGGCAAGCGGATCACCGCGGGCTTCCTCCCGCAGGAGCGGCAGCCCGGGGACGACTCCCTGCGGGTCCAGGTCATCGAAGCCAACTTCTACAGCTCCGCCGAGGCCAAGAGACACGGCTTCGACGTGCTGGACTTGCACTTCCACTTCCGCCACGCAGAGCAGCACCTGCAGCGCGACGGCGTGCACTGGAACGAGCGCGCGCACCGCCACCTGTCCCAGCTGCTGCTGGCGCACGTGGCCGACGCCTGGGGCGTGGAGCTGCCGCGGCGCGACCACGTGGGCGCGTGGAGCAGGCCCGGCCCGGGACTGGAGAGGTGGCGGCCGGCCGGCAGAGGCCCGCGGGCCTCCCCGCCTCCCCGGTGCAGCCCTCTACTCCCGACTCCCCCGCTGCCCCTGCCGCCACCTCTCCACCTGCCCTTGCCCCCGCATCCTCGTCCCTTTCCTTTTCATCAGGTGATGCCGCGGTGTGTGGTCTGTCCCCAAGATACGTATTATTACTCTGACCAGCCTTTCCAGTCGGATCAATTCTCCAACTATTTCCATTCAGATGTCCCCTCAGCTGCCCAGACGGGATTTGCCTTTGAAGATGACTTTATGATCGATCCTCAGCCGCCTGTGCCCCCTTTCCCCATACCCTATCTGCAGCGGGCCCCCGTGGTTCACAGGGGTTTCCCCCGGTACGCGCCTCGTGGCCCCTACGGGCCCTGGGGTCGGCGGCCGAGGCCTTCCAGGAGACGGGGCCATTCCCGCCCACAGCCAAGGCCTCAGTAAACCGACGAGGGCCTTTGTCCTCCTCCTATTCATGGGCTGGACAGATCATCTGACTGTCCGAAACTGACTGACCTTGTTAACTGAAGCCTTTGGTCCGTGCTTGGGCTTCTTTTTGGTTATTGGTGTCACCGATAAGGACAGGGAAGGGCAGGCAGTCTCCTCCATTTTTGTTGGCTGTGGCCTCCTCCTCTATTCTCTGGGGGTGATCAAGCATTATTCCCGCCTCCCCACTCCCTCTCCTGTTTGTCTTTTTTTGTAAACAGAAAATAGAAATAAAGAAGTCGTTTCACCATAGTAGTTGTGGGTTTGGGATGTGGCTATATTTAATGGTACCTCTCCCTTCCATTACGAATTAGCTGCTTAAAAAGCAAGGACAGTGTTTATGGCATCTATTTTATAAATTACTCAAAATGGAATTTGTCTGAAATCGTTCTGAAAGTCTCCATAAGATGGACCTGCTTCCTTACCAATAAACAGAAGAACTTTAACTTTTTGTGATCATATTTTCCAGAGATTCTCAGAGTCATTGAATTTTAAAACTGGGAAAGCTAAATATATAATGTTTCCTAGTTAAGTAAGCCAAGAGAGGTGAGTGACTTGTTATAGGTCACACAAAAATCCCTCTTCCACTAGTCTTTCCTAGTTTATACCGGTTTCTGATTGACATGCATTTTCAAACCATGGAGACTGATACCACAGCAGTGTCACACCAAGAAGGACAGTTAACCGAAACGTGGTCTTTCTATGAAAATGATGGTGAAAACCGCTGTAGCCCCGTAACGCCCAAGGCTCACTGGCTGGATGTGCAATGTGTGTAAAGTAGAGAGGATGGTGTGCTTGTGACTTCGTGATTTCTTTGAATAGTCTTTTGAGTTTGGGACTTGAGAAAATTAGAAAAGAAGAAGTTGCACTCGATCACAATGTCTAACACCATTACAGAATAAAACTACTGGTCGGAAGGAACCACCCAGGGCACAACTCGTGACAGACGGCCATGGCCATCTCTTTGCTGTTTTATGGAAATGTTAACATCCATGGCCATCTCTTTGCTGTTTTATGAAAATGTTAACATCACAAAGACTTAATATGCTACGGCCTTTATCACCCTAGACTCATGAAATGTTAATACTTGTATAAAACAGTCAAAACAGGACATGACTAATATTTTCTGAATGATTGATTATTTCATTGGATTGATTTGACTGGCTCGTAAGTCCTCAATTGGGCCATTCCTGAAGTTGACAGTAAGTGTCAGGAAATGTTAATCTGCAAAAAATGAAATTCATGAAGTCACAAAAAAATTGACAAGATCATCTCTATAGAAGAAATACACAGCAGCTTTTAATCTACTAAAAAACCATAAAATTTGCAAAGAATAAGACCTTCCTCTTACCTCTGTGTCTCAGATCCTAGCACGGTGTATACCACTTAGTACTGAATAAGGTTTCTTGAATGAATTGTGAGTGAATGACAAGGTGAAGTTCCAGTGTTCCTAAGGACGCTGTGACCCAAGTCTCTGAGCAGTTACTGTACGTGGACGTCGAATCCTTTAGCACATCTGAAGGAACATTGCTGAAACAGCGGATGACAACCATCAAGGACTCAAGAACAGTGGTACCTGCAAGTGAGAATTTGCCAGAATGTCCCAGCAGAGTCAGGAGAGCGAGTACCTGTCCAGCTAATGCCAACGTTCTAATCCCAGGGAGGAGGGGAATGCACCAGGCTGTGAGATTCGGTAACATTAGCCCTCGAGATAAACCCGTTGCCTCATTCTGATTTTACATTTCCCAAGCAAGACAACGCAGTGCTTAGGAGTTGATCTGAGTACGTGGACTCTAGTATTTATATTTTCGTGAATAAACCAAGAAATCAGTGGTGTGGTTTGTATCTCTTATGAGTCAGGCTAGTGTTCTGATCACACCAGATGAGGCAAGGAGAGTGAGTTCTTTGAGGTACGGTACCGAGGACCAGATGCTGAATCAAAAAGGAATCTGCTATCTTGTATTATGGATTAAATTGCACCAATTACTTGATGGTCCTGTTTTTCTCAGATGGGGAGCGGTGCAGGTAGACTCAGGGAAAATCTTTTCCTGCCCAGGTGTGTTAATGTCCTAGAGCTGCTGTAATGATTACCACAAACTTGGTGACTTAAAACAACACATATTTTATTCTCTTAGCAGTTCTGGAGCTCAAAAGTCCAAAATCCACTACCCCTGAGCAAAATCTGTACGGGGTCTCTTGCTGTCCTACGTGATCGGGCTTCCGCCTGCCCCCGCAATGTTGTCTTCTGGAACTCTCTTCATTGATCTTCATGCTTTTGGCCACACTGGGCTTCTCTCTGTTCATACACAACCTGCCAAGCTCTTTCATAACTTGGGTCTTTGTGCTTGCTATTCCCTTTGCCTAGAATGTGCCACATCCCCTACGCCCTGTTTCTTGGGCTGTCTAACTCTTCATGCTTCCATCCCCACTTTTCAAGTCCCCTCCTGAAAGGCCTTTGAGGACCATTTCAGCTACAACGACTGTTAGAATCTATCATGGCACTCCTTTCCTCGTATGGCTTACCCCCTCATTCGTGGCTTCAGTAGCTGCTTGCTTCTTAGCCCCTCCCACTTGGAAGTAAGCTCCTAAATCTTATTCACTGTTGAATTCCCGATGTCTCATAGCACAGTGCTTGGCAAGGTAGGTGTCCAAGTATATTTACTTCAGATAAATGTTCAAGAACATAATTCACGTTGTGTACTCACAAAAACATAATTTATATTAAAATTGAGCTGTATTTGATCACTTTGCTTTAGAAAATGTCTCTAGAATTCTCTCAACTTGATCTAAGTCATCCTGGGTGGCTAATATACCCTGAGCCTCTTCACCCCCATGGTATTAGCCTGATAGCACCTTCAGTGCTAATTTCATACATATCCTGGCCTTTATCTTCCAGCCCTGAGCTGCTTTGCCCATTTTTACTCTTGCTACCTTGCTCCTTAAGTCAAGAAACCTAGCAATGCAATCAAGCTCTTGTCTGGTAAAAAGAGCCTAAATTATTCAGCAGTTACGAGAGAAATGATTGCTTTATTGTTAAGACTTAAAATGCAGGGTTCATTTGGCCTCTTCTCCAGCCTCAAAAAATGAGAGCACTCAAAGCTTTTTTCACTTGGCTCTTGTCTTCTGGAAAAAGAAAAGAAAAAAGTAAAATTAATGAATAAATTAACATTATCCAAGCAGCATATGATTCTCACCTTATTCTAGCATAAGGTATACTGTTACGTCGAAGGCCAAAACTTCGAAACTGTGACTATTTTTCCCTCAGCACAAACAAAGCAAGGCCCAGCATTTGAAAATAGATGGAATCTTCTATCCTGCCATAGGATGGGGACCATCCCCCCAACCCGCTGGCCAGCTGCAGAGCCCCTATTCTCAGGGCCCCTGCATTGCGTGATGCTTGGACCCAACATTAATGTTATTTCCTCGAGCTGTTCACAGTGGCAGCTCCATCTCTGACGGCTTTCTGTTCATGAATTCTGCACAAGTACTTAGTTTTGAAAACTTGGATCTTTAAGGCTCGGATGGAAAGGATTTGCCATTATTTTAAACAATTGTCTGCTTGTTTTTAAAACTCTAGAAACAATATCTCATTCCTACCACGTCAAAAAAGCCTCTTATCACTGCTTCCTTAATTCATAGTTTTTCACAAGATTTTACCCATTAAACTTTAAAGAAAGATTTCCTAAAACATGTCTCTGAGCCATCATCTGTATATGCGTTCAACAGGCAAGGGTACTTGTAAGGATTTGTTCTGTAATTGCCCCATGTGGAAATTCACAATGACTCTTAATGGATTCGAGGCTCTGAGAAGTTCTGCATGAAATGAACTTGGTTAAACATGTGTAGCCTAGTATTTTCCAGATTTATTGAGCCACAGACCGTTTTCATATGCATTATGTCTTGAAAACATATTTTGGGAAATACCATTCTAGAGAATGCCACATAAAATAGTTGGTGTAAGTGAAAAGAAGGCGTGTTGGTGACATTCTATACATGAAGCTCTTTTTCAGTGGAGGATTATAATCTGTGCCCAAGTATGAACTAATATTCCTTAGGTAAGCCTGTGACAAGTCTGAGACTGGTTAGTTAACCGAAGTAGGATGAAATGGACCAGGCGTGATGGCCCTCTTCTTGCTCTAAGGTGGGAGGCTGGGTGGGGAAAATGGGACTGTGTGGCCAGTCCAGCCTGCAGAGTAAGGTGTGCAGGGGAGGTGACAGTCATTCCACATGGCACCTTCTGTCAGCACCTAACAATGCTCTAAGGAGCAGCCCCCAGATCTCTAAGAAGGGGCCTGTCTTGGAAGAGTGGGAGCACCCACGGAAGCTTCTATGGCAGAGGCAAACAATGGACACCCCCATGAAGAAGAGACACCATCAGGCCTTGTGGTCTGTGACATCGAGTCTGGGCCCCGAGCAAGTGTCCTCCATCATGCTGCAGAGATGCCTCTCAGACCTGGGGGTACCTGGCTTCTTATCTTCACTTCCCACTCCCATGTCTACATCACATGGACTCATTTTTTATACTATATTTCATCTCCGTAATTCCATCACAGTGCCCAATGGATCCTTTTCCTACCAACCACTCCTCCCTAACAGCACCATGCCCTAAGGCAGTGGTTCTCAAACTTTATTTGGAGTCTGTCAGAATATCCTGGAAGGCCTGTGAAAACACTGCGGCTGCCATCTTTCCAACAGAGTTTCTGATTCAGTAGGTCTAGAGTGCGGCCCTGGAATTTGCATTTCTAGTAAGTTCCACACTTGGAAAACCGAAGAAACAAAAATGTAGAAAGAAACATGTAATCCCACTTACGTAGCCATAACCTAAATGTATAACCATTGTCAACATTTTTCCATATATATCCTTGTTCTGAAGTATTTTAAAGGAAGTTGCTTCATAATATTTCATCCCTAAATATTTTGTATGTGGGAAAGAAGGACATATTCCTACATAACCGTAAGTATTACATCTAACAAAACTGACGATAACTTGCTGATATCATGTGATACTGTTTGGACCCCTCCCCCCAAATTCATATGTTAAAACCCCACTGTGATGGTATTAGAGGGTGGGGCATTTGGGAGATAATTAGAATGAGATGAGGTCATGAGGTTGGAGCCCTCACGAATGGGATTAGGGCCCTGAGAAGAGTCACAGAAGAGCTTGCTTCCTCCCTCCTCTCTTGGCCGCGTGAGAATACAATGAAAGGTGGAAAAAGAAGGTTCTCGTCAGAATCCAACTATGCTGGCACCTTGATCTTGAACATCTAGAGAAATTTGTTTCTCAATTTCTAAGTTTCTGCCTATAAACTGATAAATTTCCATTGTTCATAAATGTCATTTATGTTATTGTTGTAAGAAATGTCTGTTGTTAATAAGCCACTGGTTTATATACCAAAGTCTATGGTACGTCGTTATACCAGCCCGAACTAAGACAGATACCCATTCCCACAAATGTTTTCTATAGCTGTTCCAATCGGGGTCCACTAAAGAATCACACATTGCAGTGGTTATTACGTCTCTTGAATCTCTTTTAGTCTAGAGGAGAACCCAAACACAGGCTTTTTTTTTTCCATGACATTGACACATTGAAAAGACACGTCCTATAGAATGTTCCACTTTGACTTTGTCTGATTTCTGCACGATGTCATTTAATTTTTACTTTAGCCCCTGTACCTCCTATGAAGTGAATGTTAGCTTCGAAGTTTTGATTAGATGCCATAGTAGAATGAGGGTATATACGTACCTATGTCCGTTGGCAAATGAGAGACTAGTCTTTTATTAGTTGATTGACAAATACATATTTGTTAACTCAAAAAAAAATGTTTATTTTGTATTAGGTAATACATTCAATTTGCATGGTTAGAGACAATATTATTATATAACATTGTTCAAGAAAATTGCTACTTGTGTGGATTAATTTAATGCTTTACTGAGTAATTCCTTAATACCAAATTCTCAAATTTTTCCACTGAAATACCACTAACGATGGAGGAGATTGAACCTTTACTCACAGGAGGTCTGCCTCTGGCAGCTGACCCCCAAATCAAATTTATTTTACACCTCCTATTAAGATATTAACTCAGGGTTGCCTGGGTGGCTCAGTCGGTTAAGCGTCTGACTTCAGCTCAGGTCATGATCTCAGGGTCCTGGGATCGACCCTTGCATCTGGCTCTGCACTTAGGGGAGAGTCTGCTTGTGCCTGTTCCTCTCCCTCTGCTCCTCCCCCTGCTCATATGCGCGCTCTCTCTCTCTCTCAAATAAATAAAATCTTGAAAAAAATATTAACGGAAATTCTGTGCTCAACTCCGTACAGTATCATTATTTGTTTTATGTTTAAAAATAGCAATAATGCCCTTCAAAACATTGAGTAGAATCAGTGCTACAGAAATACAGAAATGGGATTCAGGGTCCTAATCCATAAAACTGGAGGATGAGGACACCTATCTCATAGGATTATTATAGATGTCAACCGAATTAATCTTTATAAAGTCCTTGCGACTGTGATCGGCACATAGATGGCACTATAAAAGTAGTTGTTAAAAAAAATTAAAGCTTTTCCAAGCTCGTCCTATTGTTTTACCTACCACCATACCTCCCAGAGTATTAGTAACCCAGTTTGAGCATGATTTTAATATTTAAGGCCGTAATTATGGTTGGAGCAAACGAAGACGCAGAATGTGATCGTTTAGTTGGGCTACGTTAGAAAAGGAATCAAAGAACGGAGGGAAAAGGACACGAAGCCGCGGCACTGGCAGAGGGTGCTGGTGTCCAGGCAGGTCGGTGGTGTGGTTTTTAGCAAACGTTTCAGAGCAGTGGCCGCAGGCCGTGTGCCAGGTACTGAGGACTATGGGAACAACCAACAGCTGTCAAGATGAAGTGATTGCAGTGTTTCTCGGCCCACTTCCATCAGAATCACCTAAGGTGTTCGTTAAACATAAAGTGTATGTGGCCCCAGCCTGGATATCCACTATCAGAATCCGTGAGCGTACACTCAGGACATCAGGAGTTTTACACAAACACCAATTCCTTATATAACTAGAATGTGTAAGGGATATTGCTCAAGCTTACTGCCCTTTTCTCCTTACAAATATTAGCTTTAAAAAGAATTTTAAAAAGATACTCTGTGCGCTGTATCAGAATAGTCAGAATTGTTGGCTGGAAGAAAATGTAGCAATCATCTAGTCTAGTAATTCCTAACTCGAGTGCCATGTTATAGTGACCTGGGGAGTTAACCAACACAACAATCACCAATAATTACCAGAAATGCTGGGGGCAAGAACCTGGACGTAAGTGTGCTTAAGAGCCCTCTAAATATTTGCAATGTGCAGCCAGGATGAAGAATCAGTAATCTGGTCCAACCTTATCTTGCAGATGTGGACACAGGCCTCCAAAATTAAATGACTTGCCTAATAAGATGGTAGAGCTTTCTTCAAAAGGTGATTGTGTAAGCTAGACTAGGTATGTTCTAGTGCAGTGTCTTTCAAAATAAAGGTAATGACCCATTAGTGAATTGTGAACAGTCTAGTGCATCCTGACCAGAATTTTTAAAAAAATGAAATAGAATAAAAAATATCAGCATACATATCAAGCAACAATGGTATTATTTCATGGCGTGTGTTCAGTGACTAGATGTTACACGTGATTCTCGTTTTGGGTTGTTACCCAAAAAGTTGGAAAGTCCAGTTCCGAGTTTCCTTAAAATTCGAATATCTAAGGACAGAAGTTGACATCTGTGTCCCGGAGGGATACCACCCCGTCCTCTGCCCAGCAAGTAGCCCATGGAGACGGTCTGCATGTCACTGAGGTCAAGAAAACAGGCTTGGGGATGCAAATACCTCCGGGTAAGTTGAGTCTGTGACTCTTATTGGTGATGAAAGCTTGTGCACGAGGTTAAACGTGTCATGGCTCAGCTAGCCAAACTAAAATGGACCCCACCTCGCAGAACTGTTGGCTTTAAACAGCAGTATAAAGCACTGGGCATAGTGTCTGGCATATAGTGAACAGTCAATAAATACAAATAACTAAAAAGGCATCCGTGAGCTCTCATTTCCCGACTCTGAGAAGACATGAACTAAAAATGTACCGTGACGAGGATAGTCTTTGGAAGGAACTGGATTCTTGGGTCTGATGTTTATTTTAAGAAGAACAAAAGTTTAAAAAATAACTAAAGTAGTCACTTCAACAGGCAAAATATTAACAAGAACAATTTTCTGTTTTCACAGAACTGGAAGTTATGGTATCACAAAGATACCTTCTTATCCTAGAGACAAAACTTTCCAGTTCTTTCTTTTAAAGAATGCCTTGTCTTACAGATGTACGAGCCAAGCGTATCATCAGCCCCTTGACGTCATAACTTGTTTAGTTTCATTCTTAGTTTCTTTCTTTCTAAAAAGATACTCTTCAACGTTGGCAGGAAGAAGTGTTTTGAATTCTTTTCTGGTAGCTGGATCCTGCATTAAAGGAAATATCGGGCTCTTGGCCCCAAACCACCCTACAGTTGCTCCTGGAGCTCCCATTCCTCTTTTGCTCAGACCCTTTGCATGCGCACGGACATGTCTCAGGTACAGCTCTCCACGTTTAATATGCATCTCCTCAATCAAGAAATAAACTCCCCTACACTCACCCATGCCTCAACCTCCAATTTGTAAAGAGACAAGAGCTCATCTGGTCCTCAAATATAGACATGCCTGGGCTATTAACATTTGTACGGCGGCTGGTACAAACCCCGAGTGTTCTTTTTCCTCTTCATCCCATGAAGGCATACGAATGTTCTATAATGTCATTTGCATATAAATATATATGTATATATATGCACGTATGTACATTTACACACGTAAAAAGGACTGCAATGATATAAGTTGGTAGGCCATAAATGTAGTGGGCTAGGCGTTGTAGAGGATTTAGAGTTGAGTTAAAACTAGCCCTGTCCTCAAGAAGCTTAAAATCCAGCAGAGAAGACAGGACATGTGCACAAATAACTGGAGTCCGGGGGAAATGCAGTGAGTGCCAGAAGAGACAGCACTGTGGGGGTGCAAGGGAAGAGAAGGGAAGGGAAGAGATCCCATGCGCCCAGCAGGTGGAGGGGCCGATAGCCGAAGAGGCCTCCAGGCAGCATCCTGAAAGAGACAGGAGTCCCCTCTGCCTACGTGAGATGGCTCATGGTCCTAATGAGAGAGACCATAAACAAAAAAGCAGGCAGGAAAGCTTCCCCGCGGAGCCATTGAGGAAGTCACCTTGGTCAGAGCACAGGGCCCGTAAGGGAAATAGAGGTCAAGAGTTTGGGGAAAGAGGTTATGTGGCAGTTTTCTCAGCTGCTGAAACAAATTGCCATGAACTGGTAGGTGAAGATAAGTATATTATCCTACAATTCTGGAGGAAAGAAGTCCAAAATGGGTTGCACTGGGCTCAAATCAAAGTGTCTGCAGGACTGTATTCCTTCCGGAGGCTCTAAAGGACAATCCGGTCTCTTGTCTTTTCCAGTTAAAAGCTGCTCCCATTCCTTGGCTCCTGGCTCCATCCGTCTCCACAGCCAGCGACGGCTGGTTGAGTCTCTCTCCCATCATATCCAATCCCATTACTCTGCCACCGCCTCTCTGCCTCCTGCTTCCACATTTAAGGATCCCATTAAGGCCTACCCGGATAGTCCAGGATTATCTTCCCATCTCAAAATCAGCGATTAGCAACCTTAATTCCCCTTTGCCACGAAACCTAACATATTCCTAGGTTCTGGGAAATAGGACACGGACATCTTCGGGGGGGCCATTATTCTGCCTACCATAAACTGGAACCACAGACTAAAGGGCCCTGAATGTCAGGATTGTCACCCCCATTTCTCATGCTGGGGTAGAAAAAACACAATGTCTGTTTTCAGATGAAAGATGGTTTCTTTAAAGCAAATACTTTCTTGCTTTTAGCTGGAATTACAGCGATTCAGCATAGCAACCCAGGCTGTCTCGGACTGAGTGAATGTTCCAGGTGGCAGTTATAGATGACTTTGATTAATAAAATATGGGGAAGTAAATTAAATATTGATAAATGCAGGTTGATATGTTCAGTTTTTCCTAACACAGGGCCCACAGGGAGAGGAAACCGTAAAGGAGGATCTCAGTACTGGAAATATTGGGAACTACTGCCTTAAAAAATACGGCTTCCGATTATTCCAGTTGGCCTACCTGCAGTATGTAACATTCTTTCTCTACTACTGCACATCTCTAGGATTGTAGGATGAGAAGTTTGGAAAAGATTAAAAGAAAGTAGATTTGGCAAATGCATTTCATCTTCCAACTTGTTTATGGTTTGATCAATAATTCATCCGGTAGCATCTGTCTCTTAAAGACGATCTTGTCTGTTGTCTTTATGGTTGACAAATTAGGATATTAAAAAACAAAATACCTTCTTTTTAAAGCACACAGCACCTCAAATGGAATGCCCCCAATTTATGATGTGTAGATAACAAAAACAAATGATGTAAAGCCATACAACAGGAAGACGGAAGAAATATCTGATAAAGCAGGAAGCCCAAATGAGATAACAGAAAATCCATCTGGGTTTGGACACGGAGCTGTTGAAATGGCCTTTATTTATTTGCTTAGCCAATTTGAAGTTTCTCCCTTTTAATATACCATTGCAGTTAAAATGTCCTACTATGAACTACCGGACTGGAAGATTACAGAGCCGGTCACCGCACTGAGCACAGATCCTTTCTATTCCAGCTGTTGGTATAGAATATATTTTTCCTGAATTCCTAGAGCTTGCCTTTTTGATCTGAATAAAGACATGGGGAAAGGCAGCACCAACTAGTTCTGCGGAAAGACGCATCTGGGCGGGGAGAGGGGTGTCAGTTGGGCACACGGACTGTGGCCCGTGGTGCAGTTTTTCAACAAATCACAGTGAACCCTTATCGAGCACTTACTATGTACCGGGCTTGCAGAATTATCGATCCTCATAGCCAGTCTGTGAGCCCTGCACTACTATTCATCTTATTCCTACATTACTAGTAACCTAAAGAAACCAAGGCTTAGAGGTTAATTTGCTTGGCACGGCTAGTGAGTAAGGGGGCAGGGAGTCAATCCCTGGGCTATTTTTTTTTTAAAGCACAAATGTAATCATTTCATTCCCCTGCTTTGTAAACATTATCTCTTTAAAACTCAACAATCCTGTGGTTCTCTACATTGGCTCGGCATTAGAATTCTTTGCAGACCTTTGACAAAATACCATCGCATAGAATCCACTCAGGACCACTTAGAAACAACAGTAACGCGCATGGTGGCAAATATTTATACTGGGCTCACGACGTGCCAAACATTTTCCCGAGGGCTATGAATATTTTCATTTAATCCTCAAAACAACTTCATGATGAAGACATCATTAACTATCCCCGATTTATAAGGGAGGAAGGTGAGGCTCCACAGGATTAACTGCTTAGCTCAAAGTTATGGGACCAAGCTGAGGCTGGGATCCCAGGCAGTCTGGTTTCTGAGTCTGTACTCAGAAAACAAAAATAAAGCAAATTAAGCAACCACAAGGAAAAGCCCTGCTGATAACCTCTGGAGGATGCTAGAGAAACAGCCCACTAGTTGGCTTTGTTTTTTTTTTTTAATGGCAAATAAACACATAGAAACAGGCATTTATTCTCCCTGTATGTGTAGAAACTGTACCTTAGGAAAGCTAGTGACCTCTCTTTTTAGGAGAATTTTGACTAATCAGTGAACAAGTAATAAAATTAGAATATCATCATTTTGCAATCCTCAGCAAAGTAATGAATCTAAGCCATGATCAACTATAATGCCAATTTCTCAAAAAGAGATGGCCAGATTCTTCCGTATGGAAGCACACAGCACCTCTGACGAAGTGTTCTTGCTAGAAAAATCAGGTCTCTCCAAGCTTCTGTAACCAAACGCCATTTTGGAATAAAACAAGAGACCAGAGGAACATGTTACATGGCCTTCTGGGGGCAGGATCAGCAAAATCCAGACCGTGGGGAACTCAACAGACAAAACACTGGATTTTCTTCACACGTAAGTTGGGAGAGAGAAAGAGAAAGAGAGATGGCACCTACGGATTAAAAGAGTCATATAAACTAATTGTAACATACAAATGTATCATGTTTGGGATCCCAGTTTGATCAAATACCTGTAAAAAATAAAATCTGGGGACTTTTGGACATTGACTAGATATTTGATGCTCTTAAAATAATTGTTCATCTCTTTTTAGTGTCAGAATCATATTGTAGTTATGTTTTTAGAAAGGGACCATAGGGGCGCCTGGGTGGCACAGCGGTTAAGCGTCTACCTTCGGCTCAGGGCGTGATCCCGGCGATCTGGGATCGAGCCCCACATCAGGCTCCTCCACTAGGAGCCTGCTTCTTCCTCTCCCACTCCCCCTGCTTGTGTTCCCTCTCTCGCTGGCTGTCTCTATCTCTGTCGAATAAATAAATACAATCTTTAAAAAAAAAAGAAAGGGACCATATATACCATTCATAGACACACGCTGAAATATTTATGGCTATGATGGGAAATATATAGCAATAATTACTATTTAAATAGATATTTAAAGATGTGTATTTAAAACAGAACTGATAGGATGCCTGGCTCTCTCCAGCACTTCTATTAACTTTCTCGATGACTTAATTGAAATCATAATTCTCATCGTCATCATTTTTTAGAATACCCTGTGTGTTTTTTTAAAATTAATGATAGCAACAATAGATTATGTGGGATTAGAGCACAACAGTAAATCCTTCTCTAGAGCCCCCTGACCAAGGGAGTGCTACTCAGAAATAATCGTCAAATTCATACACACTTCTGGAGAGTTGTCCTCACTGCTCAGCCGTTCTTGAATTGACCTTTTATTGGCTTTTCTATTACATTTCCTCAATGGCCATTCTTCTGTCTTCCCTACTTTTTTTTTTTTTTTTAAGATTTTATTTATTTATTTGTCAGAGAGAGAGCACAAGCAGGGGGAGTAGCTGGAGACGGAGAAGCAGGCTCTGTGCTGAGCAAGGAGCCCAGTGCGGGACTTGATCCCAGGACCTGGGGATCATGACCCAAGCCAAAGGCAGACGCTTAACTGACTGAGGCACGCGGGTGTCCCAGTCTTCCCTACTTTTTACAATCTTTCACATCTCAAGATGCAATTCTTTGCAAAAAGCTCCTTATTTTCTCCTCTGTACCGTTCAGAAATCTCTGTGCTATTTTATGTTTTCACTCCTTTACTCATTCATCTATCATTTAAAAATGTTTAGTGAGCTCTTATTTTGTGTGGAGAATAGGTGTGATGACACAACAGTGGAAAGACAGACAGTCCCTTCCCCGTGGATATGCAGACCATTTGAACATCTCTTGGTACACTTACCATCATTTCCTCCTCTCTTCCTCTCAAAGACCAATGGCTCCCTCTTCCCCAGGAGCTTGGAAAATTTCATCTAGCCAGGTAGAAAATAAAAACACAAAAACAAAAAACCCCCAGGCTTAAGAGCTGGGCTTAAATCATGATTCTACTACTTCGTAGTGATACGACTTTGAGCAAAGACCCTCTCTGAGCTTATGTCCTGATCTGAAGAGTAAGAATTAGAACAGCTGAGTCAGAGAGCTGTGGGAAGATGAGGTAAACATGGCGCAAAGCTGAGTAAAACCCATGGCGTGAGGATGAGGTAAATATGGCGGAAAGCTGAGTGAAACCCGTGGCGTGTGGCAGACACTTGCAGACAGCATTGGCGTCATCAACATCACACCATCAATCTTCCCCACCCTTACACAGACCTTGAATTTTCCTTTTTCAGTGACTTTTTCTCCTCTCTCTGCAGAAGGATGTGGCCACACCACACGACGCTCCCCAGATCACGGGGGCCCCAAGGGACATTTCTTTTTTTTTTTTTTTTTTAAGATTTTATTTATTTATTTGACGGAGAGAGAGAGAGACAGCCAGCAAAAGAGGGAGCACAAGCAGGGGGAGTGGGAGAGGATGAAGCAGGCTTCCAGCAGAGGAGCTTGATGTGGGGCTCGATCCCATAACCCCAGGATCACGGCCTGAGCCGAAGGCAGATGCTTAACGACTGAGCCAGGAGCCCCCCCAAGGGACATTTCTTCCCAGCTCCCAGGTAACCCCCACTTACCTCAGAGAAAAGGCATTGCCTTCCTGAACCATCATCAGAACCACACCTTTTCCCATCTCTGCTTCTCTCGTGGATGTGCTTTTCCTCGCCTCTCGTTCAAAGATGAGGTACTGACAGCAAGTGTGGACACACAGGACCTCTGGGAAAGAGCCTTTACCTTAGCTGCCCCCAATGTGCTCAGTCGTGCACACGTGACCCTTTTGGCTACAGCGGAAGCAGTGATGAGCACATAAACTATAGGGCCCTTACCTTTCAACTCTTGAGAAAGTTTGGTTTTTTTTTTTTTCAAGATTTATCTATTTGAGAGAGAGAGAGAGAGTGCATGGGTGTGGGGGGAGGGGCAGAGGGAGAGGAAGAGAGAGGATCTCAAGCAGACTCCATGCTGAGCAGGGAGCCCAGCATGGAGTGGGACTCAAGACCCTGAGATCGTGACCTGAGCCGGAATCAAGAGCCCAGCGCTTAACTGACTGAGCCACCCAGGCGCTCCTCAACAAAGTACTTTCAACTGTCCTTTTATCTTCCGCTCACACTCCACCAGGAAATTCATAGAACTGCTCTTACTAACCTTACTCAGGGGTGAGAACTTTGAGTCCCCGGTTGGTTAAGCAACTTGCGCAACGACAGGCAGGATGGTGGTGGTAGAAAGGGTTGTTCCACTCTTTCTGGAGTCTGTCCTCCAGAAGACAATTCCCTCTTCTCCAGTCGTATCGCATAACAAGGAGTTTGCTGCCATCGAGAAGAGTCTAAAGGGGAAATGAAGTCAAATAAGAGGACAGAGATTAATGCCGGTGGAAGAAAAATCAGGGTTTGAGAAGCAAAAGAAAAAGGCTAAATCAGCCCTTTTAGCAGCTGCCCCGGGGTTGCCACACCAGGCTGGGCTCTCGTCTCTACCAGAACGTTCTGATTTGTCTGAGATCCTTTAAAACGTCACTCATCAGTTCATCACGGATTGCTCAGCCTACCGAATGCCCCCTACACTGGCACTGGGCTTCTAGGTACCTAAGGAAGCCAGAGTCCATAGTCCAAACCATTCCCTATTGCTGGAATCTTGTGATGAATGCCAGAAGCTTCCACTAGCCTGCACAGCTCCTGCGTGCAACAGTCACAGATGACCTCAGCCGTCCAGCTGGGGGCCAAGGCCCATACTCCACGGCGGAGTTCTCACCTGTGTCTCAGTAAAGTTACCTGTCGTCCTGGAATCCTGGCCCCATCGTGGGATTCAAATAAAATTGTGAGGAAATATGCTCTTTTGTAAGGTAATCGTATCTGACCTCACTCCAAGAGCTCAAATGTTCTCCACCACATTCGTGTGAATTGGCCAGAGACAATGGAAGGTGGAGACAGCCCAGGCATTCTCTAGAAGGCAGGACTCTTCCACCTTGGGCTCAATTTTTAAAATATACACCGGCACGAGGTCATCGGCTGAGGCTCACATGCTTCTGGAGAAAGTTTAGTACGTAGATGTGGAGCCCTGATTTACATGGTAGCTCAGGAGCCTCCTAAGAAAAAGACTTGAATCATGTATACCCAAGGGGATTAGACACACACACACACACACACACACACACACACACGTGCATGCGTGTGTGTTCAAAGCATGCCAGTGGTTTCAAAGAAGCCAGATTACAGGGAGAATGATGGAGACCACTGAGGAAAAACATTCCATGTGGAAGGACGTTCTCTGGCCTTGGGAGCTCAGGGCTCTGGTGATTCTAGGAATCACGGGGAGCCTTATATTTCTTAGAAGTCAGTGTTACTGAAACCCAAGTACAGCAGGACTCTATTTCCAACAGCAAAAACATATGACGGGATTCCAAGCTCAGAGGCAGACATTAATTTGGGTCACATCAACTTGGCATTAGGAACAAGATTCCAGTTCAGTGGCATCACTGTAGCCTATCAGGTGAGAGACGGGGAAATTAGGAAGTCAGCCATAAGCAGGGCTGATGCACGGACACATGTGAGCCCAACTGGAGAGTTCCAGAAACTGCTGAGGAGGGGATACTGCCTAATCAGCTAAACGCAGACGCCCCTGCCTTTGGCCTTTCTCAGCTATTTTAGCAGCCAAAGACAAAACAAAACAAACACACCAAAAAAAAACCCCATAAATCCAGTTCTCAGAAAAGTTGGTGAATAATATTAAGATTTTAAAGGAGCCTCAATAAATTGCACTCCTCTTCCCTACCTGGGTCTGAACAAGTTGAGGAAATGGGAGTCAACTTTGTTGCTGCTGAAGACCAGTCTGGAAGAGTAGCCTTTAGGTCTGGTGGTCTAGTGGACTGAGATCAGGCAGACTTGCCCACAGGCAGGCATTTGCTGGACCAGGGCAGGCCCGGGCAAGACAGGCAGTACAGAGAGATATTGTACTCTCTTGGAAGGTTCATTCCAAAAAGGAAGAAGCAGAGCTGAACCAAGAGGCCCAGCAATTCTTCCAAAATTATGATCAGATTGCTCATTCCAGTGCCCCAGGGGTGGAAGGAGTAAATGGGTAAAGAGAGACAAGGCCTGTGTTTAGGGAAATTCTCATTAGAGAAACTGGGAGAGGAGAAAGGTACCTCTCTCCTGAATCCATCGGCGGTCTGCCAGGAAAGCAAATCCATGCCAGGGTATTAAATAGAGGGTTATGAAACACAGGGAATTGGTTACAACGATGCTAGAGTTGCTGAAAGAATATTCTGGAGAGAGGAAGCATCCCAAAGACCAACGACTGGGAAGCCACTACCTATCCCTAGGGCTGGAGGGACAAACAAAGAAGCTGATATTACCCGAGCCCAGGAGCTGGGGCCACTTGGGAGACCCTGAGCTTCGTAAGGGGACTATGTGGGCACGAGCTGGAGCCACACGGGAGTTGTGGCTGCTGCTGGAGAGGCCTCTGGAAGCAGAGGAAAAGGGCAAGAAATACCCTGGCTTCTCCGCGCCTCCCAAATTCCAGTCTCCAGCATTGCCCCTGACGGGCAAACCTCGTCTAGAGCTGGTGGTCAAGAGAGCCCGAGAAGCAGAGCTTGTGACAGTCAGAAGGACAGAGCATAGGCAGGGGACGGATCCGAGAGCAAACAGGCATCAGCCAGCACAACCTTTAACAAGGAAGCGTTTTATTAACATTTTTGTCAGTAGATTGAAGAGGAATTCATATAGCTATCATGCAGCAAAACCTTCCCAAATTCTCTTTATTTCTTCAATTTTTCCTCCCTCGGCAACTGCCATGTCTCTGCCCACCTCTCCTCTCCACTGAGCTCTCTCTCTATCCCCCAGGCTGTCCTCTGCTCCCCCATCCCTCTCTCTGAATCCTTTCCACAAGAGCCTTGTCCAAAAGTCACGGGGACTCCAGCTGACCCCCACCTCCCCTTCGCTGTCAAAGATGGCTCTCCTTGGGGCTCTCTCGGTGACCGCTCAGGGCTTCAAGACTGGGTCGAGGGTATCCGTGTGACCAACCTGGGCGTCACCGTGTAGTGAATTACCCAGCTGAGCAGGGAGTATTCACCTGCTTGAAAGAAGGTCAACAGCAGGAGCCTGGCTGCCTCCCTTTCCTCTTTCAATTTAGAGCAATTAGCCACTTAGTTACCTCAGTTAATGCCTAAGTCAAAATGCAGCCCCTGCACCCCCACCCGGCCTACAGGGGTGTTTGCTTTGGGTTTAACAGAACTGAAAGGACCTCTTTCTCTTTCATTGTCTTGGAACCATATAATTTAGATATCTGTGGTTTAGCTCACAGGCTCATATTGGAGGGTGGTAATCACTGCTACTTCAGGGTGGATGAAAAAGATTAGAAGAGTGCCTGGGACAGAACAGGAATTTGCAAACTGTCGATAACACCCTTCTAGATTCTATGATGGCGCTCACTGTCTAGGGCCGCCGTAACAAGGCACCACATCCTGGGGGCTTAACAACAGACATTTACTTTTTCACAATTCTGGAAGCTGGAAGTCTGAGAGCAAGACTTTTTTTTTTTTTTTTTTCTGGCCAAGGTAGTTTCTTCTGGGGCTCTTGTTGTGTGGATGGCGGTCTCTCTCTGTCTTCACAGGTTCTTCCCTCTGTAAATCTATGTCCCGATGTCCCCTTCTTATGGGGCTCACCCTCCTATCTCCTATGTCCAAATAAGGTCACATTCTGAGGTGTAGGGGTTAAGACTTCAACATACAAAGTTTGGAGGAGGGACATAATTCAGCCCATTGCCATGATTTACTCAAAGTCACACCACATCTCATGAAATAGATTATTATTATTATTATTATTTCATTATCTGAGCTCCTGAGGACAACACAGATATTTATATGGTTAACTTTATTGTTGGTAATGGCAGGACCAGGACTAGACTATGGTTTCCGGGCACCCTCACCGGTCCCTGCTGGCTCTGTGAGGCTGTCTTTCCGTCATGCTGGGATCACAGCATAGCTGTTAACTGATCAGGCAGTGTAGATATCCCAGGGGTCCACATCCCAGATCTGGTACCTGTTAGCTACTTGACCTTCTACCTGACCTTCGACCAACTCCTTCACATCTCTTGGTTGAGTTTCAGCGTCAGTGTAATGGGATAATAGCAGTCACTTCCCCACTAAGAGAGATGAGGAGATATACGTACATCAGTGAGATGATACATGTTCTCAGGGAGGAAAGCTTTCCCTCAACATTCTTCTGTTTGGTCTTTGGGGACCTGCGAATTAAACTAACAAAAGATAGATTAACAAGAGAAAGGGCACACCACTTTTATGACTATTTACATGCTTGGGAGTCCACAGAAAGGAGTGAAGTGCAAAGAAGCAGTTAGTCTAGGGCTGACATACCATTTCAACTAAGGAAAGGAGGTTTGGGCTTGAAGCAATAGTAAACCATGGGCAAGTAGCTAGGAGCTGTATAGGGGAACTAATAGAACATGAGGGTTATTTTGGTAAGGTCTGTTTACGCAGACTCATCTCGGTGTCGTCGCTCCGTTTCCAGAGATTAGAGTCATTCCTACCTCCCTGGTCTAGGGGCAGAGAAGGAGAGAAACTTCATAAAGGAAAACTTCTACCCCACTTTTAGACAAGACAAGCTATCGAATCTCAGTAACCCGATGCCGAAGTAGTCCATTTTGGGGTGGCATATTCTGATCCTGGTCGGTGTGAAGTCCTTAGCACCGGGTGTGGTCAGTCCTGGATAATTATCACCCATCATTACAGTCAAAGATGACCCTTCTTTGCAGCACAGCAGGGTGGCTTGGGAAGGGGACTAAGCAGTTTTGTCTCTTCTCCAGTTTTTCTGCCTGGGCTTTCCTATAAACAAGGTTTTCCACATTCAAAACATACCTGATCCACCCTGAGAGCTCACTCAGGTCTGTCCTCGCCTCTGCACCCCTTTGCCACAGTCCTGGTTCAGGTTCCTATAGCGTGGACTGCCCTCTCTCTAGCTTCCTTCCACCCTTGCAGACGCCAGGAAACATGCAGAATCCTTCATGGGCTCCCCCATACCCTTAGGCTTCACAGTAAAGTTCAAGTGCAAAGCCCAGCCCCATCTGCTCTGCACATAACTTTTCAGTCTAAATCCCCTTTTCGGTCAGCTCCGCACCAGCCCAATGGTTATCATCAACTCAGGGGTGCATTCTCCTGCCTCCGGGCTTTTGAGTGGGGGCTTCATGCAGGACTCTCTCCTTTCCTCAAATGTTGCCTGCTGTCTGTAATATTTCCCAGCTGCCCTGCTGCCAACCCCCTTCCCATTTTGGCTGATTTAGGTGTCCCTCCATGTCCCCTCTGCTCTACAGAGCTGTGATTGCGCATTTTTCTCTTTGTCTCTACCTTTAATTCATAAGATATTTGAAGAAGGGACCACATTTAACTCATTTCAAGAATCCCGGTGCCCAGCACAGGCCCAGCATAATAGAGTGGGCATTCCTTATGTGCTTTTTGAATGTATGATGCCATTTAGTCTGTGGCACAAAAACCAACAATAATTTAATAGCTTCATCTCTTGTCTAAAGTTCATGGCTTCTGTAAAGAGTATGTGAGGTGAATAGGAGGTGACAGGTAGTGATCCTACAACAATAAATGGGTGAAGGAATGGTTGTAATGTAATGAAACAGGCTTTGTAAGTTTCCTCGAGGAAGATATATGTTAATTTCCCAAATGTATGAGCATCTGTGTATTTTCATGGAGAATATAGCGTCTTTTCTAACACTGAGATGCTTGAAATGGGATTATTTCCCTTCCAAATGAAAACCAATTAAATAAATTATATTTTTTCCCCTCGGTGCTTACAAAGTGTGGGAGTTGTCACCAAACATTACTAAATGTTCTAATTTAGTCATAAATGGGCTGAAAGAATGTAGCATAATTACTAAGTCCAAAGTAAGTTGTTCTAAATATTTTATCTTGTTCAGCATATGCTGTTAAAAAAAAAACCGCTCGAACTATAATTGTCAACATTCGATTCACAAAAAGTAAACAACGGCTGAGTATAATGGGATGGTAAAGAATCTCTCCATAATTCCCAACATATGGGAAAGAGTATGTCCATTTTGAAGTGAGAGATGATCACGTTTATCAACTGAGCCATTTTCTGTCTTTAATTTCTTCCTATTGGAAGAACATCCCCAGGAAAACTAGAGGCATTTTCCTAAGTGGACAGGAAGATGTAAAAACAAGCTTGATCTCGGGCAGGAGGAATTTAGACTCGCTGCAGAGATGGGAGGGGGCAAAGCAAAAAACACCTCATGTTTCTGTAAGAGCAGTCATTCTAGAGTTACCAGGCATGAAATGAACAAGCATATGTGGAAAATGTCTGGGTAAATTTCTATTTATCAGTTTCAGTTTCAGTTTCTGTGAACACACTCTGATGGGTGGAGCCCATGATACATCTTGTCATGATCTGGATTCCTTTTAACCTGGACCATGCTTCAGGGGAGGGCTCCTGGGAAGCTGCCTCAAGTATCTTTCTCTTTATCAGATGTTTTGTGCATGTGGATTTCAAGCTCCAAGGAGACATTTAGAAACCATGTATCTTCAGAGGAAAGCACTAGAGGGGCCGGGGGCGGGTATGTCACAGCTGCTCTAGAAGAGAAAGATGGGGTCTCCAAAGAGCAGGGTTTGCTTCTTGGCTGAGAGAGAAAGGAGCAGAAGCCCAGCTGGAGGACAAAGGGCTTAGTGAAGAAATGCTGAGGAGCAAGACTGTCCCTTTGTTTTTCCCCATGAATCACTTGACAATCTAACTTAAATCCTTTCTGGAATGAGTAGCAGGATTTGGGAGCAAGTATTGAACGAATAAATTTACAAGTCACTGAACTAATTAGTTATTAATAAGCACGTCTAGGCAGAGAGAAATAAACAAGAGGGCTGGCCCGGTGAGAACACCCTACGGAGGAAATGACATGTTCTCTGTGGTCCAAAGTGGGTAAAATCCAGCAATTTGGAGGCAAAGAACTGCTTTCTGAACTTCAGTTTTCTGGAGATGATAATCAGGAGTATTGTGAATATGCTTTGCCACTCTAAAACCCCGTCAGTCTTACTTATCTCATTCTGCCTGTGTCCTTGATGTGCTCTTCTTACAAATGATAGCATTATAATTAATCAGATTAATCTCACTGAGTAAGAATAAAGGCTGCCTTTTCACAGAGCTCTTCATTGTGCCGGCAGAGTATCCGTCCACACACAGTGATTCTTTCTGTAGAGAGACTCTCTGTTGGACTTCCCAGAGAAGGGAGGTGGGAGCCATAGAGACAGCATAATAAACAGGGGCGCACGCGCGCACGCACACACAGAGCTCAGCTGTTTAAGGCTACTCCTAGGAACATAAAACAGAAAAATTCTAAGAAAACCAAGGGACTTGAGGGAAAAACTCAGGATGACTGGCTTGAAAAATCTGTACAGGTCATTATACAAATTCTTGGTGGGTAAGACAGCATTCCCATTCCTGAGACATAGGAAAGGAAAAATAAGGATTCGGGAAGGAACTTACCCCTAATAATGACAGAAGACCTGTGTATCTGGGGTGTTTGATTTCACTTCTATCAATATCTTTTGAAAGCCAATGCTCAACACTGACCTGGAGGAGTTGAGCAGGTGGCAAGTTTAAGACCCAGCATTGCCTCAGGCAGGAAAGGTCATGGGAAGCATGCCATACCCAAGACAGTATAGGATGGATTGCTGAAGGGAATTCCAGAAAGGGTCTTTTCGCAGAGAAAAGAAAGCACAATGGGAGCTGAAGTAACAGGGAAGAGCCTTACTATGCTAGCTGGTAGACATTCCCCCTCTTCTTATGAGGCACACAGTAATTTCTTAAATATTTGATGATGGTGATGATGATGATGGGAAAAAAAAGTCTTAAAAATAAAATGAAGTGAAGTAGGAGGAAATAGTGTGTCTTAGTGCCCATCCCACATCATTTAATCCTGCGATGTAACTGGATTTCACTGAATGCAGCATTGTAATGACCCTGGATTCATGGTATGGATCCTGAAAGCAGAATCCTAGTCATTCTCTTTTTGGAACAATTTTGGTTATTTGGATTCTTCCCTTTAAGATGTTCTTTTCCATCCATTTCTCTTGTCCGATGGTACTTACCTAACGACTAAGTGTCGAGTTGGGAGATGGTAATTAGATGCCACATCCTATTCTCCTGGTTTAATTTGACCTTTTCTTGATGAGATGTTTCTCCCCTCGGGTACTGGCATTTGAGGCCACCTAGGCGAGCTATTTCGGGCTGTTCCTTGCAGCAGAACTTCTCATATGAAGGCCTTCAATGTGAAACAGCAGTCCTTTCATTTTTTAAGTTAACATTTCTGCTGATTTACGCAGATCCTGCCCAACTTTTAGACAAAGGCATAGAACGTATGTGTATATTACGTAACAAAAGGCAAGCGCTTCCAGAGAAGGTAAGTATAATTTAGGTTCTAGATCCCTCCCTTGTCTAACTTTTCATTACTTCACTGACAATTGTATGATGTTCTTGCTGATAAGATTTTTGCTCTTTCCTCAAGCTGAGATTTATTCTGACTTGAGATATATATTTTGGAGGAACATTTGTTTGCGGTAGGAAGAGTGAATTATCTCTCAGGTTTTCTCATTGAATTCGTCATTAAAGATTCGTCCTCATTTCATTGTCCTCAGAGAATTGTTGATGCTGTGGTTTGTATTTTTTCAAAGCAGATCTTTAGGTTGGCAGAATAATTACGCTTGCATTTGTCTTTTATGCCTAAAAAATAATTGACCGTGCTTGTGGGATATCCATATTTTACACTGACTAATTTGATTTTTGAGGGTGCTCAGTTTTTTGGCTTATGGGGTTTTTGCTGTTGTTGATGTTGTTGTTGTTTTGCTTTGGTTTTGTTTTGAGAGGAGGTCAGCAAGGCACAGAAAGCCACTTCTCTGAGATTATTAGAATTTAGAGCAGTTTCAGAAAGATCTTTCTAGACCTTTCCAGAAATTACAATCTGGAGGCAAGTAGGAGGAAGAGGTCTAAGCAGGAAAAAGAGGCAAATTACTTTCTGAGGACTATATGTTTGGACACTTCTCGAATTTATGATTTTAGGATAATTTGGTACCAGCATAATCACAATATTACCATGTATTTTTCTACACAGTAATACCCATTTTGGTTCAGCCAGATTTATAGATGTTTGCTGATTCCTGCAGCATCTAGAATCACTCAGACATAAATACTTAATGAGCCCCGTGTAGGAGCAAGGCACTTTGGCTCTATGCAAGGGACACTTTTATATTAAATCTTAGTTGGTCCTAGTTAAGATCTTGTAAAGAGAGTTAGGCACTACCCGTAGGCTGTTTATTACATTGTTCAAATATCCAGCATACAGTCGTGATTCCTAAATGAGTGAACTCAAACTTACTGTGATTCAATCTTTCTGTACAGCAATTTCACCCTTTTCAATGTTGTGGTACCTTCTATTTTGACGGTACCTTTGCACATAAGCGCAGCTCAATAAATATTTCTTTTTTTTTTTTTTTAAAGATTTTATTTATTTATGTGACAGAGAGACAGCCAGCGAGAGAGGGAACACAGCAGGGGAGTGGGAGAGGAAGAAGCAGGCTCCTAGCGGAGGAGCCCGATGTGGGACTCGATCCCGGAACGCCGGGATCACGCCCTGAGCCGAAGGCAGACGCTTTAACGACTGCGCTACCCAGGAGCCCCTCAATAAATATTTCTTGATGGCAGACTGACTGGGTGTAGGTATACAAAAGGTGGCATCCCACCTCACCCTCCCCTGGCCCGCATTTGACTGCCCCATCATGGGGCTTCTTACCATTTTCTTCTAATGAACTCTCAGTAGATATCAAAGAAACGGGCCCAAACTCACCCCAAATCCATGGTTATAGCTTTGACCAGATTGACTATTACTCTTTAAGTGCGTAAGCACAAAACAGTTAAACAGTAGAACCCACAGAGACAGGAAGCAGACGATTTCAACCATAGCTGCTGCTACTAAAGGGGGATGGGGGGGTTGGGCTTTACTGTGCAGGATAGGAAGCATCCCGAGAGAAGAAGGAAGGGTATGGACTTGTATCGAGTGCAAACTCTTGTCGAGCACCATGCCAGCGGCTTGCGTGCTTGGGTCTCATAGCTGTCTTGAGCCAATGGCATTTCAAGGTAGAAAGGATGGGTCTCAGAAGTAGTTAAGTAACTTGCCCAAAGTTCCACAACTCACCTTTGGTAGATTCTGGACTGTGGCTCAGACCAGTGTGCTTGGAAGACCAGGCCTTTTCCATTCTGCTCAGCTGTGTCCATCCCACCTCTGTAATGAGGGGACACCTGCGTGGCAAGCTGATCATTTGAGGTGGGCTCTCTCGATTTTAAGAGTAAGACACAGGTCACCAAGGTAATGAAGAATGTGCTGTATGTATTTTTTTGGAAATGAGGGAACAGTGATCTCAGCCACGTGGCCAAGTCCCAGGGAACCCAGGCAAAGCAGAAGAACTGGGTTTCAGGAAGCATAGGAAGAATATCAGAATTAGGCTCAAGAAGAATGGAAGGAGAAAGTCGTGCAGATGCCAAGACCCCTGTGGGAGCTCAGGAGGTGGGGTTGCTGGGTCTTCTTCGAGGCCCCACCATGAACGGGGTTTGCTTCTCTGAGCTTCTGTTTCTCTTTCATTGTCAACTGGTTTCCCCACCTTGTCCCCACCATCCTCTCATACAGTATCTGCGGGCCCATTGCTTCTGTCTCCTCACCACTGCAATGTGCTCATGGCTCCTCCTGCCCCCTTTCTACTTCAAGGCTCTTCCTGCTGCATATTCCGTACAAACGCTCACCGCACACTGCCCCGTCCTCTCCAAGGTTCTCAGTTATAACTCCTGAGAGTTACTAGATGCCTGGAGCCAGTTTCCACCTTGTTTGGAAAGGCTTTTCCTGTCAGAATATCTCCCGGACTGTTACCAGCCTATCGATTTTGACTGCCCCTGTGTTAGGGACCCAGCTGGGTGGAGTGACCCCAGGAGACCTCAGGAGCACCTCGCTCCTTCAGGAGTGCCGGGGGGCTTGTGGGCAGCGTGACTGAAACGTTGGCAGTGACTGACAAGAGTCAAAATTGATCTCCCGTCAGTAGCAGGTCAGCCGTGGGAGGGGGAGATCCTGACCCGCAATGACTCAAGATGGTAGCTGAGCAGGGGGTGGGGGGCCAGAGGCGGCTCTAGGAAGAGACGGAAAGACATCCAGCTGAGAACTGAAAGTTCTTGGGAAATGAGCTGCAGACCAGGAGTCATCAATAAGACATCCGCTGGGAACAGCCGGCTTCTCACAAAGGAATCACCAGAGGCCTCCGGGAACACTTCTTTTCTTTCTTCTGCTTGTGAATTTCAGGAAAATGTGTACAATCTCACTGAGAGCAGAGATTTTCTTACTTCCTTGGTATAGAATCTGAGAATATGACATTCATCGCGTAGTTGTCTCTCTCAAACTTATTTTTCGAAATTACTGTTTTTAAAAATAATTGACATCTTGTGTTCCTGTCAGGTATAAACCATGACTTGATATTTATATACATGACAAAATGATCACTACAATAAATCTATTGAAAATCCATCATCATACATAGTTACAATTTTTTTCTCTTGCGCTGTGAGGACATTTAAGATTTGCTCTCTTAGCAACTTTTGAATATGCAATTCAGTATTATTAGCATAGTCACTAAAGTGTACATTATATCCCCATGACTCACTTATTTTATAACTGGAAGTTTGTGCCTTTTGACCCTCTTAACCCAGTTTGCCCAACCCCCCCCTTGCCACTGGCAACCACCAATCTGTTCTCTTTACCTATGAGCTTAGTCTGTTGTTGTTTTTCTTGCTGTTGTTAGATTCCACATACAAGTGAGATCACATGGGATCTGTCTTTTTCTGTCTTACTTATTTCACTTGGCATAATGCCCTCAAGGTCCATCCATGTTGTCACAAATGGCAAAATTTCTTTTTTTTTTATGGCCGAATAGTATTCCGTTGTACGTACATACCGCAACTTGTTTACCCCTTCATCCATCTGTGGACACTTAGGCTATTTCCATATCTTGCCTATGGTAAATGATATTTCAGTGAGCATGGGTATGCCTATATCTTTTCAAGTTAGTGTTTTTGTTTTGCTGGGATAAATACTCCGATGTGGAATAGCTGGATGATATGGTAATTCTATTTTTAATTATTTGAGGAAACTCTATCCTGTTTTCCAGAGTGGCCACACCAGTTTGCATTCCCACCAACAGCGCATGAGGGTCCCCTTTCTCCGCATCCTCGCCAACACTTATTTCTTGTCTTTTTGATACTGGCTATTCCGACAGGTGTGAGGTGAAACCTCATTATGGTTCTGATTTGATTTTCCCTAATGATAAGTGATGTTGAGCATCTTTTCGTGTGTCTGTTGGCCATCTGTCTTCTTTGGAAAAATGTCTGTTCAGATTCTGTGCCTATTTCTAGTTGGATTGTTTTTGGTTTGGTTTTGGTTTTGGTTTGTGCTACTGAGTTGTATGAGTTCTTTATGCATTTGGGATATTAACTATGGATCAGATATGATTTGTTAATTTTTTTCTCCCATTCAGTAGGTTGCCTTTTCATTTCGTGGATTGCTTCCTTTGCTATGCGGAAGCTTTTTAGTTTGATTTTTTCTTTTGTTGCCCTTGCTTTTGGAGTCCGATCTAAAAAATCATCACCAACACTGATGTCAAAGAGCTTTGTTCCTATGTTTTCTTCTAAGAGTTTTATTGTTTTGTGTCTTACATTCAGGTCTTTAATACATTTTGAGCTAATTTTTGTGTATGGTGTAAGAGAGTAATCTAGTTTCGTTCTTTTGCCTGTGGCTGTTCAGTTTTCCTAATACCATTTATCTAATGAAGAGACTGTTCTTTCCCCACTGTATATTCTTGGCTTCTTTGTCATAAATTAATTGACCATATATACATGGGTTTATTTCTGGACTCTGTCCTGTTCATTGATCTATGTGTCTGTTTTAAGTCCAATCCCATACTGTTTTGGTTATTATAGCTTTGTAACATAGTTTGAAATCAGGGAACATGAAACCTCCAGTTTTGTTCTTCTTTCTCAAGATTGCTTCGGCTATTTGGGGTCTTTTGTGGCCCCATTCAAGTTTTAGGATTGTTTGTTCTATTTCTGTGAAAAATGCCATTGGAATTTTGATAGGGATTATACTGAATTTCCAGATGGCTTTGGGTAGTATGGACATTTCACAATGTTAATTCTTCCAGTCCATGAGCGTGGAATATCTTTCCATTTATTTGTATCATCTTCAGTTTCTTTCATTAATGTCTTATGCTTTTCATTATAGGTTTTTTACTTTCTTCATTAAGTTTATTCCTAGGTATTTTATTCCTTTGGTGCATTTGTAAATGGGATTTAAAAAAATTATCTCTCTGCTAGTTATTAGTGTATATAAATACAACAGATTTTTGTATATTGCTTTTATATCCTGCAACCTTAAGTTCCAACAAGTTTCTGGTGGGGTCTTTAGAGAGCTCTGTAGCATCTGCAATAGTGACAGTTTTATCTCTTCCTTTCCAATCTGGATGCTTTTTATTTCTTTTTCTTGCTTAATTTTCTGGGAGAAATTATTTTATTATGACTAACGTACAAAGGTATTCTCACTACGAAAAATTCAACCAGAGAGGCCTGGGTGGCTAAGTCAGTTAAGCATCTGTCTTTGGCTCAGGTCGTGATCTCAGGGTCTGGGATCGAGTCCTACATCGGGCTCCTTGCTCAGCAGGGAGCCAGCTTCTCCCTCTCCCTCTGCTGCTCCCCTTGCTTGTGCTCTCTCTGGGTTTCTCTGTCAAATAAATAAATAAAATCTTAAAAAAAAAAAAAAAAAAGAAAAAATTCAAACAGTACAGATAAAGCCAAAGTCTGCCTTGACTCTGTTTCCCAAATTCTGCTTCTTACCTGGAGGGCATTCTGGGTAGCCTTCCAGATCTGTTTCTATGCATATAAAGAGTTCCATTTGATTGTTTTGTATAAATAAACAGCCCTGGGCTGCACTTTGCAATCTAGAACCACTTAAACCAAAGCAGATAGGTGAGAGACTTCTCACACCTCGGAAATAGCTGCATCCAATTTCCATACACAGATACTGTGTGCCATTAAAGTCTAAGTAATTGAGCAGGTGATACAAAGGCCAAAAAAATCATCTGGCTAAAGTATAAAGAGGCACCCGGCTGATGTCGCCCCTTATTCTAGAAGCATTAGACACTATGGCTTGGCTCCTGCCTGGTTTGGTGCTGTGAGCTCTGTACATGTTTGCCTGATATATACTTGTTTGTTTGTTTTTTTATGACTAAATACAAAAGGGCCGCCAATTCCCATATTCTATAGAATTTTTTGGAGAGTGAGAGGGTCAGAGGGTCTGACTTTGAGAAGGTATTTCTCAGAAGATAGTGGCTATTGTAGGGGTTCAGAGAAAGCATAGCCAGAGACAGCAGTAGCTTTTGGGGGGTCTGGGTTTGGGATTCTGACCAGCGCTATTCCCAACAGGGCAGAGAAGGAAACCACTTCCCTTTCTTCTACTTGGCGAAATTGTGGGTGTCCAGACTGCTGTCTGCTCCATCTCATGGGACCTTTATTGGACTGGAGAAAATTAGCCCCATTGCCCACTGGGCTCTCTCAGGGGCCCATTTAGGTTGAGACATGAGTGATGGAAAAGAACCAGTCGGGCTAAGATCTATATAGTACAATTGGAGAAAATAAGCAAATCCACAAGAAGCAATGAGCAAGTAATGAAGAGCTCAGTGTGGGGGTGATGACCACGAAGGCATTAACCGTCAGGGAGGTGAAAGCTATATGTGGGGTAGGGGAGGAAAAACTTGTCCTCAATCCTCTTAGCGTCCCTGGCTGGGTCTGAAAGTTAAACTGACAACGACAAATTAACAGGAGAAATGCACACGAATTTATTCAGTGTAAGCTTTACATGACACAGGAGCCTTTATACGGAAATGAAGACCTGAGGGAGCAATGAGACTGCGGGCTTTTATGCCACGTTTGACGGAGAGCGGACAGTCATGGGGGAACATGACAGGGCAAGGAGTATCCGGTAAGTGGAGCAAACTGGGGGAAACCTAGCGAGTCCTGTTCGCTAGGATTCTTCCTGGCGTCCCTTTGTCGTTGGAGATAAGCATGGTCCTTTCCTCCAGGGAGTGGGTGTAGCAAGGGCACGTCTCACGTGAGGACTTTATGACCTGTTTCAGGGAAGAATGCGGAGATAGGGAGGAGGTCAGAGTGACCTTCCTGCTTCTGCCATGTTCTCAAACTCCTTCAGCTTAAAATACCCCATATGCTAAGGTGCTCTATTTTGAGGTATTTGCCTGTATCTGGTCTGGGTAGGATTTAGGGTGAAAGAAGAAAGAGAGGCAGACGACTTCACAGAGAAGGACAGTGGTGAGCCAATGTAGGGGAGGGAGTCATGAAACGTAAGGAACCACTCTCTGTCGGGGTCATGCAAGCACGTGGCCTACTAGTACCTAAGCTTGGGTCCTTCCTTAAATTGTGTGTACTTCTTGCCTCTCCTGCCTCCCCCTCGGCCCAGGGCTATGGATAGGCATGACTTGGCCTGGTCAGCAGAGAGCAAGGAGACCTCCTGGCTGAGAAGGAGAACTGCAGGTCTGGTTCCGTCACCTCAGAGATGGTGTTGCTCTGAGTGGGCTTGACACCACCAGCTAAGTCTCGGTGCTCTTCTATTGAAGGAAAACAATTTCAGGGAATCTCAGCATCAGACAAGGCCACTCTGTGATCATGATGTATCGAGATAAAAACAAGACCCTTCCTAATCATGTCTGAACACAGACAAAACTTGAACCTTGTCCAAGTCACGATACCAACATCTCTCCCAGCTAATATGGCAGACGGCTGCTTCTTTATCAATTACACCTCTAGTCTCCCTCTAGTCTGCCCTCCCCACACCTAACATTTATAAAGATACCAATCAGAGAATGAGCCGACCTCCTGATGGCACCCAATCCAGAGCAGAGCCCTGCTTCCTTGAACACCCCCAAAATCAGTAAGCACAAGCCTACGTCCTGTAGGTCTTTTCTATCACCCCCACACCGAAACACCCACGGGTTGTGCAGGGGTGCTCCTCGTTGTCTTCGCTGGAGGGGACTGACATAGCTGAGAACATGTCCCACTGGGGTGTAGAGGGGAACAAGATCAAGTGACGGTAGGACCTGGTCAGTTTATGAGGTTGAGCTTGTAGGAGGGCTCAGCCTGGAAGCTAGAGGCCA
>NW_024425119.1:37945551-38003977 GCF_017311325.1 Ursus maritimus
GGACTTGCTGTCAGCCCTTTAGGACCTGAGACTGGTCCAAATGGAAACTGTGGTACTGGAAAGCTGATGTGGGCATGTACACAGTTCATGTGGGTGTGGGGTGGGTGGCCTGGGCTAGGGGCTATTTTTCACAGATGGGAAAACTGAGGTAGCAGCTAAGTGACTTCTCAAAATTTGCATATGGACTAAAAGAGGGCTTCTGAGACTCTTGTTTTTAACATTAGCAGTAGTTCCTCCTGGCCCCATCTCACTTGCAGCTTAACCACACATAATATTACTAAAAAATGAAACTGTTTCTTGGCTTTTTAAAAAGGTCATTTAATATGGAAATGCCTTTGAGAAATTTAATAAATACAACAATTCCCTCTGTACCCGTGAGCTTAATTTTATCATACAGTAAGCCAGCAGAGAAGGGAGCATCTCAGCTAACTGCTCCATGCTTGGTTTTGTTTTCCCAGAAACACGAACTTCTCTGTCTCTTGTGACTCTCCAAGGCTCCCAGCCATGACGCGGCTCCACTGACAAAACTTCAGGGCTTCATTTGAACCCTCGTGTTGCCTTTCTGCCGGTGCCCTCCTCCACAGGCCGTGTTGACACCCTGAGAGGTCTAGAGCAAGGGGAAGGCTAAGACAACCTGACCGCTGGTAGAAATGCATTCCAATGGGGCCCCTGGATGGCTCAGTCATTAAGCATCTGCCTTAGGTTCAGGGCCTGGTCCCGGGGTTCTGGGATCGAGCCCCACATCGGGTTCCTCCACTGGGAGCCTGCTTCTTCCTCTCTCACTCCCCCTGCTTGTGTTCCCTCTCTCGCTGGCTGTCTCTCTCTCTGAAAATAAATAAATAAAATCTTTAAAAAAGATTCTATTCATTCCAATGAATAGAATTGTTCCATATTGGACTTTTCAGCTGGAGTTTCCAAAAAGAGGCCTGATTTCAAAGTAAAACAGATATTCCAGGATTAGGCCACAGAGACAGACTTCTCAGTCTTGGAAAAGACAAGACACGGGCCTATGTCTCAGGCTCTGGGGAAGAAACTTCTCGTTTCCTTTCCCTGTGAGTCTGTGTGGCGCCATTTCTCCCGCCTGCCTTGGGTTATTCGCTTGCCCGTCCAGACGGCCGGATCCCAGAGGGCAAGATGCGCCGTGGATACGCCTCTGTATTCTTCACAGCCAGCCGAGTGCCTGTCCCTGAGGAGGTTCTTGGTCATTGACTGACATTGTGTTTGAAATGCTCTGAAGAAAGATTTCAAAAATAGTTGGCTTTCTCTGATGGGAGTTTTGCTAGCTGGGAAGGTGATGCTGGGTAACTTCTCAGCAGGGTTTGAATTTTGAGTGCTAGGGAAAGAGCAGCCTGATTGGAAGAGGGGCGCATTTCACTAGGATACACTCTGTTGTCTTTGTTTTACATTTAAATGAAACATTGGGGGCTACGTAAAATTTGGATGACACGTTAAGGGCAATCTCCTCAGCGTGAGTCAAGTTGCTGATTAGAGATCGGAGGCCTCCTAGAGTATGCTGTTTGTGCTGCTGATTGCTTAAGGGCTGTTTCCCAGTGCAGGGTGGGCTCATTCTCCCTTGGAGAACTGAAGAGCAGGCCTTTCAGGCACAGCTGAAGTGAATTTTCTCCTCAAAAAGTGTAGTCCCCTGAGCTGAAGCTCTTGAGCTCTCTTCCTAACTACACAGGAAGCAAAGAAATGTCAGCTGCACTGTGGGGTGAAGAATTAACCACCCCCTGAAGAGGTCTGACCTTTGTTCCTGGCTGCTGGTGGGTAATCGCTGGTGTCATTCTTCTGGGGGCAGCGGAGAGCCTAACAATGTGATTTAGACTGGGGGAGGGGCACCCCAGAAAGACCAACAACATGACTTGGGGCCGAGGCTTTGGGTCTCCCAGTATCAGTGGCCTGGAGACTGAGGTCCACAGTGTGCTATCAGTCAGTCAGTCCATCATGCCTGTGTAATGGAACCCCAAGAAAAATCAAACACTGAGGATGAGGTGAGCTTCCCTGGTTGGCAAGACCCTGGACAAATCATCACACGTTGATGTCATACGACATGTCTCACCTTCCTGGGTGAAAGCTCACAGAAGCTCTGTATTTGGAACCCTCCTGGACTCTGCCCTTTGTGTCTTTTCCTTTGGCTGACCTTTATCTCTATCTTCCCCCTGTAATAAAGCATAACTGTGGCTATACCAACTTTCAGTGAGTCCCGTGAGTCTTTCTAGATAATACCAAGCCAGATGGTGATTTGGGGACCCCTTGAACTTACAGCTGGTGTCAGAAGTGAGGACAGTCTTGGGCTCTGTGCCCTCCACCTTTGCAACTGGCCCTAAAACTCTTACATGCACCCTCTCAGTAAAACCAGACCCCAGGCTGAGGGAATAAGGAACTAGTTTGCTCTCAGGGAAGAATCCATACTGAGATTGGGAGTAGACCAGTTTAGAGTGTTGGTGGTGGAGAATAAGGGACAATGTGCTCCATATCCGCCTGCAAACCTGACGAGAATCTATCAACAGTAGGTTTACCGGCTAACTAGAAATATTAAGGAAACACGATTAGATAGATTTTTAAGGCACCTGTGTATGTGGAAAGCACAGGGTAGAAGAAAGAGCAGTGAACTTGAAAACACCAGACCATGTCTCTAGCTCAGGCTCAAACTCTAGAAACCTCTGTTAGTCTGTATAACTCAGTTTCCCAGGCTTCAGTTTTCCCATCAGTAAAGTGGGAATGATGGTCCCTGGCCTGATCACTTCAAAAGGTTATTCAAACGAACAAATAAAATAATGTGTGTTAAAAGTTTAGAAACCTGTGGGGGAGCCTGGGTGGTTCAGTTGGTTAAGCGCCTGACTCTTGATTTCGGCTCAGGTCATGATCCCCGGGTTGTGAGATTGAGCCCCATGTAGGGCTCTATGCTCAGTGAGGAGTCTGCTTGAGATTCTCTTTCCCTCTGCCCCTCCCCACCCTCTCGCTCTAAAATAAACAAATACATCTTTTTTAAAAAAGCTTAGAAACCTGTGATGCAATATTTATAGAAATAGACGATATTAATATTGTCCTACTCCCAGCCATTTCATAGATGAGACCAAGAAAGCAAAAGTGACAAATATTGCAAGTCAATAAAACTGGGACTCCATATCTCCTAACTTCCATGCTGGTGATTTTTTAATAAAACTTCTTTGTACAAGAGTATTCCCTTGTCCAGGGAGCAGGCTTTCAGTGACCTCCACTGTTTAGAGTAAGCAGGGAAGTGTCGGAACACCGAACAGCTGTCAGGAACACCACTTTCCAGTGGGAGCCTCCAACCATACAACCTGGAAGGTAACCTAAAAGAAAGCGTACCAATTTAACAGTTTATTATTTATCCTGTTGGAAGCTACAGAATAGACGAGGTAGAGCAGCTAGAGGCTAGTAAGCAGATGTGAGAGAAACACCAGCACTGGCAACAATTTGAAGCAGGGACAAAATAGCCCATGATTTGTTAATATCTCCAGCCTCCATAATGATGTGCCTGAGTCATTAAAAGAGGTATAAATGATGTTCAGCTTGCCCTAAAAGACAGCAAAGAAAGGAAATAAAAAACGTAATTATTGAAAAGACAGAGATGAGGTTATCATTTTGTGTAGATGATGTCACTACATGTAGAGAAAGCTTCAGAGAATCAACTGAAAAACTATTACAGTAATATATTCATCAACCTCAGTTTCCTCAAAGTTATTGTGAAGATTAGCACTTGCACATGGCCTGGAACTTGGGAGGTCCTGGGCAAGTGGCAGAGAATAAATACAAGCCTCATATACAAAGTCTAGAGCTTTCCAGCACACCAGAACTTACTAATTCAAAATTATAATGGGGGAAAAAAAGGATCACATTTGAAATAGCAGTAACAAGCCCCAAAGCAAAAATCCCAAGGAAGAAAAAGAAATCTGAGGCCCCCAGATGAGGGAAATTATAAAATTACAGAGAGAGAAAAATGATTTCAATAAATGAAAAGATATGTTAAGATACTGAATGGCAGACAGAATATTGTAGTTTCCATATGAACTTATATACGTAGAATTATTCCAGGCAAAATCTCTAGTTTACAAAATCTCAGAATTTCGTCTGGAGTCACAACAAGCAAGTACACTGAAGAATATTTGTGAAAGGAAATGGAGGGGAGAGATGGTCCTAACACACAGAGTACATTATGTAATGTAGGCGAGGAAAACCTTTCCTCTACCCTCTTAGGTTCTGTGCCTGGGTCTGAGAATTAAATTGCCATAAGACAGGTGAGCCAGAGAAAAACATGCACATTTTATTTACTATTTTTGTGTTCACATGGGAGTCTCAAGGAAAACGAAGATCCAAAGAAGCATTTAGGACCGAGATCTTGCATACTCTTTAAACAAAGAAAACAATACATTTGTGGAGAAGTGACAAGACAGAGAGAGGGTTGGGCAGTTAGCAACGGGAAAATGACTAGGAAATACACAGAGAAAACGAATGGAAGCTGAGGGTCCCTTTAGAAAGTTTGCTTGTACAGATCCATTTTGAGGATGACTTCTAGTCTTCTGTGCTGAGAATGTTCCTCTCTAATTCAAAGAGATACATGCACCCCTGTGTTTATAGAAGCATTATTTACAATAGCCAAACTATGGAAGCCGCCCAAGTGTCCATCGATAGAAGAATGGATAAGGAAGAGGTGGTGTATATACACAATGGAATATTATTCAGCCACAAAAAAGAATGAAATCTTGCCATTCGCAACAATGTGGATGGAACTAGAGTGTTTTATGCTAAGTGAAATCAGTCAGTCAGAGAAAGTCAGTCACTCACATGTGGAATTTAAGAAACAAAATAAAAGAACAAAGGAAAAAAAGAGAGAGAGACAAGCCAAGAAACAGACTCTTGACTATAGAGAACAAACTGTTGGTTGCTTGAGTGGGTGGGGGGATGGGGGAAATAGAGGTTGGGGATGAAGGAGGGCACTTGTGATGAGCACTGGGTGATGTATGGAAGGGTTGAATCACTATATCATTCTTCTGGAATTAATAACACTGTGTGTTAACTATACTGGAATTAATTGAATTTAAATATAAATAAATAAATAAATAAATAAATAAATAAGCAAACATCTAATTGGACAAACTGAACTAGTCTTCTGTATCCCTCCTCAAGCCATACTCTTCCTCATGTCAGTGGATAACAACCCACCCTTCCATTGGGAATCCTACCTTCAGCATACATCCAAAGTCTGACTGCTTATTACCCCTTCCACTGTTGCACTGTGGTCCAACCACCATCACATCCCACCAGGATTACCACAACAGCCTCTTAACGGGTCACCCTGCCTCTACCTTTGTGTCCTACAGTTTATTTTCAGTAGAGCAGCCCGAGCGATCCTGTCAAAACCCAAGTAGACCATGAACCTTCGAATGGCTCCTATCTTATTCTTAGTGGATGTCAGAGTCCTTCCAATGCCACACAAGATCCCCCTTCCATCCCTGACCACTGTCTCACTTTGCTCACTCTCCTCCAGCCATCGTGGACTCCATGCTGTTCCTTCAACACGGCAGCCACCCTCCGGCCTCAGAGCCTCCACACTTGTTGTTTCCTTCACCTGGAATGTTCTTCCCCCAAATATCTACATCGCTTACTCATTCCCTTCTGTTAAGCATCGTCTTCAAATGCCATCTCTTCAGATGAGCTCTACTCTGATCACCTTATCGTTGCCAGAAGTCCCCACTTTCCAGCACCTGTTCTGGCACGACTGACCTTCAGAGCCTGCTCTAGTTTCCCCCACGGCCCTGACTACCTCTACTCTCTCATACAACATAGTTATTAATTTTGCATGTTGTCTCCTTCCTCCGTAGATAAGGGCCGGAAATGGCGTCTGCTTTGCTTTCTGATACACACCTAGACCAGTGTTTCACATATTAGATGCTCCATATTTATCAAGTAAATGAATGAGATAAATGGGAACGAGAAATCGATGAGAAACTACTTTCTAGGCATAGAAAAGATGAACAGGAATCATGCAGAAGGGAGACCTACTTTTTTACTACCTACACAAAGCTTATCACACGCAACAAAACTCAAAGATAGGCTATTACACATATACTTTACAAAACCCGCAGGCCTCTCCCGAAGTAAGAACTTTTTAAATTTTAGAGTAAATGAGTGTTCATAATCAAAATTCAAAATTCAAGTTTTAAGTCACCTTTTCCAATTCTAGAAGAAGAGATTTGAGGTTGTTATATGACTTTTGCTGAAGCCTGCCGACATGGCTTTATGTTTTCTCCACAGCCCTGATGTAGGTGTAGATTTCCTTATGAGACCGTTACTCGTTTTTAATTTCTATCCATGCTTGTTTTTCAAAATTCCTATTAGCCCCTTGCTCCAAATTTTTATTTTCAGCACTATCTTAAGCAAGCGAAACCTAAAAAATTAGGAAAGATATTTTGAGCCATCACCGGAACTTAAAACTAGTTTTTTTTTTAATGCACATGGAATTATCTTAATGATATTAAATGGCTTTGCTATAAATAATCTTCCAAGGATCTTACAGAAAAAGCTTTTAGGTAATTAAGGCCAATTTTTGACATTGTTTTTCAATCAGAAGGGTTTGGATTGAAGCTGGGAACAGTCTAAGGAGACTGCTGGCTAATGTCCCTGTGTTCTGCCCAGTGCCAAGGGGGCGGGGGGCACACCCCAGGAGCTGTCCCAGCCCCCCACCACCACTGTGCAGCTGAGAACACCATAACTAAGTTAAGCAAGTTCCAGGCTGAGTGGTTAAAACCATGATTTTGCTTTGATTGCCGTAAAAGCTCCAGAGGGCAATTCTTTATTTCAACTAGTCATTAACTGTTAGTGTTCATATCAAAAGCACAGGTAATTATGGGAACTAAGGTGCTCAATTCTGCTTTTCTAGAGAAGCTAACATTTAAAATTTCTGAAAACATTCATTTCATCTATACCCTTTTACTGTGAAATATATGCAAATACAGTAAGTCCATAAAACAAATACACAACTTTTTAAACAAATTCTTGTAGTGTAAACACACCATGAAACCATCATTAGGTCAAGAAATAGACTGTTGCCAGGACCCAGAAGACCCCCGTGTGTCCCTTCTCAGTTATAATTGCCTCTCTTCTTCCCTTCCCAGTGGTTACCACTAGACTGGCTTGAAGAATAGTTCTTTGCTTTGCTTTAGAGTTTCACCACCTAAGGACACATGCCTAAAAATTACTTTTGTCTTGGGAGTGATCTTAGAAAAACTTTCAGTCCTTCCCCATTCAGTATGATGTTAGCTGTGGGTTTTTACGGACACCCTTTATCAACTTGAAGAAGTTGCCCTCTAGTCCTGCTTTACTAAAAAATATATATTTTTTATCATGAATAGATGCCGAGGTTTTTCAGCTGCTTTCCCTATGTCAATTAACACGACCATGTGTTTTCCACTTGTGTCGTAAGTTATGTCCAAAGTCACGGGGGAGGTGGGGAGCAGAGGAAGAATGAGTTTTTAAAACATTTACATGTTCGAAGTGTTAGCTCTTTGCCACCACAAACTATTCCTCCGCCATCCATCTAAAACTATCACAGAATCAATGAACACAAATTGATTGGTCAACATCGTCAAAGCTGCCTTCTCTTAAGGACCTCAAACAGTTCCGAGTCCAGGAAAGACCGCAGCGTCTGTTCTGTACCGTGTGCAGCCCGCAGCCCGTAAGTGAGACAACGTAATTATAGCCTCATTTAGCGATGCTACATCATTCGTTCTGTTTACTTCAATGTGAGGACATGAGCTTATTTAGAATTTTCCATTTGACATGCTCTCCTTTTTGGGTAAAGTTGTTCTAAGAGGTTGTAAATAATGACAAGGCTGAGATTTTTATGTTTAAATTGGGCACAATGATTTCCACCTTATTCCCCAAACTTCCCTTCTTTTCTTCTGTTTGACATACACAGGCTACTTATGCATGTGTCCGGCTGCCATGCGAACCCCTTGGCTCAGGCTTATGAATGGTGTTTGAGTATCTCGTTGTGTGCTGTTTAAAACACAGTGACAGCCCGGGGGGAAAAAATGAATTGTGTTGCTCGATTTTGAATATCGAACCAGCTTTGCATTCCTGAGATAAATCCCAATTGGTGAGGATATGTTATTCTTTTAAAATAATGCTGGATTTAACTTAACATTATTTTGAGGATTTTGTATCTATGTTTATAAGGGATACTGGTCTGTTTTGTTTTGTTGTATTATCCTTATCTGATTTTGGTATCAGTGTGATAAAAAAGCTTCAAAAAATTAATTAAGAAGTGTTTTCTCCTTTTTTACTGGCTAGAAAAGATTATGTGGAATGGTGTTATTTCTTCTTTAAATGTTTGGTAAAATTCTCCAGTGAAAGCATCAAGGCCGGGAGACTTTTTTCCCCAGCGTTTCTTAAACCATAAATTTAATTTCTTTAATAATTGTAAGATAATATATATTTCTTCTTGACTGAGTTTTGGTAGTTTGTATTCTTCGAGGAATTAGTCTATTTTATTTCAACTGTTGAATATTTTTAATAAAGTGCCCCCAGTATTCTCTTATTGACCTTTTTATGCAAAGAAAGATCACCTTCTAACTCAATTCAGCTGAGACACATTGACTATCCGCTATGTTGCTATCATTAAAAGCCACAGGCGCTTTACTCGTGATAGCAGTATTTATGGTCATGGAAATTATACGTGCTGGCCTATGATTATCGGTTCAGACTTCCACGTTGGCGGAATTCTAAGACTTGGAAAGAAAGTCAGAATCCTCCCTCACCCAGCTGCATTCCATGTTAGTGACTCTTAAGCACAGGAAAAGGCCTCTCTAAATAGTTGGGTCAGAGGAAGCTCAGAAATGAGAACTGGGCATGTTCTGGAAGGCACATCGTCATCTCGAATTCCAGATCTGAGAAGCTGGTCTGGAAGTGTGACGACGACCTTGCGGAACACAGAGGGGGCCACTGGGCAGCTCCCTTTTCCCATTTGTCTTTCAAAAGAGCTTATTTTTTTCCTCTTTTGGCCAGAGAAAAAGGATGTTGGCAAGGTTCAGAACATACTCCAAAATGTGGTACGTTGGCATATTGACTATTTTAAGCTGAAGAACAACAGGTACAGGGAGGGCTTCCTGACCCCCCTTCTCCCCTGAAGCAGGCTGGGAGAGGTCCTCTCCCCATACTTGGAGGAAAGGAGGACCTTCATCTCCAAAGCTGGGGGGGAAACGAACAGACTTTGCTAATTTCCACCACTTTGTTGCCCTTACCTAATGCTACTTTGTCCTATTACATTTTTCCATAACTTTCTCCTCTTCACTAAATCTAGTATAAAAAATGTCCAGGCTTAACCTTTTTTGTCGGGTCTTCATTTCCTTATCGCATAAAACTTACATTAAACACATTTGTATGATTTTCTCCTATTTCTCTGTCTTTGTCAGTTTAATTTTCAGGCACAGCCAGGGAACCTAAGAGGGTAAAGGAAAGTTTTGCCTTCCTGAGAGTATTTAAAAGGAATTTGAATCGTAGTTTTTGAAAAATTCTTCAGTGCAAGGCCATTTGGATTGGTGAGTTTCTATCTTATAAGCTTTAGTAGCTCCTGAGGGCAATTCCTATTTCAACATTGTGCCATAACTGATGTCCAGATCAATGAACCAAAGTCAGTGAGAAAATCCTAAGAAAAAGGAGTATTATCCAAGGGGCCAACTAAACAAAATATTATACATACACCTGTGGCATCATAAATAATATCTACAATAACATAAAAATGTTTTTAAAGTTTTTATATTTAGGGGCTTGATTTTAGTAATTTGGGAATTTTACTTATGTGGTATGTACTCTTCATTTTCTCATGGTTCCATGTAAGTGAGATTTTGTTGTAGTGAGAACAATTATTTCTATTGGTAATATAAGAAGTGCTTGCTTTAAAAATATTAATATTATCATTTAAATTTTATGATGCGTGCTTTTCCTAAACAATAATTCACATTTCTCTGAATCTTAATATATTATGAAATTTAAAACCAAATGTATTCTGAAATGCTCTATATTCAATAAGCTCCTTTTTAAAAAAAAAGTTCACATAGACTAAGCATTATAACAGATACATGTACGTTAGATGAATCCTAGGAAACTAAAAATGATTCTTAAAGTTGACGATTTTCCCTCATTCTTAAATGCTTTTTCCCTCTGATAAACCTTTCTCAGTAAGTTTCTCTCAATTATAATACAAATGGCTAGCATTTATTGAATACCTGCCACGTGCCCGACACCGCGCCCTAGCTGACATCCATTTTCTCATTTAATCCTCACCACAGACCTACGGATTGCTCTCTCTTGTTGTCTTTGCCTACTGAGAAAACAGAACTTAGAAATGGTCAGTAGCTTGCCCTGGTGCACAAGGATTCAAACCCAGGTCTGTTGGAAGCCAAGACCCCGAGTATAAGACTGGGAGGCAGAAATAAATAGGAAATGTAAGGGAGATGTCCTTCGAGATCTCCTGGGATAAATTCTTACTCCTACATTTATTCCTTCCGTCCCCACCTTTCCTGCTTGATTTATATAAGGGAGTATTTCTTCAGGCAAAGAACATTTTCTTCTGACCTATGAAAGAGAAAAAGAATGGCAAGACAACTCATGTTTTCCTTCAGGTTAGCAGATATTTTCCAATGACCTTTATCAGTAATTTCCACAAATGATGTCATGGTAGCCTGGTCTGCTATGTGGCAAACACTCCGATACGTCCATCTGATATGACCACTCAGAGAATAATATCTTCCTTTCTACTCTCTGAAGTGATTCCTGTTTTGTGTGGGCGCTGGTGTCACACACACACACACACACACAATAGGTATCTTTGACATTGTCATTTTACAGATATACTGTATTTTCCAGATGCTGATGTTAGATGAGGAAATCATGATCTTAAACTTCATTGCCCCCCCCAGAGCTGAACCCTATAATTTTGCTCGTCAGATTTGCAAATGAAGGTTATCTAATACTGTTTAGCTTGGTTAAAACGTTATCACTGTGGGTGGTTATGTACCTCCTGTCATGCTGATGAGAAGCGTGCTTATCTGATTGCGCTCACCACGTCCTCCAGCTGAAGGGGAGACTGTGGGGGGCGGGGGTGGGGGGAGGCGCTGGAAAGCAATGGCTGGAGCACGGAGGAAGAGGACCACAGGATCCAGAGCACTCCCCTTAGCCTGTCTCCACTCCCCTGCTTCTTGAGCACTTCGACATCGACAGCAAAAACAAGAGTAGTCTTTATCACAGTGCTTTACAGATTACAAAGCACTTTCACAAATATTATCTTATTTAATTTAATAAGCACAAGGCCCCACGAGACAGGCTTTATTATTTTTAATTTCTCTGCTGGAAAACTGAGTTCTCTTGAGTGGGAACTATTTAATTCAGACAAAGTTTTCCAACAGGAAATCCGGTGTCATTTCACCGGGCCAGAGCTCATGTCAGCCAGTGTGAAGGAATGTGATAGAAACAGGTACTACATGCCTCCAACGTTCACGGGTCCCTCCCCCATCTCCGGACTTGCTGTTCCTCTCATCTCAGCAGCTCTTGTCTCTCTTTCACTTCTTCTGCTTCAGCCACCTGGTTTCTTGCCATTCCTTGAACACACAGCCACATTCCGGCCTCGGAGCCTTTGTGCTTGCTGGGGTCCTCCTCCCTAGAGAGTGGCGTGGCTCATTCTCGCTCTTTCCTCAGGTCTCTGTTCAAATGGTACCTCATCAGAGACATTGTCCCTGGGAGCCCATACATAATGGCGGTCCTCATGGCTCCCTACCTCCTTTACCACAGAGCACTGAGGGTGGGGCGGAGTGTGCCCTGGGCACAAACAGTAAAACTGCCCTGTGCTCGCTCTCTCTAATCTCAGCAAAAATTATCCCAGATCCTGTGTGTGGCAAAATACCGAACTATTTGATGTTCTTACCCTTTCCATTACTGCAACGATAGGACCTCTTTTTAGACCTGCAGACTCCATGATCAATGTTCTACTGCTGGTCCCTTCTCTTAAGAAGATGAAAGTGAGCTACCCTAGCAAGACCCTGTGGGGTACTTGGACCTATAGTTCATGTCAAGAAGACTCTGAGAGAGTTTTATGTATTCCTATATTGGAAGACATGTTATCATTGAAGTGCTCTCCTATGGTGGGGTACAGCGATGGAGGGCCTGGCTGAAACCCTACTGCGGGATTCAAATCCCGGTTCTATCACTGACTAGCTGTGTGGTTTGGGGCACAGCACCTAACATCTCTCGGTCTGTTTCTTCATCTGTAAAATGAGAAGAGTCAGAGTCCCCATGTCACAGAGGTGTTATGAGGCATAGAAGGCACTGGTATATACTTAGTGCCCAATAAACGTCAATATTATTTTCACAGTGTACCTTATATTATAATTATTTGACTGGATTTTTTTCTGTAGTTTACAAACTTTTTCAAAGCCAGGCTGTGTCTTACTTATTTCTGTGCCCTTCTTACCCATCAGAGAGTAAAGTGGGTGGCATATAGTAATATACTAAATCTTTAGCGTCTGTTTGATGCTGGATTGAATAAACAGCTTTATTTTATTGTCTGTAAATTCTTTCTCTCTTTTTTTTTTTTTTTTTTTTTACTTTTTTTAAAATGTAAGCTCTATGCCCGACACGGGGCTTGAACTCATGACCCTAGATCAAGAGTCACATGCTCTACCAACTGAGCCAGCCAAGCCTGATTGTCTAATAAATTCTTGATTAGGTTAGAAGGATGGCTGTTGGGAAAAAAAATTATTTTTTGAGACTGAAATCATATTTATCCACTGAGAAGAATAACATTTTACAAAAATCTATTATATGTGTATGTTATGTGTTTAACATCAAAATGGCAACAGTAGCAGAATTATCTATTTGCTAGATTTTCTGCACTTGCATGTATAACTTTTTTTAAAGATTTATTTATTTATTTATTTTTAGAGAGAGAGCGGGGAGAGGGGCAGAGGGAGAGAATCTTCAAGCAGACTCCCTGCTGAGCACGGAGCCGGACTCTGGCCCGACATCACAACCCGTGAGATCAAGATCTGTACCGAAGCCAAGAGTTGGATGCTTAACTAGGCACCCCAACCTGTATAACTTTTATAGTTAGGAAAAGAGTTAATCTTTTTTAAAAAGTCTACTTGGAGAGACAGAAAAGTTTACAGTAGAAAAAAAAAAGAAATGAGATGTATATTAGAAAGTATGGTCTCCCAATAGTTTTGTTGTTTATTATGCCTTCCAAAAAACACAGTGACCTAATAAAACTGAGTTTGAAAGTTCTCAATACATTAATATATTCTGACAAATCTATAAGAAGGAATGGAGACACAATCTTTGATCTAGAAAGTACATATCCAATGATCATCTGAGCAAGAAACACCATCTTTCATTAAGTAAAGAAATGCAGCTGTTTCTATCATGCTGACTATAAGAAGATTATCATACTTAGAATGGAAATTCCAGGAACCTGAATTCTAATTAACATGGAAATGAAATCCACAAAATAAATATGTATTCAAAGTTTATGCAGTCCCAGGATACAATGAAGACAGATGCAGATTGATCTAATCTGGTTGCATTAAGAACATGAGTGTATGTTGGGGAACATCGCGTGGAAAGTTGACATTCAATCCAATTAGGAAGGGCAAAGTAAAAATGATGAAAGCAATTTCCTTTGTCCAATTGAATTAGGCATCCAAATAACAGGCTGCTCTTTGACCTTCCTGGGAAGGGTCAGGATAGCTTCTAATGGTCATTAAATAAATAGCCAGCCTACTCTTGCAGTTGCTTGTAAGTGGGACTTAAGAAAATATTTTTAGACTACATCTGCAAGAATTTCTCTACTATATTCTTATTGTTTCTGTTTATCAATTTTTAATTTGGGGAAACAGAAGGACTGGTAAGAGCATCAGACCAAACTGAATATGGGGTCTATTAAACAAAATTAAGAGGTCACTTTCTGCTTCTTGCTAATTTGTGTTGCAGCTGCTAAAGAAAGGAGGTTTTTAAGAAATAGCTCATTTGGGTGCTTCTCCAAGGTCCCACTTAAAATAGCTGAAGAACATTGTTGGCATTTGTAAAGATACATGATTTCTTAATTAAACTGGTGGCTTACAAAACTAGCGTTTAAGGACCTTCTTGGTTCTGCCCTAGGTTATAATTCCCAACACTGGTAAATACAGCAATGGACACGCTGCTATTTCATCCAACAGCCCACACTGCAAGTGCGTGGAGGTTAAATCAAACCTTTTTTTTTTTGCCCATTAAATTCCAAGTTTCCATGATAAAGGTAGATTATAAACTCTGAATTAATAGGACAGATCTTAAGGCTATTTTCCCCTGACTCACACATCATTTTTGCTCTCATATGCTCACTCAGATTCAGCAAACATTTGTTAAGCATTTATGTACTGAGCTCCACCTTGAAGATTTCACAGAATCTGCCAGTACTTGGCCTTATAGTTAAAGGAGGTCTGAAGACACACCTTGAATTAGGTGTTTTGACTCAAAATCATGAATCCTTCAAAATATCAGAAAATTATTATCCTGGTGTGTAATTTAAGTAATACATAAAATATTTGGAATCCAATTTTACTATTATTATCATTATTGTTATAAAAGTAATGTGTATACATACAGGATTTTAAAAATTAAAAAAAAAAAAACAGAATGGTAAAAATGGGAGCGCCTGGGTGGCTCAGTCATTAAGCATCTGCTTTTGGCTCAGGCCATGGTCCCAGAGTCCTGGGATTGAGTCCCCCATTGGGCTCCTCCACTGGAAGCCTGCTTCTTCCTCTCCCACTCCCCCTGCTTGTGTTCCCTCTCTCACTGGCTGTCTCTCGCTCTCTGTCAAATAAATAAATAAAATCTTTAAAAAAAAAAAAAAGAATGGTAAAAATGAAAAATAAAATTTGCCCATCCCTCTCCTTTCCTATTTTCCATCCCTCCTCCCCCCACTGAATTATGGTACATTATAAAAATAATCATAATACTGTGTAGTTCTTCCATAAGAGATAAGGTCCCCTTAAATCTGGAATGGCCTGATGAAAGAAATGTAAGAAGACACAAATAAATGAAAAGGTATCCCATGATCATGGATTGGAAGAATTAGTATTGTTAAAATGTCAGCACTACCAAAAGCTGTCTATAAAGCCAAGGCAGTCCCTATGAAGATTCCAGTGGCATTTATTTTTTTTACAGAAATAGGAAAAATGCTCCTAAAATTTATATGGTATCACAAAAGAAGCCAAATAGCTAAAGAAATCCTGACAAAGAAGAACAAAACAGGAGACATTACACTTCCTGATTTCAAGCTATACTATAAAGCTGCAGTAATTAAAACAGTATGATACTGGCATAAAAACAAACAGACTGAATGGGACAGAAGTGAGAGATCAGAAATAAACCCCAGCATATACAGTTAACTAATATTTGACAAGAGAGCAAAAAATACCGAATGTAGAAAAGACAGTCTCTTTAATAAATGGTGTAAGGGAAACTAGATATTCACATGTAACAGAATGAAACCAGACCCCTATCTTACACTGCTCACAAACATTAAGTCAAAATGAATTAAAGACCTTGAAACTCCTAGAAGAAAACAGGAAGAAAACTCCTTGACATAGGTCTTGGTAGTGATTTTGGGGGTTTGACATGAAAAAAACAAAGGCAACAAAATCAAAAATAAACAGTTGAGGCTGCATCAAACTAAAAGAAGCTTCTGCACAGCAGAATAAACCATCAACACAGTGAAAAAATAACCTACAGGATGGGAAAAATATTTGTAAACCGCATATCTGATAAGGGGATGATATCCAAAACACATAAAGAGCTCCTACAACTCGATATCAAAAAATACAAATAACCCAATTGAAAAATGGTCAAAGGACCTGAATAGACATTTTTCCAAAGAAAAAGTACAAAAAACCAACAGGTACCGGAAAAGATGGTCAATATCACTAGTCGTTATGGAAATGCAAATTAAAGTCACTGGGAGGTATCACCTCATGCCTGATAGAATGGCTGTCATCAAAAAGACAAGAGATAGCAAATGTTGGCATGGATGTGGAGAAAAGGGAACCCTTGGGTACTGTGGGGGAGATTGGAAATGGGTGCAACTACTATGAAAAACAGTATGGAAGTTCTTCAAAAAATGAAAAATCGAACTACTGTATGATCCAGCAATTCCTCTTCTGGGAATAGATCCAAAGGAAATGAAAACATTAACTTGAAAAGATACCTGCATCCACACGTTCACAGCAGCATTCTTTAGCATAGCCAGGACATGGAAATTACCTAAGTGTCCATGTTGCATGAATGGATAAAGAAGATGCAGTGTGTGTGTGTGAGTGTGTGCGTATACACAACGGAATATTATTCAGCCCTAAAAAAACAAGGAAATCCTATCATCAGCAACCTCTGGATAGACGTTGAAGAAATTATGCTAAGTGAAATAAGTCAGAGAAAGACAAATACTGTACAACTTCACTTAGAATTAGACCCTAATAAAAAATTTTTTTTAAACCAAACTTATAGGAAAAGAAATCTTGAAAAAGACTTGTGCTTAACTGAGGCGGGGGGGAGTTGGTAGTCAAAGGGTACAAACTTCCAGTAAGAAGGTAAATAAGCCCTAGGGACGGGACGTACAACATGATGGCTCTAGGTACACTGCTGTATGAAAATACAGGAAAATTGTTAAGAGAGTAGATCCTGAGATCTCATCATAGGAATTTTTTTTTCTTTTTATTGTATCTAGATGAGAAGATGGATGCTAACTAAACTTATTGTGGTCATCATTTCACGATGTATAGAAATTAAACCATCATGCCGCACACCTTAAACTTATACAATCGTGTATGCCAATTATTTCTCAACAAAACTGGGGAAGAAAACCAGCCCTTGCAACTTTCTATATTTTGTTCTTGGAACAATGCAGTCACCAGGTGACCATGGGTGGGGGGATTGCCTGCTGGAAGATGAGAAGCCATGTCAAGTGGAGATGAGCCATTTCAAATGAGGCCCCCCAACCAGCCAATCCCCAGGCAACCTGACCAAAACTACCTAGATGAACCTAGTCCAAACTGCCGAACTGCAGAGTCATGAGCTAAAAAATGGTTGCTGTTTTAAGCCGCCAAGTGGTAATTTGTTAGGCAGCAAACACAAAATGGTAGAAGTGACCGTTTGAACAGTTTCTGGTGTCTGCAGGCTGGAAGGACATAGGAATACCTAAAAACCCATGGAACAGTGAAATGCTAATGGATAGAAGTAGAAGTGGTTGCCTAAGAGGACTGTGGGGTAGGTAGTACTGTACCATCATCACGAAGGAGATACAAGGGAAATTAGGGAGAGCAGGCTTTGATCTTGTACAAACATATAAATTCAGGTCTGTATCCTTAAGTACTTACTTCTAGGGCACAGTGCCTCCCCACCCACGTGCTGGCTGACAGTGTAAGCAGATTCTTGCTGCTTCACCTTCCCTGCCTGATGGGAATGCTGTGGGGATGGGTCTATGTCTCGGGAATAGGCAGAGAGAATTCTCAGGATGGCAAGACGGTGTTTGTAGATTGACTCCACTCCCAGTAAAAAGAGAGGTGTTGTCAACATCTTGAGGTGACAAGAGCAGCCTGGGGCTAGTCTCTGCAGAAACCCCTGGTGACTGAGGTCAGCTGGCCTGGGCTAAGAAAATCCACACTCACCACTGCCCAGTACAGAGGATGACTGCAGCGATGGCTCTCCCAGCAAGGGGAGGTAGATCCAGTCCTGCCCACATTCAGTCTGTCACAGCGTCGGATCTGGAAATGAGCCAAGGAGGGGAGAGGCTGTGTTAAGTATTTGATAGAAACCTGTAGCAATATTTTCAATGGGGGGAGGTGGGGAACGAGAAGGACAGCAAGGGACGTGATGAGACGTTAGGCTTTTAAACTCAGAAGATAGGACCACAATATTAGCTCGAGTGGAAGAAAAACTCTCTGTGAGTAGCGAGATTTATAGGGCTACAAACAGTGCCTCTCTTACAACCGGTGCTGTGTATTTACATTGATTTTCTCTTTCTCTATCTGGAAGTTTTGGAGATCTTCTCTCCATCTCTGGGGTTTTGAAATTTCACAGGGTTGTAGCTTTATGGTGAACGTGTTTTTTAATCATTGAGCTGAACGATCAGTCCTACCTTTCAATCTGCAGACATGTCCTTTATTCTGGGAAATTTTCTTTTGTTTCTTCAATAAGTTTTCCCCATTCTTTTCTCTGTTCTCTCTCTCTCCCTCTGGAATCCTCCTTTCTTCTTCCTCCTGTCTCCACTTTCAATTTCTATCAGCTATATCACCAACTTACAATGTTTTCGATGTTTAGATTAAAACCCATTCTGTTCTTTAAACATACTTTGTCTACAGGTTGACTCTGAAAACAGAATACGACACTCATAATGCATGAATATATGAACATTATTCACCAAAGAGTCAAGGAATATGATTTAATTCATTTTAAAAAGGAAATAAAATTTCTCTGTTAGTACATGTCCGCAGCTTCAAGGAGAATACAAAGGGTCTTCTTTTCTTATGTTCCATGAGCTGCTCAGAATACAACCACATTTCAGTTGGATTCATATTTGAACCAACACTTTCTGAGCTTTATGTTTTTCTTAGAGATTCTACAGAAGTTTATTGGAGGATAGAGGGAGTTTCTATTCTTCTAAGGGAATGTTTGCTAGAAAATGGGAATTAGGCTATTAACGACTTTTTCAAATACTGAGTATTAATAACCTAAAAAATTTTGGAGAATTTGCCCTATTTGCCTGTCATGCTTCTCCTTGCAGTTACATGACTATTTGGGTAGAAATCTGACCTTATAGGGGCGCCTGGGTGGCACAGCGGTTAAGCGTCTGCCTTCGGTTCAGGGCGTGATCCCGGCATTCTGGGATCGAGCCCCACATCAGGCTCCTCCGCTATGAGCCTGCTTCTTCCTCTCCCACTCCCCCTGCTTGTGTTCCTTCTCTAGCTGGCTGTCTCTATCTCTGTCGAATAAATAAATAAAATCTTTAAAAAAAAAAAAGAAATCTGACCTTATAATCTCAACCTAATACCCAAATCTGTATGTAACTCTGGGAAATATACTGTCAAGTTCAGATCTCCTTTAGAGTTCAGGAAAAGTGCTGAGAGGCAGAATGTCTTTCAAAATCAATCTCTTCTTTGATATGAAGCACACGGAGTATTGAAAACATAAAAGGGACAGGGCTGGGACAAGCTACAAGAATTTATTTTTCTGAGAGTATATCTCTTATCCGTATATTGTAGAAATCACCCTAAGACATTGCCATTAGTAACTTCTGATGTCAATTCAATTGGTACTAATCTTTAGAGAAGTCGAACTAGAAGCCTTTAAGGAACACTTCAGCTGTTACTGTGATTAAGGAGGGGGCAGAAACCAGCCTACTAGATAACTTGCACTGTCCTCATGCTTTTACCGGTGAATATTAGTTAATATAACACATATCAGTACATATTATTAGTTATATTATCATATTATATTAAGGTATTATTTTATATTTAATATGTTAATAAATAATATATTCACTTAAGGCCAGGAGAGTTAGTCCTCCTTGCCTGGGGCTCGAGCTTGCCTTCTCCTCTGCTTCCTTCTGTTAGTGATTGTGGCATCCGACCCTCTTCCTGAACCACATTATGTAACCCTATTCGTCATCAGTCACCCCATAGCCTTCCACTGTTACCATACTGATTCTTCCTCCCGTCTTCTCTCTCAGCTCGGATTCTTAGACCCTGAAGTCTGCCTTAATTCATGGCCCTCAAAAACTTCCAGTACTGTTCTCAGATCTGGTAATATTCAATGTCAGCTTTCCTCTTGAATAAATGAATGTTTCCTAAGGAGTCCATATTCTCCTGACTTGAATCCCAGAATATCAGAGCCAGAAGGGACCTCAAAGTTAGCTAAACTAGTGGTTCCAGGCTGTGGCATTTGGACTTTCAGAGACTCTGAAGTTATTATAAGTTTTCGAACCAATATATACTTATAGGGTGTTTTTTTTCCTTTCACTGGGCAACAAAATTGACACCATTATCATGTGGTATCCATAACTTTTTGAAATTAAGAAAAGTTTTCACACTAAAAAAATTTGAGAACCACTGATTAACACCAACCCCCTCATTTTACAAATGAAAAAAAAGATGCCCAGAAAACGATTCGATTTGCCCAAGGTCACAGAGTAAATTAGGATTATTTTGGGACCTCGTCATAATCTTTGGATTCCCAATCATCAGCCCAGTAGTCCAATCCCCCAAATACCATAATACTCTCAATTACATAGCAGGTCTCACAGACTCTATTACAAGAGAGAAGAAAGGGTTCTCTTCTGGCTCAGGCTGAATTGTAAGAAAGCAACTTCTCCCTCCACAGCAAATATTAACATTTATTGAAAAGTATTGCCAAAATATAACAAATAAATTTAACAAGTAATATAACAAGTCCTTAGAGAACACTCTAGTATTTTAAAATAATTGCACCATCTTTATTCAGATAATCTAATCTTGTGCAGTACTCCTGCCATGGGTGAAAGAGAAGCCCTAGATCCCAGAGGGTCACTGATTAAATCCCATCTACAGGCTTTCCAGAAGCCTATGGCATGGCTCTAAAAGAGCTTGTTGGGACCCAATTTCTTCCTCAGAGATTTGGAATTAGAACTCTGAGAGACAGAATTAGCTGGAGGAGGCTGCTGGGCAGGAAGGCAATATTGAAATATTGGGGCTGGTGGCTATTTTGAGCCATAGTGAAAGAGAATGAGAGAGGGAGAGGGAGAGAGATGGAGAGAGAGCAAGAAAGGAGAAATACGCACACCAGGGACCACATGGCTACATAGAGGGAAGGAAGGAGAGAGAAAGATCTGAGAGAGAGCTCTTTCGATTCAACATTTCTAGCTCCCACTTCCTGTCAGAGGATGCCCAACTTCCCTAGGATTCCAGAAGCTGTCTGGAGCTTAAAATAAGTTCTTTATGCTTAGGCTGAGTTGAGTGGAATTTGCTATCTGAATCAGTGGCCAGCTCTGGGACAACAAATTCAGATTTCATGAATAAATACTTCACAGTCTCAAAGCCTCAAATATGGTGGTCACTCAAGACTGCTTTGTGGGTGAGGCTGCCTCATCAGAAAAATGAAGGATGAGAGCACTTAAATTTTAACCAGCACTGCCCCAACACACTTCAGTGCTGATGCTGGGCACTGGTTGGGCAATTGAAATCATCTATTACAAGAGTCTCAGGGCACAGCAGACCTCCATGATATATGACTCCATGGAGACCTCATGTTAATCCCAAATATGTCTGAATTCTGTTCCTGTTCAGAAGGAGCTCCCCCTAAGTACTTGAGAAAAGGAACGAAGGTTCTATATAATCTTTCTGGCATCCTTCATTTCAGTAAAAAAGTTTTTTAAATTGATTTTGAGATTTCTGCTCTATAAGGCACTGGATGTGAAACCTTGGGTCTAAGGTGATTCAGAAAAAGAAAAAGTATACTGTGGTATTGAAATACATTTATCTTTTTTTATTCTCAAGGGCAAGAAAAAGGAATAATAATAGGCTTCCAGTGTGGTGACAAGAAGAGGCTACCCGCAAAATCCCATGATGGAAATAAAGAAGAAAAGGAAGACAAAGCAAGATTCCAGTTTGAGAAAGATGTGGAGAACAGATACAAAACGAGGAAGGAAAACGGGACTGTTCCTGATAGCCAAGCTTCTTAATTCATCTAGGTGAGTAGAGGTAACAGCCAAAAAACACAAGGGGTGAACAGCATGACGTCATGACTGGAAATCTCAGGGTACCACGTTGTTAAAGTCTACCTTTGGCTTAAAAAATCAGAAAAAGAAATCTGAGGAAATAAGGAAAGGAAATTGTGTCAAATGAGTTGTTGAAAGGGAAAAAAAAGCAAGTACATGAGAAACACAGAAATATCTTTAAATCAGTGCCTCTGTAACATGCATTCCAAATTGTTAAGAGATTAGTTAATGGATTTGGAGAAATCCTGATGGTTGCATTCAGGGAACAGTCTGAACGCTGTATTTCAGAAAACTGTCAAAGTGCGTGCATTTCTTCAAGATATTAGAGGGGAACTAAGGAAACATGGGCACATGTGGACCTAATTTTCTTCTTTCCACTCTCCTTTCTAAGAAAGGCCTCCCCAGCGGGCATTATGCTCAGTGAAATAAGCTGCAGAAGCATTTTTATGATGACTGCTTTAAAATTTTTGTCAGATAATCCCAACAGCTCTGTCCTCCTGGTGTTGATATCGATTGCTTGTCTGTTTTCATTTAGTCCGAGCTCTTCCTTGCCCTTGGTATAACGAGCAATTTCTTTTTCTTGGACGTTTGGAGTATGATGTCATGAGACTGGATCTTATTTCAACCTTCCTGTTGTCTGGCTTCCTCTGACACTGCTTGGGCAGGGGACAACCTCTTTTCCGCCAGCGGAGGGCAGAAGTTCAGGCTTTCCACTGGCCCTTTGTTGATGTTCAAGCTGGGGGCTCCTCTTCACCGCTGGGTGGGGATGGGAGTTTGGCTCCCCACTAGGCCTCCATGGATACCTCCCTTGCTGGGCAGCATCGGGGCACCTCATCACTGCTCCTCACATGGTCTCCACTGACACGTGGTGGGGATGTTAGGGAGCCTCACTACTGCTGGGCAATGGTGAGAGTCCTGATTCTGCCTTAGCCTCTTCTGACACCATCCCAGTGGATGCCAGATGGAGATGGAGATGGAAGTCCAAGGTCCCCAGCTGATCTCCATTGACACGGCTACACAGAGGGGGCCTCATTACCCCAGGGGATGAAAGCCCTGGCAGAGAGTTTGGGCTCCTTGTTCAAGCTCACGTGGGGAGAAGTCCAGGCTCCCCACTCAGCCTTACTGGCATGGGTGAGAGTGGGCTCACAGATTTCTCTGCGGTGTCTGGTTGGAGGAGAGCAGTCATTGTCTAAAGACAGTTTCTGTCTTGCTAGGCTGCTCCTTTGGCTCAAAGGAGGAGGCTTCCCATGGGGCTTTGGGGGGGCCACACTCATTGGCCTTTTCAGGCTTCCGACTTCTTCAGCCCCAGGTCTGGGAGAGATGAGGCAAAACAGAAAACCCAGGGAACTCACACCATATTGCTCCTCAGGTTCCAGGGCCCCTAGATGGTCTGCCTTCTCCTCTCGACCTCTCAGTTTCCCTGTGTTCATTCTATACTGTTTCATACTGGAAAGGGTTTCAGTTGGACTGCCACTTACTGGCTCTGTGACCTTGGGCAGGTTACCACATGCCTCAGAACTTGTGTTTCTTTGTACATGGACACAATGGAGCTCTAGTACTTACTTTATAGGGTGTTTTGAGGAGAAAATGAAATTCTTTAGCTTACGGGAATAATTTTTAATACTTAAATAGAGTTTACTTTGTGAGGGCAATCTTCTAAGTGCTTTAGATATATTAAGTATTTCATTTTATTTTTAAACATCTATTTATTTATTTTAGAGAGAGAGGGTGAGCACCAGAAGGGGAGGGGCAGACGGAGAGGAAGAGGGAGAGGGAGAATCTCCAGCAGATTCCCCGCTGAGCACGGAGCCCTACGCCAGGCTTAATCCCAAGACCCTGAGATCAGGACCTGAGCCGAAGTCAGACGCTTAACTGACTGAGCCACCCAGGTGCCCCATATTAAGCATTTTAATTCTCAAGATAACATTGCAAAGAAGAAACTACTATGATTACCATTTACACTGGGAAATTTAGGTACAGAGAAATTAAGTACTTTCCCAACGATTACCACATTTATTAAGTGTAAGAGCTGGGATTTAAACCCTGGGTAGTCTGGTTCCAAAACTGATTCCCTTATCAATCACATTGTACCATTTATCTAATAACAATAAGAGGTACCACTTACCATGGTAGGGTTTACCATGTGTCTGATACGGACCAAAGGCCCGATTAACTCATTTAATCCTCACAATAGCCCTTGGAGGTAATCTCTGAGACAGGTGCTATTATTAACTCTAGAAAATGATTTGTAAAAACCTTCACATATAGGAAGGGAGAATAGATGGACCTCTCCTTATTCCAGGGACCACCTTTTTCTGCAAAGGTCTAGGAATCATCACGCGTGTTCTTTATTTAGAATGTGCTACTCCTGGATACTTTTTATTTTCCACGCTCAAAAAAGGAGAGCAATGCTATTATTACTCACAATGTTATGACTCTTTGGACTCATTTATATTGAAACCATATAGATCTCATCTCTCCATTTATTTAATACCTATTATATCACTTACACATGGCACTGAATCATGCATTGTGTGGTCTGTGTGTACTGGTTTCCAATGATTCTCCCACAATTCATTATTGTGCTTTATTGATAGACCACAGTTGCAAGTCTCATGAAGGGAATGCCCCAAAATGTGAATAGTATTCCATTTTGGGGTCGTATAAAATTCACAGTTTGGAATTTGATAGCTTAAAGACAGAATGAATATCTTCCAACTAACTCTGTCTTCTCTTGAAGTCTAGGCTGAAATCATCATATTCTTAGAAAGTGATTTCTGTCCCTATTGACCACAGCCCTGACTCTCACACATCCCCACCAGCCAGGAGGAAAAGCAAGGGGCCTGTGGGCTAAGTGAGTAAAGCTGTCACAATCTGTAAGAAATGTTTGTCCCTCGCTCCAGGAGAGCATGAGGCCATCATATCCATCGGCGACAAAGTAAGACACTGGTCAGAAGAGCCCATCAGACTTCTCAATTCTCAAACCCTGGTCTGGAAAGCCTTTAGAGGGGCTAGGCTTGGCCACCTCCAAGTTCAGCCCGACTTGGGGGGCAAGGAACTCAGGGAGAAGTGGGAGGAGTAAGCCCCGGGTGCCAGTAGTGGAGAGTATGCAGGGTGAAGGACCCCAACAGCCTTCCTACTGCCCTTGGATGTTGAGAATCAGAGGAGGGCACAGTCAGGATAGGAACACACGAAAGCTAATCCATTACAGGTCACAGGTCACGATATGTTTACTGCTCATAGCAGCATTTCCTACTATTATTACTAAATTCAATCGGAAAATTACTTGGATTTCAAAATTATTTTTAAATTAACAATGTTATCTCTTCTCTTTACCTACAGTTGAGCTCCAACATCGAACCTGCTATGACATCATAACGAGATTGAAAACCAAGACTCCAAGGAAATAATAAATTTTTCATATTATCATAGAAGTTCTCCACCAGAAAAATATATAAAATGAGCATCATTTTTTATAAGAAACATAACCCTGAAAAAATCTCTAGGGAAAAGAGTTATAATTGAATTAATTGATTATAGTCACTAAACTTTATCGAATATGTTATTATTGGCTGTCTAAAAGATGATACTTCCACTCAGTTGTTAAACACACATACAAAACCAAAAAACATCATGAAAAATTCCTTAGCCTTGATTAATACTTTAGGAGAGTTAGCCTATCCTTTAGTCATAGAAGATTCTAGTATCTTATTCAGGTGAAATTAGCCTGCTACTAACCCGCACAGTTCTAGAGTCTCAGAGTTGGCAGAACATATAAGTTGGAAAGATACTCACCATCTCTTCATCCAATACAGATCTGGCACTGCCATCAGTTGTACGATTCCGGGCACCGGGAGGCTCATCCTGGCCTCTTTGCATCACTGGCAACTAGATTCTTTTCTGTGTTTATGCAGAGATCACTAAGAAATACAACAGATAAATTAACATCCCAGATTCCATCCAAATCCTTTAAAATAAGTATGATAACATGCACATTAAAGAAAGGTCATATTCTGTGCTGGCTTTGAATGTCCCAACATTAACAGTGAGATAAAAAATTAATAAATGTCACAAGGCTTCTTTGGTTTGATAGTCTCTTGGGCATATAAGGAGAAGCAGAAGCAGCCTTTATTATCTGGTGTCTTCTAACACAGTAGCTCAAGGGTGGGCAAACTCTAGTTCTTTCCCCAGCCTCCCATTTTGTAAATAAAGGTTCATTGGAACACAGCCACACATTCTTTGCCCTATTGTCTAAGGTGCTTTCCTGCTACAGTGTCAGCATGTACAGCTGCAAGAGACCATGTGACCTGCAAAGCCTAACCTGTTGACTCTCTGGTCCTCTACCAAAGAGCCCACCTCTGCTGCAGTTAGTTGGGATACTTTGGAAATAAATGTAGCAAGAAAAAAAATGTAATCTCCTTTCTTAAACTCTCTACCCAAAGAGATCATTTGTCTTCAATAAAATAGTTCCCTAGTATAGTAACAATATATTAGTCTTGCATTTGGTTTCCCAGTAACCGCAGACTGCAAATGTTCACTAGCCCTTCCAAATACTTAGTGTCATTAGTGATATAACCCCAGCCATAGGCAACATTCTACTCTAAGCCAGAAGTCCTCCTCGGTGTTGCATTCTTCTTGCTTAATTTAAGGAATCAGAGCTAATTTTATTCAGGTTAATGAAGTCCCAGAATCTCATCAATGGCTAAAGAACCTCTCTCTGGGAGCCACGTGAGTATTTCAGAAGCAGTAGTTCATGTTAAGCAGCTAGAAGCCTGTTTTATTTTATTAGAACATGGCATTGGCCTGTGTTTATAAATGGATTTCTATTTCTTTACTAGTTGTTCAAGTACTATACTTGAGGTACAATTTCTGACTTTTCCAGGAAAAGAAAATTGACATGTATTTGTTGCGTGAGTGTTGAGTAAACAAGGAGTGTGTATCAGAGCGGGAAGAACACGCCCTTTGGGGTCAAGGGATTGGTTCACCTGTCAGACTTTCCTCCTCCTATGAGCGCGCGACAACCCTGCGAATCTGTTTCTTATCCTTAAAGCGGAGGTAATCCCTACATCGTACATACACGGGAGCGTGGTAGGGATTTTACAGAATGCGGGTAGAACGCATAGTCGGAGCCAGGCACATGGCAGGTCTACAAGGGGGAATTTAGTGGGTGATGGTGAAGTGGGTGCTATGTCTGTGTATGTCTGAATGTTTGCATCCCCCCAATTCCTACGTTGAGATTCTCATGTCTTCTGTGATGGGGGCGGGGGGAGGTGGGGCCTTCGGGAGGGGGCATTTCATGTTCTTATGAAACAGACCCCACAGAGGACTGTACCCCCCACCACCATGTGCGGACACAAGACGTCAGCGACCCAGAAGAGGCTCCCTCACCGCACCACGACCACGCCGGCACACCCATCTCAGACTGCCAGCTTCCGGAACCCTGAGAAGCGCATTTTTGTTGTTTATAAGCTACCCCGTCAGTGGCATTTTGTTACAACAGCCCAGATGGACAAAGACATGGAGCCTAGCCATTTTTCTTTCAAAGTTCTTTGCGATTTAACTAGGTTTTCCTAGGGGTGCACTAGCTGCTACTTTGAGTAGTGATGCTTAGACTCATTCAGGTAAACCTCAGTAAATTTAGGAAGCGACCCCTTTCCTGTAAACAGTAGCTTCAAAACACAGGTTCCAGCTCAAACTAGGAAGAGGATGCGGAGCCAGGGAAGCCAGCAGGCCCCAGCATGTCCCTGGGGTCGGGGACCCTTCTTAAGCCCATCCCCCCACACCTGCACGACTCCACCGACGTCGGTCATTGGTCACACCGCGGCCGGAGAGCTAGTGTTTGGCCGATTCCCTGCAAATCTTCATCCTGACGGGAAAGACCATAATCGTCCTTACGAAGACGCTGCACGGCTGCACTGTACCCCATCCTTTGTGGGGAGGCATGCGCAGGAGAGCACGGACAGCGACACGAGCGGAGAGGGCTGAGCTGTCCTCCGCGCTCTGCAGCTTGAGCTGTGTGACCTCGGACACGGCGCTCGCGGCCTGAATCCCAGCCGCCTTGCGGTGACAAAGCCGGTCTCTGCGGTCTTGCTGGGTTGAAATAAAGTCTTCTCCGTCTGTGAAGTGTCACACATGCATGTGCTTTGATGGAACAGGTGACTAGATGCTCATCTAAAATGTCTGCTTTCTGATTTGGGACTAGTTTCACGTACACCCGGGACCGCCCCGTATTTCCTATCTTCTGAATTGCTAAGATTTGGCCCTTGCAGTTATCTGGTTTCCAGAGGCATTGAACATGCTAATTTAGTAGTCCCCAGGTGGTGTCTCCTGACTCTCCTCTCCCTAGGTAAAGACAATCCCTTAGCTATTCTAGAATCTTCCTAGAGGTTGGTGTCATTCCAATTGGTTTACTCTTCACAGGAATCACTTTTATCCCCTCTTGGAACATGAGGACAATAGTCACCAGTCTCTAGGCTTTGGTGTCCTTTGCTCACGTGATCTTAGCTCAGTTGCTGTTCTGTGCACAGTTCTGGATGGTTAGGGGCTAGGATCCTGCCTACTCTGCTTTCCCGGGGGCCCTTGTCCCCCGGCTTCTCATTGCATGCAGCCTCCGAGGGATCCTGGAGGCGAGGAAGAGGGGAGAAGTGACTCTCTTCCCACCTCGGCCGCCAGTTTGGGCTGGGAGAAGCAGTAGCAGCAATCAGGCAGCCTCTAAAGCAGCAGCGAGAGCACGGGGGTGGGGGAGGGGTGGGGGTGGGAGGGTGGCCTGGCAGCACCCCACAAGGCCTGCTTGGGAGTGTCCACTCCTGACTCCTGAGTCTCTGCAGCACGGGTTCGGGGTGGAACTGGTTTCCTATGGTTGCTCTTTCGATAAACTGATTTTTTTTTCTCTTGCTTTTCTAGCCTTTCCACCATCCTTATAACGAATTCTTGTATCAAGTTCCCTCTGCTTGAAATATCTAAATGGTTTCTCTTTTTCCAAATGGATCCTGACTAATACTATATATAATTTGTCAGAGCTTGAATCCTTAAACGAATTTAAAGCTGGAGGATCTTTATTTTGAAACCTGGAGCTTCAAAAGTCTGGATACAACCAGCTGCTCATTTCACAGAATCAAACCAACAGAACGTAAGGGGAAAAAGTGCTGTTGTCAGACTCCAATATACTTCAGAAAAAAGACCCAAATCATTTAACGCACTGACAGGTGTTCGGCACAGCGCCTCATCATTGGCTGTTTGACGATATGATGGCTACGGAAATATTTTACTGTGACAACACTCACGATGACGAAATTCATTCTACAAACAACTTTCTTCGGAGCATTTTTTAAAATCTCAGGATGATACAAAACCACCTGATAAAAATAGGCACAATAATTCCTGGGCTTTCAGTTTCAGAGTCTGTTTTCCCATCTGTTAACCAAAGTCTAAGTCTATACAACCAAAGTAAAAGGGAGGATTGTGTAATTATCCTTTGACTCAGAGACAAATAAGAATATCAGAGGAAGGAAGGGACATCTGTGCCCATTTGAGTCAACACCTGTTCAGATATGATTCCTTTGAAACATCTAATAACCATGGGGTGGCTATCTAGGCTCTGTTTGAATATCTTCAATGATGGCGAAGTCAGTACCTTGCCAGACAGCCCATTCATTTGTTAGACAGCTTGAACTTCCAAGAATGTATCCCTTTTATTAAGCTCAAGGATGAGTAGGCATGACTATAGCTTCTACTCATGGGTGCTGGGTATTCCATTTAGGTTTATAAAGAGTAACGAGATTCCCTATTCTCCTAGAAAGCTGTGCGAACCAGTGTAGAGATAGCTAGACGTTCCTTTACGGAAACAATTCCAGCATTCTGGAGGCCGGTCAGCGACATGGGGAAGTTCTCAGTGTTAGGAGGATCTTCTGATTACAAACTGAAGGCTTACCTCTTCCCTGGAAATGATGAAGTTGAAAACATAACAGGTCTTCCTTTCACACTTCTGAACAGGCTCCTTCAGAAGGCATAGCTCTACCCCTTCCACAAAGAGGCAAACTCTCAGGAAGGTCTTAGCTACAAGTGAGATCGTCGTAAGGTACGTGGTCTTTAAGGACCTCCCCTTTATCCAGAAGCATGAGGGTCCTGCCTAACCAAGAAAAACATACTTTTTTGAGAATGCGACCCAGAAATATGTATTGAAAATATTTCTTGCACGTCATTGTGCTAGTGTGAACGGTGGTGGCGGAGCAAAATGGAGATAAAAGGAGAGACGGCAGGAGACATATTCTAGAATTTTGATGGGGCCTTAATTTTAAATGGCTTTGCATGCCATACCTAGAAGCTTGGCTATTCACTGGGTGTTATACGCAAACAATGAAGCATGGAACACTACATCAAAAACTAATGATGTCCTGAATGGTGACTAACATAACATAATAAAAAATTAAAAAAAAGAAGCTTGGCTATTAACTTATAGTCAAGAGGAGCCACTGAAGAGTGTTAAATTTGATTGCAGTTGTACTATAGAAAGATTTTCCGGGTGGCACGGTAAAGCATGAATTGGTGCGAGACCAGACTGGCGGTAGGTCAAGAAGTCAGAAATGATAAACGAGTGAAGCAGCTGGTGTCAGTGGGCTGTACAGGATGAGGATCAAGCCAAAGGGGGTAGAATCAACAGGATTGAGTGACTGAATGTGGAGGATAAGGGAGAGGAACAAACAGAGCATGATTCTTGCGTTCCTGGCTTGGGCAACCAGGCAGGTGGTGGAGTCATTCACAAAAGAAGGGAGCACAAGAGGAATAGCAAGTTTAGGTTATTGGGGCTGATGAGTTCTGTTTGGGGCATGTTGACGTGAGATCCTGACAACACAGATGTCTCACAGGAAGTTGGGTAAGCGGATCTGGCTCTCAAGAGAGAGGGGGCAGGAAGTGTAGATTTTGGAGTCATCAGCATGTGGGTAGTAGCTGAATCCATGGACAGTATGAATATCATTCCATCATTGATTCATGTACTCATTAATCTATCTGTGAAACGAGTATTTATTGTCTACTTTATACCAGTAACACTGTATAGGTAGCTGAATGTCCATGCAGCAGTGCCATGGACAAAGTTCTGGCGTCATGGAACTTAGAGTCGAGCAGAAAGGAGACCTAGAATAAAAAAGAAAATACCATACAGGGGCACCTTGGTGGCACAGCGGTTAAGCGTCTGACTTCGGCTCAGGGTGTGATCCCGGCGTTATGGGATCGAGCCCCACATCAGGCTCCTCCGCTAAGAGCCTGCTTCTTCCTCTCCCAGTCCCCCTGCTTGTGTTCCCTCTCTCGCTGGCTGTCTCTCTCTCTGTCGAATAAATAAATAAAATCTTTAAAAAAAAATACCATACAATGCCAGATAATATTAGTACTCTCAAGAAAAACAAAGGAGAGCAAGGAATCAGAGAAGTCCTCTCAGAAGAGGTTACATCTGAGCAGAAACCTAACGGAAGAGAGAATAACCCATGAGAAGACAGGAGGGAGGAAGGTCCTCTGTGGAAGGACAAAGGTGGGCAAAGGCCCTGGGGTAGAAGCCTATCAGACCTGTTGGAGAAACACCAGGGATCTTCCAGGAGAGTGTGCAGCATAAGAACAAACAAGGACCGAGAGCAGGGACAGAACGATGGAGCCCATCAACCTTCAAAAGAGCAAAGAAATGAGACTAAGGAGGACTGATTACAATGACAGAAGGAAGGGGGTGAATTTTATATTCTGTGGATTGAACACCATAGTTTGAGAGTTCTCTTCTCAAATATCCACCATCCCTATTTATAATGGTGCTTATATGCGTAGCAATAGACTAAGAACTCACCTCTCCCTTTAGCTACAGAGGTCTTCCTTCCATTTGGTGAATGCCTGCCTCCGAGCCTTTGCATGTTTCGTTACCTCTCACCAGAATCTCTGCGGAAGGGCTGGGGTGGGAACTAACTCCTCCTTCAGCTTCAGGATTCCGCGGAATGGTGACTTCCTCAGGGAAGCTTTACCTCAAGCCTGGAGACAAAGCTTGGTTCTCCAATTATTCACTACTAAAGTCATTTGTTCTCCTTTGGGACTAAAGACTTGTTTGTTTAATGTTCATCTCCTCCTGGACAATGAACACGGTGAGAGTGGAAAGCACGTCTGTGCTGTTCAGCCTATATCCCCGCAACCTTTGTCACACTGGATTCAAAGTACTTGCAGGGATCCGTCTACGTGCACTCGCCCCACAGACAGACCGTACCACTTACCACTCTCGCGGCAGGACCTAGGACCCCTTCTCCTACGTCTGCATATGTGGGAAACATTGCTTCAGTCCCACTGATCCTCAGAGCAGAAATTCAAAATAGAAGGACTATGAGTTTAACTTAGATTCAGTCCAGATGGTATTTGAATGTTTCCCTTTGGTCCACTACTTCTTTAGCAAAATAAATAAGTTCCAAACGGTTTATTATTTTTTTAATAAACAAAAAGAAATATTTGTTCTGGCTGCCATTCTGTTAAAAAAAAAAAAGGGAATGTTTAGTTTCGGTCTGCCATCATCAGCCTCTTGTCATTTGCCCTCATTTTTGTACATTGTTTTATTTATTTAAATGCTCGATTTTAAAAAGAAAAAAAGGACCTCAAACTATGGATATAACTGAAGGACTGGATAATATGTCTTCAGTAGCAATCTTTTCCAAGATTAAGAATCCTGGTTTTCATTTAATTGTCTCCTTTCTCTTTTTTTAAAGCTTCTAATAATGGACTTCGAGAGTTTGTTTGGAGGTTCTAGCGGGGAGCCCAGGAGCTCCTCCTATACCCTTGACGAAAGAATGGTCCTCCTCCGTCGGGTAAGTGGTCCTCTTCCACCCAGCACGTTGCCTGGGGAGAAACATACATGGAGCGGTGGCGGAGGAAGCGGACACCTGTCTCGTCAGCCAGATCAGCCGAATCAACCCTGGCAATCAATGGGGCACGACAGATGTCCCAGCCAGATCACCCTCAAATTGCGCTTAATTCTCTTTGACCTTAAATATCCCAGGATTGGTCCTAAAACCCATAAACTTTATTTGGATTACATAAACGTTATTAACCACAGCCATTCTACCAGCCACATGTGTTTAGGGTTTCGGTCCAGGTCATTACTTTACATAGACTGATGCTACGTGCATCACAGCAGACTGGCACATGCTTTTTCTTTTCTTTTCTCTTTTCTTTCTTTGTATTTATTTATTTTTATTTATTTATTTATTTATTTTTTTGGTTGTTTTACAAAGAACGGCTAACATGATATTCAAGTGGTGGAACTTTTATGAATAGCAAGTTTGATATTAATGGCCAAAAATATGCTGATAAAAGGTACCTTATCCTTTTATTGAATCCAAAAGCATTTTTGTTTATACCCACGTATTTTCCAGGGGATCTTCTCAGTGTAAGAATGTGAAGCTCATCTATTTAATAATGTTACGCACACATCAAAATGTATTCTCAGAAGGACCTGGAAGTTATACAAATAAATGTTAATGGTATAGTATTAATTATAGATATTTCAGTTTTCTTCTGTTTAACTGTATTCTTTAAGATTTCTACAATAAAAACGTTGTGTATGTAAGAAAAATAAAATTATATTTGCAAAAGAAATAGAAGTTACCTTTGAAAATGCATTTTGTCCTAGATTTTAGAATGTATCCTGATTGATCCCTGGAACTATATTGTCAACAAAGACCTATATATATTTTTAGCCAAGAAGGTTTCATAATTAAATACACTTCTAGGACCTGTGAGATTTTACCAACTATTAAGACGGTAACAATGGGGTGGAGTTACTTTTCTAGATTGCTGGGCTCTTGTCCTAACTTCACTGAATACTATCTTTGGTTTATTGGAAGGAATGGAGGAGAGGATGTAACAGCAAATTCTGCCCAGTGGAGAGGAAGTAAGCTGACAGTGTCTATAATGCTTAGTCCTAGTGGTACCAGCACAGACAGGAGCGGTACAAGCGATTGGCTAACAAGGTACCAATGACCCATGATGTGAAAGGAATTTCCATGTTACCTCCTAATTCAAACAGGATTACTTTTAAAGAACAAAGAAATGAATTGCTCTGTGTTCTTCTTTTTTTTTTTTTTAAGATTTTATTTATTTATTCGACAGAGATAGAGACAGCCAGCGAGAGAGGGAACACAAGCAGGGGGAGTGGGAGAGGAAGAAGCAGGCTCATAGTAGAAGAGCCTGATGTGGGGCTCGATCCCATAACGCCGAGATCACGCCCTGAGCCAAAGGCAGACGCTTAACCGCTGTGCCACCCAGGCGCCCCTGCTCTGTGTTCTTCTAAGAGGTCAGCATAAGGAGCCAAGGAGATGATGAGTCCGAACTCTACCTCTGGCTACTCAGGAGAGTTTCCTGGCCTATGGAAAATGGACTCAGGCCAGCATTTGAGTGGTTTCTGTGGGTTTGCCTGGACAGAACTCACTTTTCCCACCTGAATGTAAAACTGGCTCAGCTTCAAAATGGCTAAATTCATCAATTCACTCACTCATTCACTTATTTAGACAAATAACTATTGAGCACCAGAGCACCAACTATGTGCCAGAGAATGTTCTAGGTGCTGGGGACACTGAAGTGAAAGAAAAGCCTAAGACCCTACTCTCATGAAGCATGCATTTTAATAGAGAACACAGAGAACAAACCAACAGATATACAACAACATAAGGATGGTATCGTTCAGGATCATAAAAAAATTAATTAAGCAGAACAAAGGGTTAGAGAATGACAGAGGTTCCTCCATCCAATAAGGTGTCTAGGGACAGTCTTTCTGGGGAGATGACAGTTGAATGACTCGAGGAGAGAGCCTTATGCATCGAGCGTTCTAGGCAGTGGGAACAGCAAGTGGGAAGACCCTGAAATAGAAACACTTTGGAGGGACTGCAAGGGTGTAGTGTGGACCATGTGTGGTGAACAAGGGTGAAACAGGCAGCCTGGAGACAGATCAGGGATGGTCTTGCACACCATGGTAAGAATTTTGGATTTTACAGTGTGATTAAAAGTTGCTGGAGGGTTAAAACACAAAACACGGATCTGACCATAAAAATTGTTGGACTCTGTTGAGAGATAGGGGCAGGAAGTGTTCACGTGTGTGCAGCAAGATAGGGGAGGGGTGTGGGCAGGCTAACGCCACACATTTCGTAAAGAAATCACAGCAGTGCCCAGACCTTGGAAAACAATTGAGAAGCAGTAAAGAAAATTATTTAGAATTAGAGACACAAATATTTTTGAAAAAGATAAAAGAATTGAATGTGACGGCTTGAAGAGTAGAAAATTGGGAAAGGAATGAAAAAAATAGAAGGCTTTTTGGCTCTCAAAACTATGCACGTGTATAAAGTTGACCTTAAAAACTTTTTTAAAAAATGCAAAACACAGAATGATAATATGAAAAGAAGACGGAAAGTATAGGGCAACACAGTCTAACAGCACTTTCTTCGATGATAGAAATTACATCCAATATGGAAGGTACTTGAAAAGTGACTTGTGTGACTGAGAAATAAATTAAACACTTCATGATGTTCTAACTAACGTACATTTAAGTAGCCACATGTGGCTAGTGGCCGCCATATACAATGGGCTGCTCCTCCCTAGGGTCTACTTTGTTCCTACAGTTGACTCTGCTTTCTCCTACTTCATCTATTTTTCTGTCTCTACTGGATCATTTCCATCTCCTATGCTAAAATATCATTTATCCAGCTCTTTTAAAAAGTGCAGCTCTGACCCCATCCCTCTGTGACTGTCCACCTCATTTCTTTGTTCCCTGTATCGCAAAACTCAAAAAAGTTCCCTATACCTGTGTTGTCCAACACAGCAGCCACCCACCTGACCCATGTGGCCATTTAAATTTAAATTAATTAAAATTAAATAAAACGTAAAATTCAGTGCCTTAGTTGCACAGCCATGTTTCAAGTGCCCAGAAGCCACGTGTGGCGAGCAACTGGTATATTGAACAGAGACAAAATGGGACACCTCTTATCGTTGGGACGGCTCTCTTGGGCAGTGCTGATAAGCACTGGAGGAAGGGCAGAGAAAACAGGTGCGGTTGCTGGTAGTTTAATAGATTTGGTCTGGAAGGATAAGAAAGTTATCTTCTGGCTGTTTCTTTTTTCTCAGTGGAATAGGAAGTAAGGTCATCAAGTGAGAGTGAGAAAGGAAGTGGGGGGGGCGGTTGCAGGATGGGAAGAAAGAGGATGGTAGGAAATAACCTTTCCAGAGTGCAGGAGAGCAAATGGATAAGGGAAATAAAGAGCAGAGTTTTCTCCAAAGCAAGTTGGAATCATTAGGTTTTATTTTGATATTCTTGCTTTTCTTAATGTTGGTACTAAGAAGCCATCCTTAAAATTGGCCAGTGTAGGTGGGGATGGAAGCATGAGCCAATATTCCAGCTTCCCTCATATTGACTTTGAAATCAGACCAGGGTGAGAAACCTCTTTGCCATGGCTGTGACCACAACCCATGCAGCAGGAAGGAAGGGGAGGTCCCTTCCTGGAAATGTTGTGCAGTGATAAGGTATGGGAACTTCCTCCAGTAAGGTTCTTTTAATTTTAAAAGAGAGAAACCAACTCAATCAAACTTAAACAAGAAAAGGAGATGGACTATAATGATACCGGGTTGTCTCCTGGAACCCACGGGAATGCAGCTCGGGACTTAACCTAGAGGAAGCCAGGAGGAATAGAAAGCTCCCAGAGACCCAGCCAGAATCATATTTCTCTCTCTCTTTCCTTCCTCCCCTTATACATATGGTTTCTTATCTCTGTTTCTGCACAAGAAGCATTTTTTTTTCCTTTTCTCTAAAGAAAAGATCAGCTTTCTCTACAGAATTCTCAACACGCTTGATGGGTGAGAGATGGCCAACCCCCACAACACCCTTCGTTCTTATTACCTCAGAACAAAAACGCCTCTCATATCAACAGGAACATCTCAGCCCCAGTCTCAAATTTCTGATAGAATCTGATTAGGCAAATGTAAGACAACTGCCCTACTCTGGTCCAAACAACACACCATGGGTACAAACACAACTTCCTGGGTCCATTCCCAGGCCATGCAACAGTTCTCAGCACTTCTTGGCACCACCGTCCGAGAAATCCTTCCCGTTCTGTTACCTTCCTGGGTCATACCGGAAGTGGGCACTCGAGGTGTTGTCCCTCCATAGAGCTACACAGCTTTCAAAGCCCAGTTCCTGCCTGGAATTCAGGTTGGGACCTTGGGCTTTTAAGAACAGCCTTCTGGGGGCGCCTGGGTAGCACAGTCGTTAAGCGTCTGCCTTTGGCTCAGGGCATGATCCCAGCATTATGGGATCGAGCCCCACATCAGGCTCCTCTGCTGGAAGCCTGCTTCTTCCTTTCCCACTCCCCCTGCTTGTGTTCCCTATCTGGCTGGTTGTCTCTCTGTCAAATAAATAAATAAAATCTTTAAAAAAAAAAAAAAAAAAGAACAGCCTTCTGGTTTCTTTGGCCCTACTGTATAAGTCTCTCAAAAACACAGTAGGCTCTATCTGCTTCCAGCCATTTCCTTGAGTAAGTAACCACACTCAGTGTTGTCTTTGAGGGACTTCTTTTTTTTTTTTTTTTTTTTTTTTAAGATTTTATTTATTTGTCAGAGAGAGAGAGAGACAGAGAACACAAGCAGGCGGAGCAGCAGGCAGAGGCAGAAGCAGACTCCCCACTAAGCAAGGAGCCTGATGCCGGACTCAATCCCAGGACCCTGGGATCATGACCTGAATTGAAGGCAGATGCTTAACCGACTGAGCCACCCAGGTGCCCCTGCGGGACTTCTTATATGAACTTTATTTCTTTGCTTTTAGGCCAACCCTCTTCAACCTACTCGGTTTCTCTGTCTCTCTCTCTCTTTCAATACTTTGCCAAACACAACCAGTAGCAACCACATATAGTCCTAAAGTTCTGTTTCCTGACATTTCCCCACTGAACTATAAGTTTGGGAAATGAATCACCTTTAACAGAATCCCAAGCAAATCCTTTACTAAATGTTTTGCCTTCTTCCCACCTCTGAAATCAGTTTTCTCATTGTTACTACCTGATTGCCAAGCCAATATTTTAAGTTTTTTTTCAGCAGCATTTCACTTTTGGTACTAATTTTTGTATTAGTCAGGATAGGATATATATATATATATATATATATCTCCTGTCTTGTATACACACACACACACACACACAGTATATATACATACATGTAAACAGTATATATACATATATATAGATATATATACAGAGATACACACACGCACGCACACACACTTATGGCAAGAATTTCCGTGGCCTTGATACAATGAATGTTATTTCATATGCACACCAGGGTTTACCGTCCCTCATTCCTGCCTCTTCAATAAAGTATTTGCACATATGCACACCAGGGTTTGATATGAGCCAAGTAAGTCTCCAGGGCAGCTCCCTTCCATGAAGTGACTCACTTATTGAGGAGGGGGTCTACCTGTCTTTGACCATATCATCTCACCTGAGGGCCTCAGCAACTGGCCAACACGGGAAAAGATCCCAGGAAAAATTCGCATCTGTTTTTCTAAGCTTTGACCCAGAAGTGAGACACATCACTTCTGCTTAAAACCCATTTTCTAGAATTAGTCTTATGGCCCCACCGAACCACTAAGGGGCTAGAAATTTTGAGGGAGCACGTGCGTAATTGTTGAACAGTAAATGTCTCTTCCACAGTCCGTGGAGGCCTCATGTTGAGAACAAAGCTGAAAGATCAACTTTGCTACAGAAATGGACCCCATCCGGGGAGACCAGCTGAACTGCTTTGGAATTTGTATGCGTGAGAAACAAAATGTTGTTGAATTAATCTACTGAGATTTAAAGATTTAATTATTCTTGCAGCATAGTCCAACCTATCCTGATTATTCGGGGAACATAAAAGAAGACAGGAGTAAATGAACCAACATAGGTTCCTTTCCCTGAAGCAATTATAATTCCAATCCAAACGGCAGCAGGATTTTTTTGAGAATCTGACAAAATGATAAAAAGCTCACTTGGAATAATAAAGGAATGAAAATAGCCAGTACAACTATAAACAGAATAATGAGGGAAGGAAGAACTAATTTTACTCACCGTTAAGACATTTTATAGGTAGAGAAATTACAGGAAACACAGAAAGACATTGCAGAGAAATTACAGGAAATAACAAAGATGTTAGTGGAGAACAGAGATCCTAGAAATAGACCTAAATACATTTGAGAATTTAGAATATAAATAAAATGATATTTTAAGTCAATGGAAGAATATGAATAATTCAGAAATGTGACAGACAAGCCACTGGGGGTAAAATACTGACGTACCTCACTTCTTGGGCTCAAATCATTTCTAACTTAATCAATAACTTAAATGTAGAACACGAAACTATAGCAATATTAGAAAAATCATGGGTAATTCTTTCCCCCAATTTTGAACTGGAGAAGGTCAAGAGACATATAGAAGAGACATAGAAGATTGACGAAATTACGTAAAAATTAGCACTTCTGCAAGACAGAAAATACAAAACACAAAGTCAAGAGACAAACCACAAGACAGGAAAGGAAGGTTTGTAATTTATGTAACAGGAAGGAGAGAAATTTCTTTAATACACAAATAGATCTAAAAATCAGCAAGAAAAAAACGAACAATTCAATGAAAAAATAGGCGAATGGTAGACATTTCGCAACGAAAAAAAAGCAAATAGACAATAAACATATGAAAAGATTTTTTTCAGCTTTTTAAATGATCAAAGAAATGTAGGATAAAACAAGATAGCATTTTTTTTACTTAGTATATTCACAAAAATTAGATTTTTCTCATTCTCAAGGGTATGGGAAACATGAACTCTCACATATTGTTAATGGAATGCAGATTGCTACAACGTCTTTGGAAAGCAATCTGGCAATAACTATTAAAACATTAAAAGCACATTTTCTTTAACTCAGCAATTTCCCTTCTAGGAATTTTTCCCACAGAAACACGTGTACAAGGAGGCAAATCTATACTGGACAGGGACACCATGGTAATATTATTTGTAAAAGTAAAAAACTAGACAAAATTTAAATGTCTACCAAGAGAGGATTAAATGAGTTATAATAACTTATAAAATAGAACACTACATAGCTGTTCAGAAGAATCAACACTTTTTTTATATTGAAATGAAAAATATCCAAACTAAATTATTTTAAGTGAAAAAATAAGGCAGAATACAGTATTGCTATAAATGAAACTCCAAGGATCACATATATTTATAAACATACAAATTTCTGGGAAAAAGTATAATAGCTATGATTGTGTCCAGCTGCAATTACATTATATGTGAGGGTGTAGATAAAAAGGTCAGCTTTTACATTTTATGTTTTATCCACTGTATCATTAGACTTTTTTTAAAAAAGATTTTACTTATTTTGTTGGGGGGGGGGCGGAGAGAGAGGGGGAGAGAGAATCTCAAGCAGGCTCCCAGCTGAGCCCGATGTGAAGCTTGATCTCACCACCTTGAGATCATGACCTGAGCTGAAATCAAGAGTCGGATGCTTATGGGGCGCCTGGGTGGCACAGCGGTTGGGCGTCTGCCTTCGGCTCAGGGCATGATCCCGGCGTTATGGGATCGAGCCCCGCATCAGGCTCCTCCGCTATGAGCCTGCTTCTTCCTCTCCCACTCCCCCTGCTTGTGTTCCCTCTCTCGCCGGCTGTCTCTCTCTCTGTCAAATAAATAAATAAAATCTTTAAAAAAAAAAAAAAGAGTTGGATGCTTAAACCAAATGAGCCACCCAGGCACCCCTGTATTGTAAGAATTTTTTAAAACTTGTGCGTACAGTACTTTATGATAAAAAAATTTTAAACCATTAATCCTTCCATGGAAATATCAGTTCTATGTTTTTACCTGTCAATCTGGATCTCAAAAGGTACTAGAAAATAGAAAGGGAAGGAGAAGGAGGAGAAGAAGAGCAAGAAGAGGAAGAGGAAGAAGAAGAAGAAGAGGAATGACCAAAGTTAGACATTCACAATAGGGTATAAATGAGTAAACAGAGCTACCAATCACAACAAAAGAGGAGAGCCACACAAACTTTAGGAACTGTCAAGTCCTATTTCCATTGCAAGGGGAAAAAATCCCCAGGCATAATAGTAGTCTTTCTGTATCAATTTAATAATTGATTTAATAATTTAATAATAATAGTAGTAGCTCATATTTATTGAGCAGAAACTAATTTGGATTCAGTACTAAGCACTTTTAGATGAATTATCTCATTAAATTCTCAGAAATTCCACGTGGTAAGAGCACTGCTATCAGCCCCATTTTATCAACAAGAAAACTAAGCACCAGAGAGAGAAATTAAGGGGGCGCCTGAGTGGTTCAGTCAGTTAAGCTCCTGACTTTTTTTTTTTTTTTTTTTTTTAAGGGAGAGAATCTCCGACAGACTGCCTGCTGAGTGAGGAGCCCATCTTGGGGCTCCATGTCACAACCCTGAGATCACGACCCTCGCCAAAAATCAAGAGTCAGACGCTTAGCCAACTGAGCCGTGCGGGTGCCCCAAGCGTCAGACTCCTGATTTCGGCTCAGGTCATGATCTCAGGGTTGTAAGATCAAGCCCTGTGTGGGGCTTTGAGCTGGGCATGGATCCTGCTTAAGATTCTCGCTCTCTGCCCCTCCCCTTCTAAAAAGAGAGGAAGAGAGAGAAATTAAGAACTATCACCAGAGACCAGGACTTGTGTTTCAAAGCATTTGCAGCATGCTTCCATGGGCTTCGATGCTGACTCCACACGTACTCCCCGTGCGTCCTCAGGAAAGTCACCTAACATTTCCCACCAGTACGTTGAGGATAGTGACAGAACCTTCCTCACAGTGTTGTCAGGGGGTTAAATGAGAGAACTCAGTGCCTCACACATGGTGAGCTCTCAATAAAAGTGAGCTGCTGTGGCTGTTGTTACAAGGCCTTTAAAGGGTCTCTTCCTACCGGTGCACTCTCACACTTTTCCATGCCCATGCCCTGTCCTCCTCGAACTCAATCCCCAGTCCTCCTAACCTCCTCGCACGTCCCCCATGGCTTCCCAAGGCTTGCGAGCTTCCCTCGCTCCCTCTGCTAGTATTCATGCCCACCTTCCATCCCTTATCCATCTGGCTGACTCTTACTGATCCTTGAGACTCACCTTAGCTGTCACCTCTTCCAGGAAGACGTCTTCGACCTCAACTTCCCACGTTAGGTGCTTCTCCTTGAGTCTTAGTATCACCCCGCGCTTCCCTCCTTCGTGCTACATATCAAACGGCAGTCCTGTAACTTTCTAACTTTCTAACTCGGTCTCCCACCACCCCCTCATGAGCGCGGAAAGTCAAGTTCTAGATTTTCTTCACCTGGGTTCCTCCAAGTCCGAGCGCACGAGCTGGCCATGAATATTTGCCACGTGAGTTAAGTGGTCACTGAAAGAAGAGTGAGCTACTTGTCCTGCAACCTCTGTGGGCCATTCCCAGGAAAGCCAGAGGTAAGTGGGGCGGACAGAGTTTATTCATTCACCAAATGATGACCGTGATTTGCTCCTGCTGTTGTCCTAGGTGCCGAGGCCACAGAGCAAGTAGGACCGAGTGTCCTGTTCCCTGGTGGCTATAGTCTACACGAACGGGAAGGAGATTGAGAACAAAGAAATGAGTGAAAAGATGACTTAAGCAGCAGTACCTTCGAGAACAAAAATAGAACAAGGTTAAGGGTAGAGAGTGATGGAGAGGGAGGGGCTCATTTGGACTTTGTGGCCAGGGAAGGCCTCTGTGGAGGTGACCTTTGAGCTGAGGCCTGAGTGACAGGAAAGACCCATTCAGGCCAGTGAGGGAGCAGAGCAGGCTGAAAGCCCCTGGGTGGGAACGAGTCAGCATTTGCACCGGCCAGAAGAGGCTCCAGGGGCCTAGAGCCCCGCTTCACCAGCAAAGGTCAGAGAGGGGTGATGACTGGATCCAGGAGGGCCTCCTAGGCCATAAGGTATCTAGATTCTGTTCTGCCCACAACAGGAAGCCACCGGAGGCTTTGCACTAGGGAGTGAGATGATGTGATCTAGTGTTTTGAGACGGCTCTGGCCCCGTGCAGAGGGCCAGAAGGGGCAGTATGCGGTTAGCGCCGGGGTTCGGGGAGCCGGCTGCGGCCTGGAACCGAGGATGGAGAACAGTGGGCAGACTCAAGCTCTTCTTGGTGGGGGGACGACAGGGCTTGCTGACAACGACTTAAGGGGGGTAGCAGGGGACAGATTGTGGGGTTACTCATTGAGGCGGTGAGGACGGGAGGAGAAACAGGTTTGAGGGACACGGGGTGCGGAGGAACCGACAGCTCCTTGTGGGGCATGGCAGGTGGGAGATGCTGTCAGGCGTGGGAGCGAAGAACGCTAGCGGCCGGTGGGCTCCGCAGTCCCGAAGCCTGGTGGGTAGCTTGGAGTGGGACCTCCAAATCTGCCCATCACCTGCCAGTGAATGACCTTTAAACAGGGAAGCAGAGCAGATAAACTGGGGCGAATGAGTGTGGGAGTTCAGAGGGGGACGGAGGGAGGGGAAGGGACAGGAGAGGAGAGGAACGAAGGAGAGAAGAATGTCCCAAGTCAAACTCAGGATGCTCAGAGAGGACAGTGAGAGACGGCAAGTGACTGAGGCAAGAAGCCCACCAAGAAAACCCTCCCAGGAGAGCGCGTGCTATAGAAGCTGAGAGAAGAGAGAGGTTGAGGAAAGTGCTGAGAGTTGCCTTCGATTAAGGTAGCAAGCGGCTGGCTCTGGCAACGTCGTGGTCGCTCCTAACTGTGGCTAGAACCGGGTCAGTGGCGAGGTGGGTGGGGTAGTCGAGAGGGGGAGGACTGAGGAAGGGGAGCCAGTGACTCCACACAGCACTTTAAAGAAGTCATGGTGTGGAGAGGACGGAAAGATGGTCAAGCAAGAGCGGTTTTGCTTTGTTTCCAGCTGCAAGCCCCCCCAGGCTCTGGATGCTGATGGAGGAGGGCTACTTGCCAGAGCGAGGTCCTGCGGAGGTGAGTTGGGGGTGGGGGTCCAGGAGCAAGTGGAGGGTGAGGGTTGGCCTGAGCGAGGAGCCGGGTCGTGGACCGCACCCACGGGGAGGGCAGCGTCCTCGGCAGAGGCAGGCCACGTGGTAGAGGTGATGACGGAACGATCTGGCAGCTTCCGTTTTCTCAGTGGAGTCCGACAGAAAGGCGTCTACCAGAGTGTGTGAGGAGAGAAGAAAGCAGGTGTCGGAGTTGAAGAGGAGGGAAGCTGTGAGATGCTTCCCTGCGGAGCGGGATGGTGACCAGCCAGGGGATGTGTGCGCGGGTGGCCTGGCTCTGTGGAGAGCACGTCCGTGTTTGTGATCCTGAATTAAAGTGCTACTGGCTCCTGTACTTTCCTGTTGTCACTTGCAGCATGGGAGGACTTTTGACCATGCGTCCAACAGCAGGGAGCTGGCCCATGGCCACGCTGTGAACCAGGGAAAGCTTATTGCAGGAGTCACGCCGTCTTTGCCGGCGTCCTGTCCTGCTTTCCTTTTCCATAACAGAATCTAGTTTTGCTCAAGCACTCACCCAGCTTATGAGAGTCACAGGAAGAGGACGCTGAGCTCATCTCCAGCTCCAGGGAGGGATGCTGATATTATTCTAAAGCAATCCGCTCACACCATTTCTCCGACGATGGTTACCGAGTACTCCGGGGATGGGCATGGGGCCCAAGCTGGGCCAGTCAGATGGAAGGGAAGGACCTGCTCCCGTGGGTGGGCTCCTCCTGTTTCTCTCTCCCCCTTAACCAGAAAAAGGAAACCGGGTGCTCCAGGATTGGCCACAGTTGCAACATGAAGCTGAGGCTGTGAACAGCCATGTGGGGAGATGGGAATAACCTGGGGCCCCGATGACATTGTTAAATCCCTGAATCAACCAGCCTCAAAGCCCATCTTACTTCTAAACTTCCTGTCATTTGAGATAATAAAGCTCCTTATTCTTTAGAAACCAGCTTACTTGCAGCAAAAGCATCTTCATGGACACAAGTGTTTTTCTCTGTATTTACACTACATGAGAGATCTTCCAGAAGGCGACCCAGGCTTGCCTGGTGCTTACTTGAACAGACTGTCTCGTGGCAGAGCCAATGTGTGTGTCCGGGAAGCGGGATTCGGGGTCACTGGTCACTTCTGCTCCCACCGTGTGGGCTTACCAAGAGATGCAAATGTAGGTCCACAAACCGGTTTAGCCAGTTGCACTTGTTTTTGTTATTATGCAAACCAATGAACTACGAGTGAGGAAAAGAATCATGGTCTCAAAGCCAAACTGTATGCTTTTAATAAACAGTAGAGGGAAAGTGGCTTTCCTGCTGGTGTGGATGAGACAAATGTAAAATAATTGAGAAATTTTGTTTCATCTGGAAGATTCTGAACTCAGATTGTTTCCCTGACTGTCTTTGAGTTGTCTCTCTACTTTAAAAGCTGTTTTTAAAAGTTTTTAAAAGTCTATCTAAAACTTCAATCAGCTGTCGCGTACTTGAAGAAGAGGCTTTGTCACTTCAAAATATTGTTACATGAAGGTGCATTTATATGTTTTACTTCAATAAAATGGTCACCTTTTTTTCCATTTTTACTGTCTCCCTACTTTACCTTCATACCTGCCTTAACAGATTGCTCTCCTAGCTGCCGGTCTGGGGGCTTCCGAGGACAGGTGTCCACGGCTCCCCTCCAACCCCTGTGGGTTTGCCCTCTGCCCTCGCCACCTCATCAGCACCTGTTGTTACAAAGTTAAAATTACAAGACAAGGGCACCTTTCCTTTGGCTAGAAGGTCTGGACAGAGCGATACTAAAGTTCTTATGCATGTGTTTCTTATGCCTGTGAATAACAATGATGTGAACTAGTATCGATTTGATAATAAAAAAATAAAAATAAAAGATCTCCCCCAAGAACAAAGAATGCTTTGTCTTTTTATAAGAATTTACTCTTTATAAAGAACTTTTCGGTCCATCTTCTCAGTGGAACTTCATAACGACTCTATGTAGAAGCCATTTACTCCCACTTAAAGAGGAAAAGAAGATGGGGAGAAGGGAACTGTCCAGCCTCAGATGACAAAGGGAGGAAGACGTAGAGCCAGGTCAGGTGCCGAGGCCCACGATGCCTGCTTCAGATGCTTTCTGCCGCCCTCTACGTTACTAAAGTTTTCGTGAGAATAGACTGATCACGGCTAAATACGCTACCTGTGCCAGGATGGAAAGGTATATTCACATTGCTCCAATATGGCATTATAAATAAAGGTCGTTACAAATGACGTAAGCACAGGTCCCCAGAGGAGGCTGGAGGAGAAGGAAGGCCTGTCCAGGTCCGGTGGCGACTCCATACAAGGTTGGTGTCACAGAGGAGATGGCAGTAACCTTTCTCATCCAACTCCTGCTTCAGAATCCAAGATAGGGGCGCCTGGGTGGCACAGCAGTTAAGCGCCTGCCTTCGGCTCAGGGCATGATCCCGGCATTATGGGATCGAGCCCCACATCAGGCTCCTCCGCTATGAACCTGCTTCTTCCTCTCCCACTCCCCCTGCTTGTGTTCCCTCTCTCCCTGGCTGTCTCTATCTCTGTCGAATAAATAAATAAAATCTTTAAAAAAAAAAAAAAGAATCCAAGATAAACTCCATTGGTCTCTACCGGAAGATTGAGGCCTGTTGTTTAACCTGTTTGGGCTTTGGCATTGCGCTCTGTAAACTGGGAGTGGTAATACTAAATGCCTAAATACCGTCGTGAGGATTCACATGGTAACGTATGTAAAGCCCCTACAACTGGCAGCTGCTGGAGTCTGCCATCCTCCTCTTCCTCCTCCTCCACCTCTTCCTCATCACTAGGACTACTGGCACTAATACTACGGTACTGGTACTACTATTAGAAGTAATCATGGTATGACCGGTCTCATACAAACTCAAGGACGTGGCTGGTGCCGCCTGGTTGATGGGCATTAGACCCAGAAATTTATGAACCGGAACAGCACTCTCTCTAAGGATTTGTTGGAGCTGATAGGACTCACCTCTGCTTCTCTTGGATCTCTTCATTCTCCTGCTGAAAATTTGGCCACTCAAAGTGTTTTGGGGCCACCTCTTTATCACCTCCAGGAACCATCACCTGAGCCTTCTGAGGATGGGAAACCTAGTTCTTTGTGGGGGAATGACACGTTTGCTCAGGTCTTCTCCATTGTGGCTGTTCATTTTGACTTCCCACTGCCTCAGAGGTTCCAGAGGATGTCGCCATGGGTAGACCCACAGAGAAACTGGCAGGGGGGGGTTCATTCACAGCTGGCCCGAGCAGCCCTAGGGCGAGCCCTCAGGCTCAACAGCTCCCAGGACCTCAGGTCTGTCCCGCCTGCCCACGATCCTTCCACGCAACGGGCCACACCCACCGCACGATCCGTGATGATGGTTGGCAAGTATTTCCCGTGGTGCGTCACTTGTAGCATAACCTTGTAGGGAGTTATAGCTACTCCATGTTACAGATGAGACAACGGAATAGTCTTTGAAAGCTGACACTGAAGGAAACCTTAGGAGTTCACCCGACCCAAACCCTGCCTTTTTCCGACGAGGATGTGGAGGGCCTGAAAGGTTAAGGGGCTGGTGCAGAAACACAGTGGCAGTGACGACAGCAAGGGTGGTCTGACCAGCCATGGCAGTGAGCCCTTCACATCCAGCATCTCATTTTGTGCTCACAACAATCTCACAAGGGAGGAAACAGAGGGCCAGGAGTCAAATGCTGCTTTTCTGATGCGAGCCCAGTGCTGGCTCCATGCCCCAGCATGGCTACCCAAGGGGGGAGGCCCCTCTACTCCTGATGCCAGGGCCATCCACACAGGGCCCCTGAACCGGGGGTAGGGGGTGGAGGGGTGAGAAACGGACAAAGGCTGCCTCCAGGCAGGAAGGGCACAGGCTGGTGGCACACAGGAAACGGCAGGCTGCTTCACCCCTGCAGAACGTCTGTAACTGTGATCACCCAAGCAGGTCGAAGGTGTGGGCACCATGTTTTGTTCTAGAAGAGAATCAGCACTTTCCCTCTCTGCTTGCCAAGGTAACCCATAATCATCACAGAAACTTAAGAAAATAGACAATAACACAAAGGGAAGAGAAAGAAGTATGTTACAACCCCACCCCTCGGAAAGGAGTTTTGTTCTAGAGGTCTCCAGATACTAAACTCCACTATTTTGAAAGTGAAGAAGAAGAGAGGGTGGGGTCACTGCACTCCCCTTTTGTTTTTTTTTTTCTTTTTCACTTCCCTGTAGTGCAGCGAAGCTTTACAGACTTTGAGTCAGAAGTAGAGTTCAAATAGTTTTAACTCTGGCTATTTGACTTTGCACTAATGTCCTACTTCTTTTTTTAAAGTGTTATGTTAAATTGCGGTAAAATACAAATAACGTAAAATGTACTCTTTACCATTTTGAAGTGAACAGCTTAGTCCCGTTAAGGATATTCACACTGTTGTACAACCAAACTCCAGCACATTTTCATCTTACAAAATTGAAACTCTATATCCGTTAAGTGACAACTCTCCATTTACCCCTCACCCCTGCCCCCAGCCCCTGGCAACCACCATCCACTTTCTGTTTTATGAATTGGACTATTCTAGACATCTCGTATGCATGGAATCATACGACATTCATCCCTTGGTGATTGGTTTATTTCACTTAGCGTAATGTCTTCCAGGTTCATCCATGCTGTAGAATGTATCGGAATTCCTGCCCTTTTGTACGGCTGAAGAATATTCTAGCATGTGTGTGGACCACATGTTATTTATCCATTCATCCGTTGATGATCAGTTAGGTCACTTCCATCCTTTGGTTATTATGAATCATGCTGCTGTGAACACGTGTAGACCAATCTCTCTTAGAGACCCCGCTTTTCCATGCTTTAACCTCTTGCGTTTCCCTCTCTCATGCTGTAAAACGGGGCGGAGAGGAACACCTGCCTTGCTCCTCTGCAGGGAGCACGCTAGAGAAGCAGTAAAGGTGGCCCTTTACCGGCCACCAGCAGCCGGACTGGAGACTGGCCCTCCCTGGAACCACCCGGCAGGACGGAGAGGGCCTGGGGGGAGAAGAAAGACAGGCCTGCAGCTGCTCCTGCACGAGCAGCCATCCTGTCCCCACCCGGTGAGTCCCCAGCCTGGCCCTCCCAGTGTTGGCGCTTTCCTCTTGTCTTTGGCTGTTGGGTTTCTCCGTGAAGCTCGTTTTCACTTCCTCTGCCTGAAACAAGTCTATCCCTTTCCAGGACCTCCCTAAGCAAGTGTCCCGCCTCCAGAGCACCTCCCTGAGAACTCAGTCACGCTTTGTTTCACACTGAAAAGTAAAGCCATTCCCACCTGAGGAACAAAATTCAGATGATCTCAGGGTCTAACAATTTCTGTACTATAAATTCCAAAGCTTTAGAAAGATCCACTTTCTGAGGACAGGGTTGTAAATTTCTACCTCAGGAGGCTAAATCTGATGCTGGTGGCCCAGAGAGATGTGTCCCTAACGTGTCCTGTTTCTGTCCAGCACTGACTCCTGGGAGACTTGGGTCTGCGGTCCCCCAGCTCTACACTTTCATAGGCCTGTGACCCACCCACCCCAGCTCACTGGGACATAATGCGACAATAGTATCTTCCGTGTGGAAGCATGCGACTGTGCAGCTCATGTTCCCCCATCCTGCCTTTCTGATTCTCGCAGTCCCACGGGGTGGGCATACAGGGGTCAGTGCATCTATTTCAGATGAAGAAATAGGAGCTCAGAGACACGGCCAGGATGCAGAAGAGCCCAAACTGCATCGTTTTCTGTCCCCTGCTCCTGTGAGCGATACACTCCACCACGTGGAGAAGGGATGGCCAGTGAGCTGGGGGTCACATCGGGGAGCTCCCAAGTCAAAGAGGTCTAGGGGATCAGAATGTCTCCGTCTTTTCAGTTACTCATGATAAAACATACATAGACACAGAGGAATCGTAGCATTTGCATAGGCGTGCATGGGAAGAGAAAGAAACTGACACTTAAAATGTGAGAAAAAAGATAAACCAGCAATGCCTGATCAATTACAGACCGGTACTGTCAAGAAAATCCTGGAGTTCATTAAATCTGTAGGCATCCCTACCTTAAAGGATTTCTTACAGATTTATAACCTAGACTTTGTCAACACGCTTAAACTCTTAGCAAAAGAGACAGAGTTTTCTGTTTAAAATGAGGCATTGCCCTGTTGGAAAAAATTCGTCACCTGAGTAGAGCTTGGAGCATAGCCATCAAGCAGAGAAAAGGATGATTATGGTAGCTCTGAAGATGTGACCTTTTAGAATCCCTCTGGAATTGTGGGATGCAAAAGGATTTAGCCACATCACTAAGGTGCCTGCTGCTGTGTTTTCTGTTCTGTTCCATTCACTACTACTCACCTCTCACATGTAAATAAATAGTAACTTCATCAAAGCCCTTGCGCTAGTTTATTCAAATACTTGCATAGGAACTAGAGGGTAGTATGCTAAGGGAAATAAGCCAGAGAAAGACAATTCTCCTAGGATCTCACCCATATGCAGAATTTAAGAAACAAAACAGAGGAGCGTAGGGGAAAGGAAGGAAAAATAAAATAAAATGATAAGAGAGGGAGGCAAACCATAAGAGACTCTTAACTCTAGGAAACAAACTGAGGGTTTCTGGAAAGGAGGTGGGTGGGTGGGGGATGGGATAACTGGGTGATGGGCATTAAGGAGGGCACTTGAACTAATGAGCCCTGGGTGTTTTATGCAACTGATGAATCACTAAATTCTACCCTTAAACTAATAAAAAAAATACATAATTCTTCACTATCTCTTTAGATCCCTCTCCCACAGCTTTTATGCTGAAGCTGTGAACTGTCTGTGTTTTCGCAGAGCACAGAAGCCTCATTTTCCTTCTTAACCGCTCCTGTGGAATGACAACACGAAGGCCCTCGCCAAAGGGTAACCTCCCAGGTTCCTGTCTTCAGACAAAGTGCTGTCCAAAGTTAAGGAAGATGAAATCCCCGCAGTTTTCCCTGAGCCAGACTCAGGGTTTGTCCATCTTATCTCAATCTGCAGTTGATTAGAACCTTTTCCCATCATACAGCGTGATTCGTGAGTGGTCCCTGTTCAGACGAAGTCAAACGTTCCAAATTAAGTACCTTGTTCTGCTTGAGAAGTCACCGGGGCCTGCCGGAGGCCGTGGAATTAGCCGTGGATGTGCCTCGGATGTCTGAGAGCAACGTCTGCCTCGAGGCCAGAGAAAGTCTAGACTGGTTGCCCCATGGGGATACTGGCAATGTTGGGAGCCATTCTGGATGGCCGCAGCTGGGCCACACGGGTGCCACTGCATCGAGTGGGTAGAGGCCAGGGATGTCGCTAAACATCCTGCAACGCACGGGACAGCCTCTCACAACAAAAACTCGTCCAACCCACGTGTGTTTGCTGGGGCTGCAGGATCAAGCACCACAGCCGGAGCGCCTCGGACAACGCGGTGCTGTCTCACAGTTCTCGCGTCTGGGTCAGCTCCTTCTGAGGGCTGTGAGGGAAGCATCTGTTCCAGGCCTCTCTCCAGGGCTTGCAGGTGTCCGTCTTCCTGCGTCTCTCCACATCGTCTTCCCTGTGTGTATCCGCGTGTTTTAATTTCCCCTTTTTGTAAGTCACCAGTCATACTGGAGTGGTTGGCCCTCATGACCTAATTACAACCTGATTTCCTCTGTCGAGACCCTCTCTCTAAATAAGGTTACCTTCTGAGGTACTAAGGGTCAGAACGTCAACATATGAGTTTGGGGAGGGACGCAAGTCAACCCATAACACCACCTAAAGAGTCCATAATGCTGAGTTTGAGACACTCTTGCCTAAATGGTCACTGACCTTCCCTGCCTTCTTTTTGTCTCGTTGTCCTTGCTGGGTTGAATCTTTGGAATAACATTCACCTGGAAAGAAGACGGGGATTCTCATTTATCATCAGGAGATGATCACTAGGCCTTTAGGGATGGATCCTAGAAACGTCATTCTGATTAGGTAAAAATTCCACTTCCGTGCCCCAACTCACACCAAATGCACCCCTTTATTTTGTGCCTGTTTTCCTTTCTCTCTGGTTTCCTATATGGGTTCTTCCCCTTCGACGGGCTTCCCTTTTGAGACCTCCAGTCGGATACCCGTGGGTTGCAGCCATCGGTGTCCTATACCAGAAGACTAGTAGAGGGAGCCTTCTGAAACCATTTCAAGTCATGGGTAACTCAGACTTCTCAGCAGCACAGAGTAATGTGAGAATATGAGCTTGCGGGGAGTCAGACGGGGGCTCCTATCCCACTCGGTCATTGTTGCTGTGGAAGCCTGGGAAAGCTAATCGACCTCTCTAAATCTCCAACCGTGTCCTTCCTGGTAAGCGGGGCAGGTAGAGCTGCTGAGAGAGCTGCAGGAGGAATTAAAGGAAGTAAAGCATAAAGCGAGGTTAGCTTGATGCCGGCACCGAGAGCGTATCTACTACGAACTCGCTGCTGGTATCATTACCTTAACAAGAGATGGAAACGCCTCTGTGAATTCATGCCTTTGTGCCACGAAGCTGGTGGAGCCCTTTGTTCTGTGCATGAGGCACGGGGGATGCCAATGTGGGTAAAGCCCTGGCAATCTAGCAAAGAAGGGACACGCGCAAGAAGCGCCATCACGGAGCAGTGCATGACCCTTTACAGGAGCGTGAAGAAGGATTTCTGGAAAAGGCCTTTGGGAAAATATGCAGAAAATATTTATAGAAACCCGAAGTCATCATCTCGATTCACCCAAAGGCAACTCGGGATTTACATCAGCAGCTTTTTTAGACCCTATTATGACAAAATCATGCCCCTTTCATCAATACTAGAATTTTAAAATATTAAGTGAAAAATGCAAAAGGGAAGACAGAGAACATTTTTCAAGTTAATAATTTGTTTCTGTGATGAGAGAAATGAGAAAACGTCTCGTTTGATGGTGAATAATTTCCAATATTCATGGATGAACGAAGCAATTACAAATTTGTAGTGTGTTCATTTCTGCACTGAATAGGAAAGATCGTCTGGGAGATCCCACTCATGTTACAAAGACAGTAGGAGTGGAAAATAGAGCAACAGCTATTTCCAACAAAGTTGCTTTTAGAAAGAAAATATTTAGAACAAAAGAAATTACTGAATATAATACTTATGAAGCAGAGTGTCTGTTTTATTCACAACTGTCTCCTATTGCAAAGAACTGTGGCACAAAGCAGATTTGGAAGGAGTTGTTGAGTAAATTGGTTGCTTATCAGCCAAATGATAATAACTAGTAAGTTAAAATGAGTGGAAAGAAGTCGCCTTTAAAGAGCTCTACATTAAAAAGGAGTGTGGAATGCCACTTTGGAAACACCACGCCCAGAGAATTTCCTTCTGATCTTTGGAGACTCACTTCAGATCACGAAATAATTAGACTAAGGTGTTGAGGACTCCCTGTGCTGAGTTTAAGGATGTGCACATGATGGCAGTGGACAGGGACACCACGGCTCTATTTGCCACAACAGACAGAAGTACAGGGACGTAGGGGCGCCTGGGTGGCGCAGTCATTAAGCATCTGCCTTCAGCTCAGGGTGTGATCCCGGGGTCCTGGGATCAAGCCCCACATCAGGCTCCTCCGCTGGGAGCCTGCTTCTTCCTCTCCCACTCCCCCTGCTTGTGTTCCCTCTCTCGCTGGCTGTCTCTCTCTCTCTGTCAAAGAAATAAATAAAAAATCTTAAAAAAAAAAAAAAAAAAAAAGAAGTACAGGGACGTGGACTCCAGCTGGAAGGAGTTGGGAATTAACTCCTGGAGAAATAATACATTTATTAAAATAAAAAATCCTTCCCACGTCTATCCATTCATTCAATAATCACTCTGTAAGCACTTAGCGTATGGTGAGTATCAGGCTCAGGGCTGGAGAGGAAAAGCTGGGAAAGGCATTGCCGCTCCCCAAGAGCTTCAAGGTGTGGTTGAAGGACACAAACATGTCAATTACAAAAGCCATCAAGTGTCTGAAATGTGCCAGAAGCATGCTGGTGATGGGCGGGGGATCACAGAGGGGGAGATTTACTGGCAGGAAAGGACCAGACCTCTACAGTGGGAAAGCCCCCGGCCAAGTCACAGGCACCAGCAGCCTGAGCCACGAAGAGAGAAGAGAGAGCTCAGAGCCGTTCTGGCCTCCCTTACTAGTCTCCCGGAGCAGCCTGGTGCCCCCGCTGGAAACCCCACTCACCAAGCAAAGCACGGCAGGGTACTGAAGCTCAAATAACGGAGAGCCCAGACTGCCAAAAAATCATTTGTAAAATCATCAATTCATCAAATTTACCATTTTACAAAAAAAAACCCAAATACAAAAAACTGGCTTCTCTTCACTATTTATAAACTTTCATAGTAATCTGCCTCCAATGAAACAGTTTTAGTAATTTGGGAGGATTTCTATAGCTTTTATTGACAAGATTTCATTTTTTCTTCAAAAGGGCATTTAAAGAAACTCGAAGTGTTTTTAAACCGTATTAAAAATTCAGAAATCTTTCCATAACCAAAATATCGGTGCTTGCTTCCCACGAGAATTTTTCAGTTTCTACTGACTTCTTTCATGCCATTTTGGTTTCGCCAACATTTTAGCAGATTTGTGATGGTTCTGCCAATTTCTCAAGTGCATTGTCAACCCAACTTTTCTAACAATGTCATCATTCAAATTTACTGTGTGATATGATTGTTCCTGTAGCTTCCAGTTATTTCTCACTTTACCAGTCTTTCTAGCATTTTAGGATTTTTGTATTTTGTACTTACAGTTAGTAAACGCCTCAAAGTTGAGGCGTTGGTCATGGAAATTATTATAATACAATCTTCTGGGCAGCCTCTCTTCCTTTCTGCTGCCTTGCTTTGTTTTATCTCAGTTGGCTCTTGTTAGAAATTTAAAATGCCACCATTTTTTTGTAGGGTGGTTTGAATTACCACTATTTTTTTTCAGGTTCTCTTGGATTTAAATCTTAAATTTAAATTTAATGACAACCATATCTGCTGTTTCTTCCTGAAAATCCCCAGTTAAAACTTCACCCCCTTATCTTAAGCCTTTACAGTTTTAATCTAATTTGACTTAACGTAACATAATTACGTTTTAATTGCTGGAAGTTCAAAATTAAATTCACCTGCTATTTGAGGAATTGGCAAAGAATACTAAGCACTGAAGAATAGAAAAATGACAGTCAAATCATTAAAAGAGACAACTTTTGAATATTAGTAAAATTTAAAAGTTAGATAAATTGGTCATTGGGAAAGTGAAATGTAGTGAATTGGCCTCAAACCAATTTAGTATAAAATGGCTTGGAGACACCGTTCTGTTCTTAGACTACAGTCAGCTCTTTCTCTTGATCTTCTACCAGGGATTAAAGGGGAGTGGTGGGTACGCAACATAACAGAGCCATAATCCCAGATATGTCCACATCCTAATCCCCAGAACCTGTGAATGTTGCCTTATGGGTCAAAGGGACCTTACAGATGTGATTAAATTCAGAACCTTGAGATAAGGAGATTATCTTGGAATCTCCAGATGGGCCTGATGTCGTCACAACAGTTCTTATAAGGGGGAGGCAGGAAGGTCAGGGTCAAAGGAGAAGCCAGTGTAGTGAGAGAAGCAGAGATCAGAGCCATGCACTTTGAAGACGGAGGAAGGGGCCACGGCCAAGGAATCCAGGTGGCCACTAGAAACTGGACGAGGCAGGAAAACAGATTCTCCCCTCAGAGCCCACCGAAGGAACGAGTGCTGTTGATGAGTTTAGCCCATGAAACCAGCCGAGGACCTCTGACCTCCAGAGCTACAGGAGAATAAACTGATGTTGTTTTAAGTCACTACATTTGTTGTAATTCGTTACAGCAGCGATAGGAAGCTAACACAGGGTGCTGTTGCCCCCCCCCCCCAAACCCGTTCCTCACCCTGTTCACACACCAGGTCTTACAGCCAGCCGCTTGGCCACCAAGGATCTGTTCATCTGCAGGGAGAAGACCACAAGAGCCCTGCCTGGACCTTTCTGAGACCGTTTTCCCAACCCCTATCCTGGCTTCTGCAGATCTACCTGGAACCAAGGTGCAGAGCCATTTATGTTGTTTTAATGTTGTCCTAGGAAGTCACCAAAACACATTATAAAATTATCTCAATTAACTGCACCCAAAGGACACACTGTACACTAACCTTCCCGTCCTATTTTTTCATCTCCCTCCATGACTCGCTACATCTTCCCATAAATCTTTCCAGCCAGTATGTGGCCCAGATAAAAGTGCTAAATGATTCAGATACAATATGGTCAGCATTACAAAAAACATCCAATTTGCACACACACCCCTGCAAAACTTAGCTCTATAGATTTCCCCATTTTTCCTGAAATAGCTCGTGCTAGCTTCCCAGCAATCCCGTGAGGCAGGCAGGCATTGTCTAGCCCCAGAAGACCCATGAGGCTAAATGACATCCCCAGGGCCTCACTGAGAGTTAGACACAGACCAGGGGCTCAACCTCAGGTCTCATGACTCGCTCTGGCTTAGCATCTGTGACTTTGGGACTGGGCACCAAGCCACAGGTGGCATAGGTGAAGTCCGCGGCGCTGCTACCAGAAGAAATACAACCCCACCTGCTGGTTCCAGTCTGAAATGCTTTGGTTAGAAGTTGATCCCTTCTCCAAATGCAAATGCCTTGGAGGGAGGCCTTGCGGGGCACCCACACTCACTCGAGTCCCAGCACCCACAGGTTACTTAAGGACTCAGGTGAATTGCTGCACCCGATCTTTCCAGGCTTCTGGGAAATCCAGGATTTGCAGTAATACCAACTCCCCTCTCAGCCACCCTACAGCAGCCTCCTGTTCTGGGAACTAGCCACTGCACAGTGGACATGAGCTGTTTGGGGGTTCCTTAAAGTTTGAGGATGTGAGAGGAAAGACTGTGTCTGAATCCTGCCCAGAAGTACTTCTCCAGAGAGGAGACGCTGGAGAGCAGCAAGACCTGGGTCTCCCAGGCATCTTCAACTTTCAGAGAAGCTGTGATTTGTAAATTGTGAGAACCCTGAGTCCTGTTTTCCCAAAGAGCTAAGAGAGTTCCTGATACTGACTGACGGAGCCTTGTATGTTAGCTTCTTCTGTCCGCTGCGTGGGACAACTCTGAGACCAAGGAGTCGCCGGCTTCAGAATGTGCACAGTGACAGATGTGGAGAGCCGTTTGGAGGATCCCTTGAAGATGGAAGCTGCTTTAAAAGACAGCAGAGAGGAGAGAGGAGGAAAAGCCCCTACTCTTCACTTCCAGCAAAGTGGAGATGGAGCAGGGAAAATCCCACCAGAGAAAGAGTATATATAAGAAATGATATTAAAGAAAAATGCCAACATTTTGAAAGAAGGATTCTGTAAAACTTTTTATGCTGTTTTTTTAACTGTGTAAATATATATAATAAAATTTACCACTTTAATGATTTTTAAGTGTACAGTTCCGTGGCACTGAGTACGTTCACACTGTCGTGCGACCATCACCACCGTCCATCTCTGGAACTTCTTTATCTTCCCATGAAACAGTAACTCCCTATTCCTCCCACCTTCTAGCCCCTGGCAACCACCATCCCACTTTCTGTCTCTATGAATTTGACTATTGTAGGTAGTGGAATCATACAGTATTTGTCCTTTTGTGTCTGGCTTATTTCACTTAATGTAATGTCTTCAAGGTTCAACCGTGTTGTAGCACGCGTCAGAATTTCCTTCCTTTTTAAGGCTGAATAATATTCCATTAGATATACACACCATGTTTTGCTTATCCATTCATCCATCAATGTACATTAGGGTTGTTTTCACCTTCTGGCTATCGTGACTTACGCTGCTATAAACAGGGAAATACATCTATAAGACTTTTAAATGTAAATTCCCCACTATTAGCAAATATCAGAGTTTGGAAAAGTAAAGAAACCGTTTTCATGTAGTGAGTGTAGAAAATCATGCCAGAAAAGTCCCATCATTAAATGCACGCGAGCATACATACCTACAGGTGTCATGAGTGCGGGCAAGTTTTATAAGAACTCGGTCCTTACTGAACATCAAAAAACAAACACTGGGGAGACGCCATTTAAATGTGATCACCACGGAAACCGCTTTAGAAGAACCTTATTAGAAATAAGAGTACTCTCAGGACAGAGAATCCATTTAAATGTGTGAATGGGGAAAATGGTCAATTGCAAGTCCCACCTTCCTCAACATAAGGGACTAGACAGCGGAGCAAGAGCTTAATCCTGTGAAGAGGGTGGGAACCCCAGTAACCATGGGGCAGGTCACAACGTACATGCAGGAAATGTGAGGAAGCCTTTGATCACACAGATGAATCTACACGTGACCCAGGCAACAAAACCACGCCCTAGCACATGTCGCAGCAGGTACCACGAAATCCACAACAAAGACAAACCTTTAGAAATACAGCAGGTCAGGGAAATCCCTTTTTGGAGATTCAAATTTTATTACATATCAGAGTATATTAAAGTGGTGGTTGGTGTGGGAAAACAAGGGGTCTTCCACGTGGCTTACATAGTAGTAAATCTCATAATGACGGAAATATGCAGGCAGACAGACAAGCAAGCAACTAGGAAAAGAGAAAGAAAGAGAGAAAGAAAGAAAAGAAAGAAAGAAAGAAAGAAAGAAAGAAAGAAAGAAAGAAAGAAAGA
>NW_024425119.1:38003992-38235394 GCF_017311325.1 Ursus maritimus
GAAAGAAAGAAAGAAAGAAAAAGAAAGAAAGAAAGAAAGAAAGAAAAAAACGAAAGAAAAAGAAATGGAGGGAGGGAGGGAAATAATGACAGAGAGAAGCAGGGAGGGAGGGAGGAAGAGAGAAAGGAGAAGAAAAGAAAAGAAAAAGAAAAAAGGAAGAATGAAAGGGAGAAAATACACCTTCCAACAAGACAAAGCTCAAAGCTACTCTCTGTTCTCTACTCCAAAGGTGCTCCTAGCGGATGCCCAGGAGCCAACATGAGAGATCGTATCATGGGTGAGAGAAGGATGGAGAGAGGGGATGCTGGGTCACCTCCTCCCACATCTGAGGGTCTCTGACAGAGACCTAGCTGCAGGATCTGTTAAGATCAGGGGCCAGTGCTGAGCCAATAACCGGTCCCTCTGCTGGGGGCCTTTGCTGAGGTGTCGCCCCTTGTGGACGGTATTTACACACCCACACCCTGGCAGAGGGTGCTCCCCAGCAAGTGTGAAGGAGGTCAGCCACTGTCCTAGTCACGCTGAGGACTGAAACCACAGAAGGTTCAAGGGATGTGGGTTTCCCAAGGTCTAATGAGGAACGCTGCACCATGTCTGTCACCTTAATTGAAAGAAGGATAATTGTTCTTTCGGTCCAGATTTCAGCAAAATGACCCCATTTTTCTTTCCTCCTCACTTTCATCTACATGCAGGGAGGTGCTGGGTACATAGCGATGACCCAGGGCATGAATTTGGCCTTCCTTTCCTCCTCCCCCCATGCCTGCCACAGTTGTCCTTCTACTTTCTATCCAGCCTGTCCCACCTTCTCAGGATTGGGTTCTCTAACAAAGCTAGTGTGATGAATAAGCCAAGTCTCCCTGGTGACCAGACGTCTAGGTTTTAGCAGGAGTCCTCAAGAAGCAGCTCAAATCGTCAGCCCCTGACTGGGTTAGAGGGCAAGGAGGGTCCAGATGTGGATCAAAACTCCTAGCTCCACCACTTGGAAGAGGCCTGACTTAGACTAAGTTCTCTCTGAGCCTTAGTTGCCTAATCTGTTAAATGGGCATCTGTTAAAACATGCCCTCTTTCCAGAGTTGTTATGAGAAGCAGGGGACAGGGCACACCATGTTTAGCTCAGTGAGTGGCTCGTAAGGAAAGTACTTCACAAGCAGCAATGAGCCAGACGGATGTGCACAAATATGAAGCTTCACAATATATTCCCGACAGGATTCACAACGCCAAGAAGGTGTAAAGCATTACTAATATGGTTTTCTAGTAGAAATTTTAGTCACTCATGATGTTCTATGGGGAAAGCCCAAAAGACTCCACCCCAAAATTGCCAGAACTCATACAGGAGCTCAGCAAAGTGGCAGGATATAAAATCAAGGCACAGAAATCAGTTGCATTTCTATACACTAACAATGAGACAGAAGAAAGAGAAATCAAGGAATCAATCCCATTTACAACCCCACCAAAAACCATAAGATACCTAGGAATAAACCTAACCAAAGAGGCAAAGAATCTATACTCTGCAAACCATAGAACACTCTTGAAAGAAATTGAGGAAGACACAAAGATTTGGAAGAACAAATATTGTTAAAATGTCCATGCTACCTAGAGCAGTCTATACATTCAATGCAATCCCTATCAAAATATCATCAATATTTTTCACAGAGCTGGAATGAAAAATCCTAAAATTTGTATGGAACCAGAAAAGACCCCCAATAGCCACAGGAATGTTGAAAAAGAAAACCAAAGCTGGTGGCATCACAATGCTGGACTTCAAGCTGTATTACAGAGCTGTAGTCATCAAGACAATATGGTACGGGCACAAAAACAGACACATTCTGTTCCATCAGTGGAACAGACTAGAGACTCCAGAAATGGACCCTCAACTCTATGGTCAACTAATCTTCAACAAAGCAGGAAACAATATCCAATGGAAAAGAGACAATCTCTTCAACAAATGGTGTTGGGAAAATTGGACAGCCACACACAGAAGAATGAAACTGGTCCATGTTCTCACACCATACACAAAAATAGACTCAAAATCGATGAAAGACCTAAATGTGAGACAGGAATCCATCCAAATCTTAGAGGAGAACAGAGATAGCAACCTCTTTGACCTTGGCCGCAGGAACTTCCTGCTAGACACGTCTCCAAAGGCAAGGGAAGCAAAGGCAAAAATGAACTATTGGGACTTCATCAAGATAAAAAGTTTTTGTACAGCAAGGAAACAGGCAACAAAACCAAAAGATAAAACCAAAACTGACAGAATGGGAGAAGATGTTTGCAAATGACATATCAGATAAAGGGCTAGTATCCAAAATCTATAAAGAGCTTATCAAACTCAACCCCAAAGAACAAGTAATCCAATCGAGAAATGGGCAGAAGACATGAACAGACATTTCTCCAAAGAAGACATACAGATGGCCAACAGACGACGTGAAAAAATGCTCCCCATCACTCAGCATCAGGAAAATAAAAATCAAAACCACAATGAGATACCACCTCACACCAGTCAGAATGGCTAAAATTAACAAATCAGGAAACGACAGATGTTGGTGAGGATGGAGAAAGGGGAACCTTCTTAAACTGCTGGTGGGAACGCAAGCTGGTGCAGCCACTCTGGAAACCAGTATGGAGGTTCCTTAAGAAGTTAAAAATATAGTTACCCTATGACCCAGAAATTGCACTACTAGGTTTTTACCCCAAAGATACCAATGTAGTGATCCAAAGGGGCACCTGCACCCCAATGTTTATAGCAACAATGTCCACAATAGCCCAACTATGGAAAGAGCCTGGATGTCCATCAACAGATGAATGGATAAAGAAAGTGCGGTGTGTGTGTGTGTGTGTGTGTGTGTGTGTGAGAGAGACTATTACTCAGCTATCAAAAAGAATGAAATTTTGCTCTTTGCAATGACGTTAATGGAACTAGAGGGTATTATGCAAAGTGAAATAAGTCAGTCAGAGAAAGACGATTATCATATGATTTCACTCCTATGTGGAATTTAAGACAAAAAACAGAGGAACATAGGGGAAGGGAGGGAAAAACAAAACAAGACAAAATCAGAAAGGGAGACAAACCGTAAGTGACTCTTAAACATAGGAAACAAACTGAGAGTTGCTGAAGGGGAGTGGGGTGAGGGGATGGGGTAACTGGGTGATGGACATTAAGGAGGGCACATGATGTAATGAGCACTGGACATTATATGCAACTGATGAATCACTGAACTCTCCCTCAGAAACTAATAATACACTGTCCGTTAATTAATTGAATTTAAAGAAAAAAATTGTAGTCACCGAAACAGAGCAGGTGGGAGATGTATTTTAGGGCATGTGACTTCCTAGAGCTCATCAGATCACTCATTCTATGAAGCATCACTTGGTCCGTCCCCATCTGTGAGTAAAACCTGTCCTATTTCCACCCATCCTATGTCTTTGGGTCCCCAGAGAGTCCCAAAGGTTAAAAACATGCATGTGTGTTCCCTGAAAGGTACTGTCCCTGTCTTAATGTTTAGCAATCACCTTGCTTAGGCCCTCATCGACTTGTCAATTTGTTACTTTACTAGCAGGATACAGAATTCCTTTCTTTAATGTGATCTTAGTTCTCCGTCTGTCCTGAAGAAATATGAATATACTAGTTGTACAAGAGAAAGAGAAATAACCGTCAGGACAGAGATGGGGAAGAGCGGAGGCGCTCAAGTCTGGCCACGGCAGGGGGACCGGAAGAGGAGGGAGGCGGGCGGAAGCGAGCAGAGCAGTGGGCTGGCAGCCGGCCAAGGTGCATGCTCCCGGGGAGGGGGAGTCTGTCAGTCTGCGCATGGCACCATTGGTTTACATTTCTGTTTTTCTTCTTAAGGCAATGATGCATATTTCATCCGATCTTTTATTTTCTTTATGGTTTAATTATGAGAAGAGGAATCTAGGCATGAAGGAAGTGTTATGTTTTTTCCCCCAAGTGCTACATCTGTTAGAGGTTGCATATAAGTGAATTAATCACCAAAAATATCTGAGGGGGAAGGCACATGTTTGTTCTTGAGTTTAGTCACCAAGGATTGCCAGGGCCTCATTCCAGCATCCTATCCCTGGTTGAAAACGAAGTACTGGCCAGCACTGGATGCCAACACTTAAGCAATGAAGAGGGAGAAGGAGTTTCATCTGAAATGATTTTCTACTACCAAACACCACTGCTTACGCAATGTAGGAGCCTGCTTATGACTCCATAAGTTACACACACACATACACACACCGGCCCAGTAAATATTTAGCCTACTACAGTTGAATTGTTAAATATTGGAATAAATATATAAATAAGGAATTTAGTCCTTTTGGCAAGGAGAAAATTGATCCAACAAATATATTTTGTTAAACTACTTGGTTTACAGTATAGTAAAATTCTCTTGGAACACAGGGAGGAATTTCCTGCTTTCGAGAAAATTCGGGAGACAACTCGTGTACAAATCTGTAATAAAAATATGGTGGGCCAGAATACATGACTATGCCTACCATTATGAATTGGTATGTGTCCTAAGGCTTTCTTCCTCCTTTTAGTCAAGAAGAGTTGGTTTTGTGATACCAAACAAGGGAAGGGGTTGAGGAGGAGAGGAACCGAAGGGGCTGGAGGACAAGGGGAGGATTTGGGCCTGGGGGATGAGTGGATGTACTTTGCCAGGCAAGCGCAGTATATAGAGGAGGCTGCTGGGGTAGAACAGAAATGGGATTTCATTCTGAGACACCGTGTTGCTGTTTACTTCACTCCTCAGTCTCTCACCAGGTGACATGAACACTGTTCCCCATCCCCCACAGAGTTAAAAACCATTCTCATTCTAATGATTCCTAAATGTGTAACTCAAGCTTTGAGTGCTTCCCCCACCCCCCCCCCCAGCCCACCAGCTAAAGACCCAGTTGGATTTTGTTCAAGAAGTATCTCAAGACTAACTAGCTAAAAAAACACAGTTGATTAACACTCCCCCAAATACTGTGTCTCCTCCAGTCTTCCCCAACTCAATAATTAGCAACAATCCAGTTTTCAAGTGAGACCTAAAGGGTCATCCTTGGTGCCTCCCTGTTCCTCTCCATGCTTCTAATCACCCCTCCAGGGAGTCCTCTCAGGGGTCCCTTCAAATATAATCCGAATGACACTGCGGGAGTTGGAGGCATGAGAGGAGTAGAAAGGGGAGCTTAGAATCCGTGCATATCTGGGTTCTCCTTCCATTCTTTGTTTCTGCTTGAGGCCACCATCTGCCTGATCCCAGGTCTACCAGCCTTTAGACCAGAATGCCTGTCCTTTCTTCTCCTCCACCTCCCTGGGTGTCAGGTCCAGAACTTTGTCTTTACAAATAAATTGTTGGGCAAAAGAGTCCAGGCACAAAAGAGTGCGCGCGGTATACCTCTATTCCTGTCAAGTTCCCAAGCAGACAAAGCTGCTACGTTCATAGGGGTGGTTGGTGATTGGCCGGAGAGGGGGGGCGCGCAGATGGTGACCAGTGAGCTGGTCATTGTGTTTCTTGATCCAGACACTGTCACATGAATGTGTTCACTTTATGAAAAGTCATCGAGCACTTGGCATTTGAGCTCATTTCTGAATGCATGTTGTCCTTCAATAAAAAGTTTACTTCAACAAAAATGTTATCTAGACATTTGGAAAAGATGAAGCAATTATTTCTGGACCGAGGATGTTTGTCAAACATCAAAGGGTCTGCATATTGAAAATACATGATTTAATCCCTGGTGCCCCAAAGAGATTCACAATGCATCCTCTTTTTTTTTTTTTAAGATTTTATTTATTTTATTAGACAGAGATAGAGACAGCCAGCGAGAGAGGGAACACAAGCAGGGGGAGTGGGAGAGGAAGAAGCAGGCTCATAGCGGAGGAGCCTGATGTGGGGCTCGATCCCGTAACGCCGGGATCACACCCTGAGCTGAAGGCAGACGCTTAACCACTGTGCCACCCAGGCGCCCCAACACAATGCATCCTCTTTTAACAACAAACGAACCTTTCCTCCCATAGTACAAGATTACTCATGTTTTTAATTCAACTATAAGAAAAACAGGAATCAATCACTGCTAATCTTCGGAGACTTGTGAGAACATCTGAAATGTGGGCAATGATACAAGAACTTGGGTAGAGACTGTCTGGGGTAGATAGCATATCGTGACGCACGTAACAGAAGCCAGTGCTCTGCTCAGCCTGTCAAAATTATCCAGAGACTCCCGCTCAATCAGATCGTCCTCTTTCTTCAAAGACCCCAGCAGAGCAGCTGTGTCTTACCATATGCCCTCCTTTTCTTTCCCTGATTGTCTAAAATGGGAAGGGTGGGACCCAGAGAAACCCTAACCAGCTGTTCCCTGCCCTCCTTGCAGACAGCTCCTGCTGGCATCCCAAGGCTGGTCTGCCAAAGGTGGGAATCTGCCCGAGGCTCAAAGGCTGGCTGGGTTGCCAGTGACAAAACGGAACCAGGTTTTCCGGCCCAGCTGCCAGCAGGCGTGCTAAGCAGTTGCCTGCACAGTGCAATTTGAAAAGGCCAGGACAATGCCCCCATATAAATAGCCCCCCACCAGCCTGCCTCAGCTACTGAGATCCCACCTTTAGTACTTTGCCTCTGCAGCACCTCTCCGCCCCACCCCCCACCCCCCGCCAGCACTCACTAGATCTTCCGCTCCTGGCTCTGAAGGGCCCTGCCACCAGTTCTCAGGACCCACTGTGACCAAAGGCCGTGCCAAGTTACCCGACTCGTAACTCAAGCTATTCTTACAGCATCAGCAAAGTGGGGGGAGAAAAAAATGGGGGACAGTTTTATGTTTGATTCGTTCACTCAGGAAGTATTTGTGGAGCACGACTTTGCCAGGTACCGTTCCAGGCACTGGAAACACAGCAGTGAGTTTATACCATTAAATTTTAATGATGTGAGACACACAATAAGCAAAATAAAGAAACACATTACATAGTATAATTGAAAGTGATGAAGTGTAATGAGAGAGAGGATGAAGAAAGTGCAGTAGGAGGAAGCTCGAAACTGTAGAGTGGTCAGGAAAATCTTTGCTGATTTCTTTAAAAGCACGTGGCCATCATGGGGAAAATCAGAATTTTGTCAGACCTCCGCACCCTTATGATAAGGTTCAGTACTGTTAAAATTTGAATTCCAAGTGAGTATCTGGAGCTCCTAATCTGTCCCCGACCTGAGGCAGGGGTATTACGTGCTCTAGCCTCAGTCTGGGCTCAGTGTGGTCACTGCTGTCCACGTCGGCCCTTGCATTCCAGTTCTGACCATTGGCGCCCACCATCTCCCCGTGCCCAGACCACAGCCCTCCACCACGGGCTCCGTGGTTCATGCGGATCTTCAAACGCCCTCACTCTGGACACCTGTTCTGATGGCCTTTCTGAGTCCAGTCCTCCCCTGGTGCTCCAAATCTTATAGCTGGGTTTCTGCCTTCGTCCCTCTTCTTCAGCTAGTCTGGTTTCCTATTTTTTTTTTTTTTAAAGATTTTATTTATTTATTTAACACAGATAGAGACAGCCAGCGAGAGAGGGAACACAAGCAGGGGGAGTGGGAGAGGAAGAAGCAGGCTCACAGCAGAGGAGCCTGATGTGGGGCTCGATCCCATAACGCTGGGATCACGCCCTGAGCCGAAGGCAGACGCTTAACCGCTGTGCCACCCAGGCGCCCCTGGTTTCCTATTTAAAGGAAACCTGGGTCCAGGGTTGTGCCTTGTCCTTGACAGTACCCACCTCCAAAGTCTGAAAATTCCTCCTGAATCCAGTCCAGAGTGAGGCACCTTGAGATGCCCAGCCCAACCCCAAGTGGTGGCAACTTCAAGATGGCAGCTGTTGGATCGTGTGCAGGATCATGTGGGCTCTAGGGCTGGTTCCACCACTCAAGAGCCAGGACACTTGGTGCAATTCATTCTGCCTTTCTCCATCTGTCCAAAGAGATGCTTATCCCGCAGGATTTTTGGGTGAACCTGGGAGGTGAATGTAGATTGTGGAGTTTTAAAATGACAGGATACTATATGAATATATGCAATTACTGGGCACTGCTATTCCTCCATGCTTCAAAATCAATCCTTGCAGTCCTAGAATTGCACTTACAATAATTTTATTACTTAGACGAAATTATAATAATAATTCCTTGCACTAGCATCATACTTAGACTCTTCAAAGTACTTTCATGTCCATTATTTCATTTGATCTTCATAAAGAAGACGGGAAAAGTAGCAATTAGCATCTCCATTTTTTTTTAAAGATTTTATTTATTTATGTGACAGAGACAGCCAGCGAGAGAGGGAACAGAAGCAGGGGGAGTGGGAGAGGAAGAAGCAGGCTCCCAGCAGAGGAGCCTGATGTGGGGCTCAATCCCAGGACTCCGGGATCACGCCCTGAGCCAAAGGCAGACGCTTAACCACTGTGCCACCCAGGCGCCCCAGCATCTCCATTTTATAATTAGTGAAACTAAGACCCAGAGATGAGGGGATTTGCCCAGGAGAAGCTATTATAAGCTTTAGAGGATGGACGGGAACTTCCGCTTCCTAAATACGTTCTGCAGTTGTCGTATCAGACTTCTAAGGGTTTCAACCCTGGAATGTTCCATCTCCCACAACCCCAAACAACACACCACCCACACACACACACACACGCACACACACACACACACACACATACACACACTCCAACCCCTAGGTAATCATTGTCAACTTCACAGAAAATTCCATCCAATAAAATCCAGGGAGCTTTAGACAGGGACCCGCCTCAGACTCCCCAGCAGTTGGGCAAAGCATAACATTTCGTTTTATATAAAACGAAACCTCTCATTTCAGGAGCCAATGGGGGGGGGAAATCAACCAAATTTCTGCATTGAGATAATAAAAATATCTTTTGTTATCCCCTCAAGACAGATCGTGGGTGCGCTACATGTTAATTTACTGTCAATTTATTCATTTTTATATAATCTCCTCCAGTCAAGGTAGATTTAATTCCATTTTCATCTTGTATACTTCCTTTCAAAGCTTGGTAATTTCTTTCCTATTTTTATTCATTCCACTTTTGCTTCCTGTCAATTTTTATATCAAAATCTGCTTCAGTTCCATTTGGCAAGGTGTAGTAATAAAAATATTCCTCATGCTTTAATGTTTAAATTTGCCATTGCACTTTAAAGTGGCTCTCTGTCTGTGCCAACCTGGCGCTGCTCCCGGACTTCCAGAAGGCAGGAGCGCCGGGTCCGTGATGGTTCTTCTTCATTGTCTGAATTCTCTTCTGTTCTTTTCTGTTTCTTGAACACCTACTGCGTGCTAGGCGCTGTGTGTGTGTGAGGTAACGCAAGTCAGATGGGAGGTGAAAGAAGCCAGTCCCGACTCAAAGCTGGGTTGCGAAGGTGGCACAGGTGTCCAGAGGAAGGCGCCCCTGCCGTGTGGAGGAGGTGACAGACACAGGAGGGAGGAGGACCCGGACAGACACCAGCTGAGAAAACCCTGTGTGCTTTCCCGCTCACCTGGAAGAGGAATGCAAATGCAGCGTGTGGCAACTTGGGACCGTTCTGCAGCCACTGGGCCGTGGGACCTAGGGAATCTTCTAGAAATAAGCGTCTCTGGTGTGCCTGACTAGAAGCCTGGCCTGGCAGTGAGTCCTGGGGATATTAAGGGGAGAGGAGTCTGCTGCACTACTTGAGACCACAGACATGGGTTACAGACTTTCCATCTTCCCAGCTTTTCAGACAGCCTCTCATGTCTCATGCCCTAGGGCTGAAGAGAACAGGGTGTTTAAGAGGAAGGCTCTGGAGCCCAGATGCTCTGGTTCAAACCCCAGCTCTGCCACTCACCACCCATGTGCCATGGGTGAGTTACTTGACCCCTGTAACTGAGTTCCCTCAGCTGTGCAGTGAGGTGGGCTTCTCATGAGGACTAACCAAGTTAGTTGATACGGACAATGCTTAGAAGAGCCCCTGGCACACAGTAAGCCCTCAGTGAGTATTTGTTATCATGACGATCCCTGGCTCTGGTTTTTCAGGAAGCAGAACCCACAGGTTCTGTGGCCCTGGGTCACCTTTTCTAGGATGCCCTGGTGGCCATGCGCCGTGGTTGAAGCCGCGGCAGGTGGGATGGAGCTGGGAATTTTAGCAGGTGCTGATCTAACTGCACCACCTGGCGGCTGCCCCCACCTCTAATTGGCTTACAACCTCCCCCCATGAACACCCAAGCCCCTTCTTTCTCCCATTGGGAAGGGAAGCAGCATTTGTCTGAGTAAGTTTCTGGTTCGTGTATTTACTAAGCACAGAACAGGGTAACTGCCTCATAGAAAACACTCATGACAAAGTCGTGAGGTCATGGTGGCGGTGATTTTAAAACAATTGACTCAAAATCATACCACTGGCAAGAGCCAGAAGAGAAATTTGGTTCCAGACCGGTCCTGTTTCAAATGTCTGCTCTCCCCAAGCTTCACCACGCTTCAAGTGTTTCGAGAAGACACACACATCTGTCCCTGCACCCCAGGAATAGACTTCAAGTTCACTATGATCACATCGCCCCTGCATATGATGCAGGGGTGGTGAAGGGTGTTCAGGGAATTGTTGCCCCCAGGTGCAACCAGAAAAGGCCCGCTAAATATCATTGTTTCCTACTTTGTCACCAACCCACATACCACAAGTGCTCCTCTCAGATTTAATGATCTAAGTGAACAAATTCATTCACTCTTGCAGCCAACAAGCAAGTCTTAGCACCTACTGTGTGCCAGGCACTATTGTAGACACTTGGCTGCACAGTAGTGAACAAAAAGGCAAAACAACCACAGCGGGAGTTTACACTTGATTGCTGTGCGGGTGTAGGGGACACAGGATACACAAGTAAATACATAAACAGGCAAGTTCATTTCAGATTACGATGCGTGCTAGTAAAAAGATAAAATAGGGCAATGACATAGAATCATTCATCACTCACTCAAAAATGGATATCAGCTCATTTCACACCCTCGCTTCACACCTGTCAATTTTGTTGTACTTGAAATAAAATCCAAACTCCTTTCCATGTCCTTCAAGCCTCTGCGTGATCTGGCCTCCCTCCGACTTTATCTCCTACCATTCTGTCCCTCCTTCAATAATCTCCAGTCATGGATGTAAGGGCGATCTGGCTGCGACATCTGTCACCCCGTTGACCGCCAGAGTTGATTTGGCTGCTCTGGCTGGTAGGCGGGTGTCCCCTTCGTCCCTCGCTGCTCCATGTGCGTCCCTCCCGAAGCTGCGCGCTCGGACGAAGAGGACGACCTTCCCCGACAGACGAGGGCTATCCTTCGGTCGAGTGTATTGGAATAGCTGCTCTCCCTGCTAGAACCTCCAAACAAGCTCTCAGGGTCCCTTTGTAGGAGAAGATAAGGTAGTCAAGCTTCCAGACTCCAGACACAGCCAAATGAGGTGCCGCATGTGGCAGTCGGCCTTTCTTAAAAAAATCATCATCATCATCATCTCCATCTGGCCTTCTTTCTGGCCTTCAAAAATATAAGGCCCCATTTCTGCTCCAGGCTTTGCACTTGTTGCTTCCCCTTTCAGAAACATTCTCCTCCCTCCAAGCCCCTTTCCACGCCCCCTAGCTCTTTGATAAATGGCTCGCTCATCTTCATTTTTCTGCTAAAAAAACACCTCAACTGTGTCATCCTAATGATCTTTCCCTTATTTTGCTGGGTTTTTTCTTTATATCTGAAAGTACCCGATTCGTTTCCTTATCTGTCTAGTGTCTCCCTCTCCTACTCACGCATGTAGATGGTAAACTTCACGAGGGCAGGGACTCTCATTCACAGCTGTACCCCCAGGGCCTAGAAGAGTATGTGGCACGTAGTAGGTGCTCATTCAATGTGCATTGAAGAAATGAAAGTGTGTCCACACACGACAGCCAAGGGAGAATCCTGACAATCAGCAAAGGAGTTAGGCTTCCAAAGACCACCCTCGGACACCCAAAAATCTTCTATTTCATAAGCCCATATAACCAAAACCCTGGGAAGTGGGGGATAAGTGAGAATACAGAACACAAATTTCATATTAAGTCTTTGAATTCCAAAGGCTCTGAAATTGGTAATAATTTGGAAAGCAACTATCACAGGGCTTATAAAGGGATGTTTGCAGACTGCTTCCATCCTGGAGACCAGAAGCTGGGTTAGCACCCAAAGAACCATTGCTACAGATGTCAAAATAAACACAAAACAACATCAAAAGCCAGGGGCAGCTTTTCTAACATGGTTTCTTTATGTGCTTTTTCTCTTCCCTAAAAGAAAAGTAACATGAAACTATAATTGATTATTCAAAGCAGTCCGTGGATTTGAGAAGAGCCACAGAATTCCAGAGATGAAAGGAATTTTTTAAAAATAATGTTTTTTAATAGCTGCACCTTTTGCTCAAACAAAGTATTAGGCAGAAAGAACATAGAAGAGAGATGAGAGCAGTAGTGGCCTGCTTGAAGTCAGGGCGGCGCTCTCACCCACCGGCATATCTCCCTGGTACGCAGACAAGAGTACAGGGCGAAACCTACCCAGCTCGCCTAACACTCTTATTTCACAGGCCATGAGAAGGAAAACACCAGCCCATAATCACAAGGGCAAATAAGGAAATCTCAGAGCTGACAAACCTCAGCTCTTCATACCTGTTCAGCCTTTCAAGAAAGCATAGCAACGTATCTTTCTTTCTTTCTTCCTTTCTTCCATCCTTCTTTTCTTTTCTTTTCTTTTCCTTTCCTTTCCTTTTCTTTTCTTTTCTTTTCTTTTCTTTTCTCTTTTCTTTCCTTTCTTTTCTTCTTTCTTTCTTTCTTTCAAAAGATTTTATTTATTTATTTGTCAGAGTGAGAGTACACAAGCAGGGGGAGGGGCAAGCAGAGAGAGAAGCAGGCTCCCCACTGAGCAAGGAGCCTGATGTGGAATTCGATCCCAGGACCCCAGGATCATGACCTGAGCCAGACGTTTAAGCGACTGAGCCACCCAGACATCCCCATAGCAACCTTTCAAAAGGATTGGCTAATATACTTAAAGAGAGTTCCCTGGGCTTCTTCTAAGTACAATCCCATCTTGTAAGAAAGATTGCACCTTCCTCTGGCCATCATGTCGCATTCACTGAAGTTCAGGGTGAATGCTACACTTCTTTTTTCAAGTGGTCTGATTAAAAATTACTATACGAAACAACTCCAGACCGCAGAGCTTGCGGGATTCCGTTGTTTCCTGAAAGCAGTGAAGAGAGACACGACCCAGAGATTTGTAAAGTTGTGACAAAAGCAGACAGAGCTTAGTGGGAGGCACTCCTTTCTGTATGTTTTGACACCTCACAGGGGGCACAGGAAGGATGAGGTGTAAAAATGCGAGAAATCGAGTTAATAGCTGATTCTCATGGCTCCATCTTTAGTTCTCCCAGCGAGGACTGGAGTAGGCTCCTCAGCGTGTCCATCCCTTCATTCATTCATCCAAAGGGTATTTATGCACTGACCAGATACTACGCTAGGCTCTGAGGATCTCTAAGTATGACTGTAACCAATGGCACTTCCAGTCTGGGAATAAACGAGGAATTACCGAGCAGAGTGATGCCACTGAAGGATGAGCAGAGAGCCATTGTGGTAGACCTACACGTGGGTCATGCTTCCCGTATGTACACTAAGCTCTTGCACACGTAGGCCTTTCCGTCATGTAAGAAGCCCAAGCTAACCACACAGAGAAAGCCCCATGGAGAGAAAGAGAGACAGAGAGAGACATTCCAGCCTTCCAACCGTCCTCACCAAGTTTCCAGACACATGAGGACAGCCATCTTGAATGTTTTGGTGCATGCAGCCTGATTGCATGAACAACCCCAAGTGAGACAGCAGAAGAGCCACCTGGCTAAGTCCCAACTGACCCACAGAATCATGAACAAACAAAATGGTGGTTGTTTGAAGTCATCAAGTTTGGAGATGGGGGGGACGTGTTACCTAGACATAAAAACGTAGCCATGTATATTTTTCTAAAAAAGATATCCTCTTTTGTTAAAATTGATAACAGGTTTAAATTTTGATTGATTCCTTCTTCCACAGCAATTCCTCTTTTAAAATTATGTTTCACAAGTGATTATCAATATGGCACAGTAGTTTGTTGTAAGCGTGGAAATTTCCTGATAAGAATAAGAATGATTGATAGACTATTGTCAAGGAAGGAAGGCAAAAAAAAGTCAGAATTTACGGGAGAAAGGGGAGAGACAAAGTCTGGGAGAGGGAATCTTGTTTGCACATTTTCTAGGTAAACTGATTAGCTCGCGTCTAGCAAAGCAGTCCGTCTGGACAGTCTGTTCTTCAGGACGCTGATGAGAGCTATCAAAGGAGAGAATTTAACTGCTTATGGATTCTTCCCTGAAACATATGAGTTTATCAGGGAGCTTCCAGGACAGACTGTCTCTGGGCAATGGCTCATGGCGTGCCCCCATTAGACCGCACCCTGGTCGCACCTAGTCTGCACCATTTTCCTCTTCACAGTTCTACGTGTTGATCTGAGTGTATTCAGCCACCGTGTTCTAACCTTGTAATTAATTCTTTCAGATTTTCTCAGAGAGAATCAGATCATCTGAACACGATCATTGTGTCTCGTCCTTTTATTAATACATAGTCACAGACAGACCACAGCTCTCGGAGATAAAAACAGAAACTGGGAAGCACTCAGAGTCCACGGCCAGTTGGTGCCAGTCCCTGACGAGGATCCCCGCTACCAGGACCTATGTGATCAGTGTGGCTGAGGCAGCTCTAATTTGGACTGGGGAGTGCTGGCAGATGGGCCATTCAGTTAATTCTCACCATAAGAATTCTTCTGAAATCATCTGACCCCACAGGAAGCTCTGTCTTAGAATCTGGGCAGTAACGATCCTTGCTCAGCTATTCAGCAGATGGCTAATTCCTATCACACAGTATCACTCCACAGTCACCCACCACGACAGGATGCTGGCTTCATTCCTGTAAAATCAAAGTGAGACAAGCACTATTTGGCTGCAAATGGTTGTAATAACATACAACAAAATAGAACGGGGGGGGGCAGTTAGAGCCAAATTTTATAGGTAAATATTCCACCAGAGTCTGGCTCTTTCCATCTCAGATGGGTGCACACGGATGCACGTGCACACGCATGCACACACACACACACACACACCACCATGACCCTCACTCTGCAACGCCACCCACCCGGCATTATACACCAAGAAGTGTTTGTATGGGAATTAGATCTCTACCGTGTAAATATTCACCCAAGTCTCAACCACGTAGTTCTAAAAATTATATGCTCAGTCGGGGACATTTGACGTGGTGCCGGGCTAAGAGCTAGAGTTTCCCGTGGAAAAGACTTAAAGCTGCTTCCTGTGTTTGAAGAAGGTCGAAGTTTATCCCAGAGGTCAATGGTTAAGTCTCTAGGTAAAGCACTGTTCTTCCCCCAACTTGTATTTCTGCAAGTCAGGAGAGTCTGAGTCTTCCTCCCGTTCAGCTGAGCCTGTGGCAAGGTATTTGGGACCACAAAGCAGGCACCCACCTGTCTGTGTGGTACAATCGGCAGATGCCAGGAGGGACCCCCCCTTTCCTGAATACCCTAATAATTGTGACTTACCTATGTACCGTTCCATTTGCAAAAAGATGGACATTTCCTCTGTTGAAGACTCCTAGGTGATTCTGAAACAAACCTTCGGAATCCAGAATCAACCACTGTTACGGTACGTTCACGGACATGGGTCTCACTGGAGGCACTTGACTTGAAACCCCTTCTCTCTGCACTTTGTTTCATTTCCTTCAATTCATTGGAAAGGGTGTCTATGCCATTAGCCCTGCGGTAAGTTTTATTGGAAAAGAGCGTAAAAAGGGTTCAATCTGCTTTGGTAGAGATGGTCAAGTCTAGCCCTTGCCTTTACAAGGGGATTGCAAAGCTAAGTATAAACTATTCGGGGGTGGTGGGGGGGAACAGAAGGAAAAAGACAAGGATTGATGTATTTTAAATGGGAGGTGGGAGCAGAGGTTAAAGGCTGGGGCTGGGGGGTGGGTGCCTTGGGGACTTTGGGCACCCAGGGGTAAAAATCTAGACACCCTGGGGTACAGAGGGAGGGAGGGAGGCAGGCAAGCACAGAGATGGGGAGTGATGGCAAGAAAGGCCAACTGGGCCCCACTTTTCCATTTGTCTGGCTCCTAATTCTCAGCGTGGCAGCCTCCTCTTCCTGCACACTTGGACAGCAGGCCCGTGGAGCTCCTTGCACGCATCATCTCGGTCGGTCTTTACATCTCCTGGTAGGTCCGAGCTCGGCTTGGAAAGAACTCTAGTTTCCGGGATTATAGGACAATATGAGATAAATACGCATTTTGCAAGCTCTAAAGCATCACAGAGTAGGTCAGGCGGTATTTATGTCTACTGTCTTTCCATCATTTCACTTCTGTGAGAGAGAAGGAGGTTTTCCGTTCCCATCGGGCAGACTGTACTCAGTAACAGAGGCAAGGCACAGACGAAAGTGATTAGTGTCACGAATATAATTGATTGTATGCCATTAAAAATGCAATCGATTACCATCGATGCCCAGGATGAGCTTAACACATAAAAGATGGATAATCAATACTTGTTAATTGACTAAATGTCAGACTGACTTATCTCACGATCCTGTGAGAGGGAGAGATTTCAGACTGGCTCACATAACGCCCTCTTCCAGGTGACCTTCCTATACCACGGATAGCAGCTATACTTTCTTTTAATTTTAAAGCTCTGTTCTTCTTCCTGCTTTCTCACTCTTTCCTTTGGGTCCACACACCCCCCTCACCCCTGTAGGAGGGTGCCTTCAAATGTGCAGGAGGTCCTTGTTTGGCTGTTGGTGTTTGAGGGGTGCCGCGAAAAGCTGACTTGGAGCTCCGTCGATGTAGGAAACGGCCTGTGAATTGTTGGTCGGCTTTAGGTTGTCATGTGGGGAATCATCCTTGACCCAGGGAGACCCCAGTGCTAGAATGTTGTAAGTCTTTGACCAGAATCCATCCAAGTTCCCCCAGAAGAAATGCCAGTCTCCAGCCTAGGGGAGCTACCTCGTTGCCCACACTACCGGCTGGGGAGAAAGCAGGTTTGACTCTTCCATACCCAGACTGTCAACTAACCCCCCCACCCCCACCCCCAGTTTTGGGCTCCAAGCTTCATTTCTGCCCTCCACTATATCCAGCATCTCCAATTCAACACCTCCTCGTGGTTTTGTGTGGCAAACTGTCTAGATGCTTCTTTAGGAACAATCCCAATTATGGCTTCCTCAATCCATGTCACGTCCTGCATTCACGTCACAGCTTTCAGACTTTTGTTCAAACAGCTCTTCTACCCAGCCTGCCTCCCATTCTCTTTGTTGTTGGAGATTCAACTTTTTGTGTGTCTTCCCTACATCTCTCCAGTGGACTCTCAGAAGGAAGATAAGCAAGTGTTTGGTCTGTAACTGGAAAACCATCTTTAGTCAGAAAACCTCTCAATGTGCATTTAGATTGATGTGGGGTCATGGAAGATCATGAACTCTCTCATGTGTCAGAGGTGGAGGGCAAGGAGGAGTTTCTCACTGAGGAACCAGGAGCGCGCTAAGGTGGATTGTCTTGCCTTGGACTGGAAGCGAGGAACAGAGCGGCTGAGAACCCTTCTTCCACAGATTTCTCACTATTGGAGGACGAGCCACGTTGGGAGCCTGCTAAGAACTAGGCACAGACCCTGAAGTTTTATTTGGGGCCCAAAGGTTGTTAACATCCTTGTCTGGACCTACTCTGCTTGGGAACATCGAGACTGTGGACTCTATTGACACTTGAAATGACAATGGGACAGAAAACGGCCTTGAGGGGTGACTTCAGAGAAGGTGTGAGAAGCCCAGGAGAACACCAGACAATATATTCCTGGTGGGGGGGAATCAGCAACTACCAAGATGGAGTCAAGGGACATCACACCCTAGGAATCACTTGGGGAGGGGACCCTAGGAGAAAAACTGATCTCATCAATCTGCGAGTATTTTTTTCATTGTTACTCTTTCAACATTAAAATAAATATGATCTTATTTTGTGCCTCCAACTGTGGCTATGAAACACATTTGTTGGAAATATTTAAAATCTATGTTTGTACCTTATTACAATCGCTGTTTACCTCAGTGCTCTAGTTTGCATTTAGCTTGAAGGACATTCTTGAGCCTTTTTTTTTTTTGATAAGAATTTCAAAGCTGAAAGGGAAAAGGGTAATTGTTTAGTTGTTTGTATTTGCTTCGCCCTCCTCAGTGACATCTGGGGGTGTTGATCAGTGTCACGCAGGGCATATGGCTCCGTGGGGCAGGTGAGAGAGCTGTGTTGCCCTGAGTCCCTGACCTCTGCCTCAGGCTGGTTACCAATGAAAACCAATGGGGTGGGGTAGCTATGGAAACCATGAGGGAGGGTTTGTTTTTTTTTTTTTAATCCACATGAGTTAGAATAAAATGACTGGCTTCTCTTTCTCTCTTTCCATCTGTGTCAAAAGTTCTGTGTCCCTGTTTCTACCTTCACTTAGAATAAATTCTGAGGGGGGCGCCTGGGTGGCACAGCGGTTAAGCGTCTGACTTCGGCTCAGGGTGTGATCCCGGCGTTATGGGATCGAGCCCCACATCAGGCTCCTCTGCTATGAGCCTGCTTCTTCCTCTCCCACTCCCCCTGCTGTGTTCCCTCTCTCGCTGTCTGTCTCTAACTCTGTCGAATAAATAAATGAAAAATCTTTAAAAAAAAAAAAAGAATAAATTCTGAGGAAAAGAACCTCATGAAGACCTGTGACTGCCACAGGGGCGTTTCCTCTTTCCATCTTTCTCTGGATTAATTTTAAGGCCATTTGATAGAGTTAACCATAAGTCAGCCCCATGTTCCCAGAGAATGCTTACCTTTACACAGGTGATTTTGTAGACAGGAGCTTCTCCAAGGAGCCTCCTCGAATGCCATGGACATCCCAGAATGTCCCTGTCAAGATGAGAAGGCTGAGGTCTGGAAAGACATAGTACCTTTCTCCAAGGCCTCTTGGCCCCGACACAGGCATGAGCGCCCACAACCACATTTGTCTCCACAGCACAACATGTGAGATTTTCATGAAATTATCTGTCCTCAGTCTGTTTCCCTTTGTGTCTGGGCTCTTTTGGCCTCAATCAAAAATACACATTTTATGATTTCCTGGCATTTATGACCTACCCATCTTAGTAGAAACTTTCTGCCTTTTGTCCTTTTGTGGACAACATATTAGCTCTTGGACTCCGAATTTTTAAACGGTGTAATTTTTGTTTCGCTCCCGGCCATGGTAGCTCTAGTTTGTACAAGCCTCCCATCATCAGCTGTCACTCTGTGCCCACTCGTTCTACTGAAGTGTCATCAGGAAGGCCCACAACAGATCCAGGGTGAAGAATCCTGCTCCAGGAGCCACTGGATCATCCAATGCTGTGTGTCCACCGGGGAAAAAAAGCAGCACATTCATTTCCTGAATTACTCTAATTACGCACCACCTTAAAGAGAGATGGTTATTACTTCACTCTCCCCAGAGATGCCCCCAATCCAATTCAAAGGCTGCAATGCTAATTAGCATACGTAATTTTATACTCACTTTGTTTTACTCCATTCTACTTTCTAAATCAGAGTATGTCCTGGTCTATTCACACATTTTCCCATCGATATTCATGCCAGTGATGAAAGAAGTTGGTCAGTACAAGTACAGCCCCCAAAATTCTTATGGACGATATAGAACTAGCTCATGAGGCAATGGGGAGAATGTTCTCCAGTAACACATGGGCCCCGGAGGCTGGCATCTTACTAACTAGAACAGAGCAAAAGAACAAAGTGACTGGGCTGCGAGTATCTCTTTGGATCTCCTTCAGTTCAGAATTGAGGTTGTACTCCCCAACAGACATGAATATTTTAGTTCCAAGTCCAGTGGTCCCTCCTTACCCGTGGGGGATACGTTCCAAGACCCCCACTGGATGCCTGAAACCACGGATAGTACCGAACCCTATGTATGTTATGATTTTTCCTATACACACATTCCTATGATAAAGTTTCACTTGTAAATTAGGCACAGTAAGAGATTAACAACGATAATGAATAATAAAATAGAAGAATTTTAACAACATACTCTAATAAAAGTTATATGAATGTAACCTCTCTCTCTCTCTCTCTTTCTCTCTATCTCTCTCTCTCTAAATATCCTATTGTTCCGCACTTACCTTTCTCCTTGTGACGATGCGGGATGATCCAATGCCTACGTGATGAGATGACGGGGTGAATGATGCAGGCGTGGTGACGTAGTCTCCGACTACTAATGACCTTCTACGTATAAATCAGAAGGAAGATCGTGGGCTTCCACACTGCTGTTGACCCCGGCAGCTGAAACCCCCCAGAAGGGGCACTACTGGAAGAGGAAACCAGCCTAATTTGACAGATATTTTGAAACACGCTTTTGTGCTTTGGAAAAGTTCCACTGGATTAGGTAGGGTATTTCGAAACAAAAGTTACTGTAGATTTATACCCCTATTGGTCAGAAAGAGCAGCCCACATCCCATAATCTCAGGTAAGCCTGTGGCACATGTATGGCACCGCAAGGAGCAACTCGTAGAGTAAGTTGATAATGGGATTCTTTGCTCCTCTATGCATTTGGCTATAACGCACCAGGCGGAAGAGGCAGTGACCAAGAGGAGGGACTTTGGAATCAAATACACTGGGGCTTCATTTGGGCTTAAACATGCACTAGCTAATTGATACTAGGTATGTTACCCAACTTTTCCAGCTCTCAACTTCATAATCTTGAGAATGGCGATGATAATACTCCCTATTGCTCTGGGTATTTTATATGCCAGTGCCTGGTACATGGTAAGTACTCAGTAGTAGCTGTTTTTTTGCTCTGGAATACTGCTGAAGTATACAGCACCGTATCTTTCCCGCAGACTCAAGGCAGTGAAACACTCTCCTCATTGTTTTCTGCAAATTCCCCGGGGATGTATATCTTCATGCCCTGATTCAGGGGACATCTTTCTTACACTCCTTACAAGATACTGTATTTCAAAATAAGGAATCCAGAAGATCTCATTGTTACTAAGGAGAGAATACTGGATCTTCCTTAATATTGAAATTAAATTTGCCATTATGCATTTTAAAATCTACTTTCAAACGCTTCATTCTATATTCAACTGTTGACATCTTCAGGTCTCTCTTTCATGGAGTAAGGACAGCAAATTGCAATTTGAGGGACAGATCTCTAGTATGTATACTGGCTTTAGAGTTTTCTAAGGGGAATGCCATGAAATGTGCCCCTGGATGTCATGAGAGTTTGCAAGCCACCTGGGGACCTAGGCACCTCAGAGATGACATGCCAAGGCGGGAAGGGGGCTATGGGAGGCAGCCATGGTATGGGGGCGCCTGGGTAGCGCAGTCATTAAGCATCTGCCTTCGGCTCAGGGCGTGATCCTGGCGTTGCGGGATCGAGTCCCACATCGGGCTCCTCCGCTGGGAGCCTGCTTCTTCCTCTCCCTCTCCCCTGCTGTGTTCCCTCTCTCGCTGGCTGTTTCTCTGTCACATAAATAAATAAAATCTTTAAAAAAAAAAGAAAAAAAAGAAATGGATTGCTGTGAGCATCCTGTGGGATGCTATATATATTATGTCTGTTCTTCAGAGTTCCTTGGAGTGGCATAACTTCTGCTGATCTCACATCAGTCTCAAACCATGGATGAACTACCACCTCTCGTAGGCTTTATGCTGGCTTTTACACAGCCCTGGTAAAGCGTTGTTACAAAAGGGTCACTATTGTCCTGTCTCCTGAAATGTCACTTTAGTCAATCAATCAATCCAGCAAGTACTGGTTGATTAGTTACTTTTTACAAGGGGCCATACTGGCTGCTGGCAGACAAGGAGGTAGCCTCCAAGGAGTAGCCCGAGGTAGGAGGACAAGGAAGGGTAGAGCATAGACCCTGTTCTGAAAATTTGGCAATCATTTGAAGTCGTGTCTATCCATATCAGATGCTAAGCGATGGTACCCCAAAGAAATAACAGCATAATGAATGCCTAATGGACTGAGGAGAAATCAGACCAAAAGTACTATTAGAGTTCAGAGTACATCTGACAAGAACTGGGGCAGTCTGTAATATTTTTACAGAAAAGATAATATTTGAACTAAGCCTTAAAAGGTAGGCATGATCAGAAATGGAAAATATGAATAAAAGACCTGGAATAGACCAAATGGCTGAAGAGAGGGATGGAAGACAGTAAAAATTGGAGTTAAAACTGAGAGAGGTTAGAGTTTACTCGTGAAGGAATAAAATAGATTTTTTTTTCCTATATGAGAATAAACAGAACATTTTGGGTTCGTTTTGTTTGTTGGTTTTATGAAATTTATTATTACTGTGTTTTCATTACCCAAATTTAAGATCTTGGTCTTTCCTTGTTCCATTTGGACAAGGATGAAAGAAACATGTGAAATGTCATGAACAACAAGATTTCTGTGGCCAAACCCAGCAATCAGCCTGCCATCATTCCAATTAGGCTTAGGTAACCATTGCTGGTTCAAAACTGTGATTTTCTGGGGCGCCTGGGTGGCACAGCGGTTAAAGCGTCTGCCTTCAGCTCAGGGCATGATCCTGGAGTTCCGGGATCGAGCCCCACATCAGGCTCCTCTGCTATGAGCCTGCTTCTTCCTCTCCCACTCCCCCTGCTTGTGTTCCCTCTCTCGCTGGCTGTCTCTATCTCTGTCAAATAAATAAATAAAATCTTTAAAAAAAAAAAACAAAAAAAAAACCTGTGATTTTCTTGACTGCCTGAATGTTGACATATATCCTAAGGGCAGAATTTGCAATTTGGAGTCAATGCTTACTTTTTCTAGCATAATTTCTTTGCTGGAAAATGCCTTCAAAGAAAACCAAGTGCGAAGAAGTTGGTCTTTAGAGCTGTGCTCAACTGGGCTTCCTTATACTGTTCATCATTCTATTCCTAATGGGCAGTGCAAAGGCCTTTGCACTTGCCTGTACTGTCTCTCTAAACTGGAGGCCTCTTGGCCTTGGCCTATGGTCTACCACTTTTTGGCCTGTGGCTTATAACCCTGAACCCACAAACACCTCCTGGGTATTATTCTTCTGCCTTCTCTTAACAAAATGGGATGCCATGACAACATCTAGAGGATAGCCCAATCTGATCCTGATTTCCCCCCATAATTCTTAATAAATATTTGCCTATATTTTCTCTGGATAACTTTATATTTTTTAATCTCAAAATTTAATTCATCTGGAATGTATTTGGGATCTGGCATGAGATGGGAATCTAAGTTTGTGTTTTGTTTTTCTTTTTCTTTTACCAAATTTGTAGCCAGTTGTTAAGGCATATTTCTATACGATTTTAAATGTCCTGATATTTCTTGATCTGGTTTTCAAGTGCTTCATGATAAAAGTATAAGCTATGCAAGATTTGAAAGTCTTTCCTGAGTCTTTTATCTATAAAATATGGTCCTTTGTAGAGGCTAGGACATTTAGTACCTTGGCCAGATGGGGGCACAACTGTGTTTGAAACCCCATCTCTGAATTTCATGCCACTAAGTTTGGCACTGAATCTTCCCTCCTTCTGTTTCCATATTTTCCAATGGCTTCCCAGAGGCTCTTCTTCCACACCAAACCCTGAGAAACAGACCTTCACTGGAAAAAACAACAACTTTTTTCTCTCAGAATTCTGCGAAATGGCCAGTGAACTAATCAATAAGCCAATTCGAGATAAAGTATCAATGGTTGATAATGGTTTGATGCCTCTATCCCAACCCAATATCTCTCCCCCTAAGATAGAGTTTGTGTCTTGATTCAAAGAGGATGTTGCCCCTCAACTAATAAGATTGAGTTGTGCCAACCCCACCTGTGCATAACCACAACCAAACCCCATTGCCTGAGAGTGCCTGAATTGTCATGACAACACAGAAAAGGTATTTATTAGTTAAGAACACTAAATCTAGAGGCAGACAAAACTGCCAATCATGAGATAAGTTACCTTGAGTAAGTGTATAACATAATCTCTCAAAACTCCAATTCTCTGACATACAAAGAAGAATAATAAGACTCATCTCAAAGGGTGATATATGAATTCAGTGAGACTGTGTGCAAAGAAAAGCACTTGGCCTCATGTCCGGCATACTGTACGCACTCAAGAGACAATGGCTGGCTTACTGTTTTTGGTTCTTTAAAAGCTATGGTCTTGAGCACAATTGTTTATGTGAATAAACATAGTCCATGAAGTTCCATAGTACCCCTAACCACATCTAACTTCGATACTAGAGTGAAAGACCCAGTGAGGCTAGTTGATTTACGTAAGAAGACAAACCATACCTTTCACATTGATGCAGGAAAAAAATGTAGGGTTTTTTCTCAAGGTGAAGTTAAAGGATGGGTTGAAAATTCTCTCAAATCATTTACGTCTTTCTTGAAATTACACTTACTTCTTCCCGTTTAAAAATAAACCACAGGTTTGAGATGATTATCATATTTGTTTTATATGTTCTTAAAACGTAAAAATTATAAATATATTTCTTGTGTTTCAACATTACCGCCTGAGTGGCGTGAATCTGGGGACTACTGTTAGAGAAGTGAGGCAGCCATCTTGTGTGGCCTCCCCTTCTCACCACAGAGAGAAAAGAGTCATTCTGATGCTTGTCTTCAACCTCATTTGTTGAATCCATTCTCCTACTTTCATCTTCCACAGCAAAGGTAAGAGAGCTTGCTGTTCTTGAACACGTCTTTAAATCTTTACGAGGTCTAAAGGTAGAGAGAAAGAGACAGAGACTAGAAAAGAAAAAAGAAAAGCTGTAAGAAAATATATCCAAATGTTAACAGGAGGTCCGTATGGGCAGTACAATTATAAGTGATTTTTATGTTTTCCATGATATGTTCCTGAATTTTCCAAATAATGTATACTGAGCATGTATTACTTCGAGAGTCAGAGGAAATATTGTCAAGAGATATATAGATAGCTGTGGAAATAAAGAAGATAATTGTTTTTTTAATAGTCATATAATCTTATAAACATTTTCCCATAGCCCTCAGGCTATCCTGATAGCAAATGAAGAAGCAGTTCAGTAGAGTCAGAGGTCATGAAAGCTGGAGAGCAAACCTGGTCAGCGCGGGTGACCAGGAAGATGAGGTACTTATTTATGTATGCCCCACTTCAACTCAAGATGATCTGAGGCAATTTATACCTTTAAAAAACAAGGAATTATTATTTGTGTCTCTTCCCTCCCCCATTTTCTAAGGAGGTTGGGCTCCTATGAGGAGGAGACATTTTTAGTTGATTCCAGAGATGGGCTGAGGTGTGTAATCCAGGGCAAAAGGTGGAGAAGTGCTAAATGTCATGCAAAGAAAAAGGGGATGGGATCATTGGATTGGAGAGGAAGGACCAAGTGAAAGGAGCTAAGACCCAGAGGGGGCTCTGCTGTGGGGAAGTGCCAAGGAGAACAGTCCACCGCACTGTGCAGATTCAGCGGGGAAGGAAGACTCTTGAGAGCAGATGGGTTAGTTGAGAATCATCCATAGCTTGCTGGGAAGTATGTCATACAATCCTGCTCTTCTTTCCCTGCCATAAAGTCTTCAGTGAAATCTGCTCTGCTCCCCAATCATGGGTGCCAGTGGATTTCTTTGTAGGGAATGTGGAGAGGTTTTTGTTCTGCATCAGTGTTGACAAGGAGTGAAAACAGACTGTATATGGTAACGGATTATCAACATACATGCAATTTTAGAAGATTCAAAATAATCGGATAAAGAAAGCAAGTCAAAGAAATCTAAAAGTTAGAGTACTATGCCGGTGTGGGTTGTTCAGGACGCACAACCCAGGCGACCGTGAGATAAGGGACTTCTGTCTGTAAACATTGTGTTGAGGTGAGGACCTTAGGCTTTGGCATGAGGTAAATCCAGATTTCAGACCAGGCTCTTCCACTCACCAGTCCTGTGACCTTCTGAACGCTCATCTCTAAAAGGAGAAGAGCAATAAAGAGTTAAATGAGAGAGCATAAATAATGCAGTTCATTCAATGAAAAATTCAATATTGTCAGTTACCAATTCATGATAATCAATCAAAAGTGCTTGGTCTTCCTGGGGTCCCTGCTGCTGACTGTCCTGGCGGCTGTCCTAGCATCTCTAATTCCTTCTCTTTATTATTATGAACAACAGCTGTCATATATTAATTACCTATATATAAAGGCCAGGTGCGATGTTAGCGCTAGTATAATATTTCTAGTGCTCACGACAACCCACAAGATGATCGTTACTCTTACTTTTCAAATGAGGAAACTGAGGCTATATACAATTAAACTAACTGATCTCAAGGCACACAGGCTTGTCTAACTTTACTGCCCAGGCTCCTATCAGAAGCATTTTAGGGTTAAATGGGAACCCCAATCACATGATCTAACTCTCTTAATCAATATGGAAAAGGATTTATTCCAGTAAATTCTATTCTCCATTTTAAGTTGTATCTCTATTAGAATCTTGAATGACCCTTGCTCTCCTATCTGTGTTCTCTTGTCCTTCTCTTCTTGGTCCTTCTCTTCCCAGTCATTGGAGGAAATGGCACAGGGTAATGGCAGAGGTTCCGGAGGCCACAGAAGAATACCAGAAGGAGTGCCAAGCAGGTGTAATGGCCTTTGTGATTTACTCCAGCTGTGATGGGTCAGTTGTGGAAATCTTTTATTTGTGGTCAATGCCAGGCTCAAGAATGACCTATACTGACCAACAACACAAGGAAAAATGGCAGGAGGCTTTCTAGAAAAGGTTTCCTCCCTTCTAAGAAGGAGACGTAGCAAGAAGTAACCACTCTTCTCCCTCTGAATTTTGTCTTCTGGACTTGAACAGCCATCCCGCTACCTGGCTGAGGTGGAAACAAGCTCTGAAGATGGTCAAGGGAACATGGAAAGACCTGCATCCTCAAGGATATTCTTGAGCCACCAAATCAAACAAGTCCAGAGCCCACATGCCCTCTGACTTGCTGCTATGAGAGATGGTAAGTTTTCTGACTGGTTAAGTCCATTCGACTTAAGGTTTCTGTTAGGTGAAGCCAAAAGCATTCCCATAGAAGATGCGGGTTTATGGATGGTGGTGTTCAGGTTTGGAGGAGGCGAAGGGCTTTGGTGGAAGCACGTGGCATATGCCTTGAGAAGACATGAGAAAGAAGTTCCAGAGGGTTAGTGTATACTAAAATGAATTACTGGTAGAGATTTCTTTTCTGGGCCTCTAAAAATAGGACAGATTCTCATTCTTCTGGTATGATTTCAGTTACTCCTGATGAAACACAGAGGAAAGGGCTAGAATACTTTATATCTAAAAGGCCAAATTTTGAGAGGTCAAAATGCCTGCTTTAATAACACTTGAAGCCTGAATTGTATCTTTTTAATCTTTTAGCAGTAAATATATCTTGAAATAGCTTTTTTTTTAAAAGATGCAAAGACGGGGAAAAAACAAAACAAAACAAGACAATGATGATCATATTCCTAATATTATGTAATCTAGTGTCAGGGAAATCTTAAAATATTTTCTAGTGGAATGTACTTAAATGCCAGAATCTGATTTTGTGGTGCTATCCATAAATCTCCTCAATAAACTCTTTCAACTCCAAGCTAACGTAGTCTACTCCTCTCCCCTCCCGATATCTAATTCTAGATGGGTTATGGCTAGGTTAGATAAGGTATTTTCTTTAAAAATTAGATTAATAAAAATGTGGAGTCCTAAAAGAGTAAGTTTTCTTTTGTCTCAAGCTATTCTCTCTGTAGCTGGAAGAACTTTGACAAATACGGGCTCATATGAATTGCAGTAATACAGCTCTGAGCTTTCAATAAACGGGATGAGTGGGTTCTTTTCCTAATATAAGAAACCAACTGTATGACTCAGAGCTGTGAGCCCCTGGATGGAATGATCAGTAATGTACCCTGATGAATCACAAAACAGAAGAATCATCAGTTGCCCAAATCTGGGAGTACTTGGGCAGTCTATTCACCCAGAACATGCAGGTAAGAGCCAGGTGAGTAATTAGGCATGACTCTTAATAAGTGACTAATCCCCTGATAGAAGGCTTTGCTGAAGCACAGTCCATATGAAAATGCAGGTTATTATGAAGTCTTTGAGGTCTTAGTCATTCAGTGGATACTTGTGCAACTTGTCATAGGAATCAAATGCTGTACATGACACTGGGGACATTAAAAGAGGAGGCACGGTCCTTACTCTTAAGCAATTCATGGTTTAATGGGAGCATCTAGTATCATAATATTCATATAAAGTTCCTATAATATAAATGGGATGCTATAATCCAGATATCTATGGCAAGTTATGGGATGGTAGGATGGACAATGCCCAATTGTTTAGAGAAGGTCAGGGAAGATTCTAGAGAGGAGATAACTGTAAAACTGAGACCTATACATTGAAAAGTGTTAGGAGGACAAGGTGGGGAAAAGCTGTTCAGCCAGAGGGAACAGCACCAGCCAGAAGGAATTGCATGGAAGTTAAAAAGAAAAGCGGGGCACATTAGAAGTGATTCACTGGGGGGTAGAGCACAGGATGTGTAGGAAATAGAGCTTGTAGCGGGGGAGTTAATTCCAGGAGGTAAAGAGCCTCTTAGGACATATAAAAGAACTAAGATGATATTTTGCAGGTAGAGGAGAGCGATTGCAGTTTTAAGTCAGGGTGTGACATCATGGTGCTGTAGTTTAGGGAGATTACCTGCGCTGGGGAGAGCACAAAGCGTGGACTATGTAAAGCTGAATCAAGAGGGGAGGAGATCCTTTGAGAGGCTACTGTATTTATAAACTTACTTTTGTTGTATTTATGAATTTATGTTGTCTTTGTGTCTTTAGGGAAGCAGTCATGGGGATGGGGAGGAAGAAGCATATTCAGAAAATACGTAGGGAGAGAATCTGCAGGACTTGGCCGATAATCGGCAGCATGTGACCAGCATCGGACTCTCCTTGAAGCACTCCTCTTGTTTTTCATCCTGGACACTAATCTCATAGTTTTCCTTGTATTTCACTGACTGTTCCCTCTTTAGTCTCCTGTGCTAGCTCTCGTCCTTTTCCTGACCTCTAAATGTTGGCAGACCCTTGGGCCCAGTCCTGGGCCTCTTTTCTTCTCCTCCTCCCTTTCTAGAACATGTCATTCAGTTCCATAGTGTTAGGAATTCTCTATACACTGATAACTCCCAAAATTCTATCTCCAGCCCCTCCCTTCAACTCCCGTCTTTGGAGTCCAGTGGCATAGTCAACCTCTCAAACTTCACATCCCCACAGAAGAATTCTTGGCTTCCCCCAACGCAAGCTCATCCTTCCCTGGTATTTTGCATCTCGTTAAATGGTACCACCATCCACCCAGCTGCTCAGAGAAATAAACAAAAAGGCTGTATGTCTAAGCAGAGAAGATTCTTAGAGTTTTTCCCAATTCACTGAGGGCTGCCCTGTTGAATGAATCGTTGCAATCTGTGCCAATGACACCCCTTTTTCTTGGGCAATGTAGTCATCCTACTATGCTTCTCTTCATCCTATTTGTTAAAAAAACTAGAGAAAAAAATTTTTTTTAAGATTTCATTTATTTAACAGAGAGAGACAGGGATCACGCCCTGAGCCGAAGGCAGATGCTTAACAACTGCGCCACCCAGGCGCCCCATAGAGAAAAGAAATTTTAGGTGAAATTTCACACCCCAATATTTCCCTAAAACTTCTTCTTTCACACAAGGTAAATACCACCTACCAAAGCATAATAACATTTACCTTCCACTCGTACTTCGTGAATACTGAAACCTCCAGGAGTTGGTAGCCAATATTCTATACTGATTTTTGCTAAGGACGAGAATATAGGACTCTGCTTATGTTGGCATTCCAATAAATACTGAAGGATTGGCTCTTATATCCCAGGCCACAATCTCATCCCGTTAGTGAGAAATATCTTCTTTCCTTTCCACACAATATTGCTCCAATTTATCTCTATTCAATTTCTTTTCATCGAGGGCTTCCCTCTCCATTATGATGAAAGGTTCTACTAGCCTTTACTGCAACAGAAAGCCACAGTCTTCTAGAACACAAACATTAAAAATCCCTACTAAACTCACAGGTGCAGGCAAAACTCTGCCATGCCCTGCAGTTAATCGACAGGTAACGCAGCACTGCTCAGTGTTTTACCATCTGGCATAAGACTCAGGCCCACTCAGGCTTGCGTCTCCTCTCCAGCACTAGGGCTGTGTGTCCTGGGCAAGCTCCTTCATCTGAAAATGAGATCAAATGCACGGATGTGCAGACGCAGATTAAATGAGGTCAAGATACACAAAATGCCTGGAATCTAGCAGATGCTTAATACATAGTAGCAGTCTTATTGAATTATTATTGTTTCTTTTCTCTGCCCGATTTGAGATTGTCAGGCCACCTAATAAATCAGAAGTGGTTCCATCACAGTCGGTCTTCACGGAACATCTCATTCTGGAACACTTAGGCTGAGAAATGGTCAAACTCCAGCTCTCCAAGTCTAGATTTGTGATCTGTTTCCAAGAGAAACTGTGCATGCCTCAGGAATTAATCTGCAGAAGGAGATAATGAAGTTGTTCCCAGTTGGTGAATAAATCTACCAGGAAATGGAAAACCGAGCCAGCCCGGAGTAAATGTAGAGACATGCGTTGCTACAAAATATTAAAAACAGAGTTTGCATCCATGTGGCTTCTTTGTCTCGGTCCTTCTCGAAGAGCAGGGACAGCATATGCTTCAGAACCAAGCGTGTTTTCTCTTCTTGTCAAAGCACCAGGAGCATTCCACGGTGAGAAATCAAACTGGCATTTCTAAAATAGACTAAAAGTCACCTGTGACACAGCCCCGGGTCACCAAGTCTCGAAGAGCTCTGAATGGAGATGACCCTCTTCTCCTGACATTCAAAACAAAGTGCTTCCGTTCAAAATTATGAGTAGTTTCAGCGCATCAATTTCTTTATAATAAGATATATTTCCCATCCCAGTGCCTTGACACAAACCCTGCGAGGATTTCCAAACCAAACCATGGGGTGGTTTAACCTCTTGGTTCTTTCAAACGTAATAGGCACAAGGAGATTGAACGTGACAGGGCTGGCAATTGTAGGTGACCCGTCAGAAAATGTTCCTTTCCAGATTTATCATTCCGCCACGCTCCAGAAAACAGGTAGTACTCTGGAAATTTTACAATGATCTATACATTTGGGGCTGGAGGGGGGAAAGGGAATAACATTGTGTGTGTGCTGCAGAGCTTATCCCTGCAGTTTGGGTACTGGTGAAAGCTCTTCCCGGCTGTAATAGCCCTCGCACCAGCGATGCATTTGGGGGCTTCTATTTAGTTCTGTTTATTCTCTTATAAAGCTGGTGTACAGAGCTCTGTTTGAGAACCTAGACTCCAAAGTACGATACTGTAGGCGCCCTGGATCTTCACCAAATGTCGCCTGGGAGCCTCTAGAGATGCCCTGTGGTAACTGAGTCCTAGCAGATGCCACAACTCCGAAAACACCCAGGTGGGGCTCATAGAAGAGGAAGGAAACAGAACAACAATCAGAACACAAATGGCTTTGAATCCCTCAGGGAAAACCCAAAATGTTACTCCATTTCTGCTCACAGCAGAAAATATAATAACAACTGGTGTCTGAAAAAAAAAAAACCTGACAGTTGAATTAGCATGTGCGGGGAGACCTGGCAGTTCCCTGTTGTCATGACAACACCGGGGCCTCCTCTCAGCTCGCAGGCCCGTTCAGGTGCGGCATCCAATTTAGGATTTGACTTGTAAGCTGACAGAAAGACTTGGAGGTGGTGGAAGACCTCCCCGTTTTATCAATTAAGACGACACGCAAACGTCGGGAAGACACTCAGTCGCCAGGAAAGCGTTTCACCCGGTTTCTATGGAGATGCTAGTCCCCGGCCAGCGTGGCCAAAAATAAGTGTGTGCTCGCGGAGAACGGCGAGAAGAGGGCATTTCTTTTTTTTGTTTGTTTGTTTGTTTTTTGTTTTTATTTTTTTTATTATTTTTTTTAATGATTTTTTATTATATTATGTTAGTCACCATACAGTACATCCCCGGTTTCCGATGTAAGGCTCGATGATTCATTAGTTGCGTATAACACCCAGTGCACCATGCAATACGTGCCCTCCTTACTACCCATCACCAGCCTATCCCATTCCCCCACCCCCCTCCCCTCTGAGGGCATTTCTGAAATGCAGTGTGAGCTGAGGCCACCAGTGATGGAAAATTCTGTTTCTTTCTTGTCTGTTTGCCAATTTTTCATTAATGCCCAACGGAGCTACAAAGAATGAAGGGTATTTTTCAGTCGAGAGATGGGATTAGAATCAGTGATTGGAATGCAAATGTGGAGGAGGGAGGAAATATAAATGAATTTCTGAATGGGCCCTTGGTTTTCTTATGGGGAACATGACTGAGGCCAGGAGACTAGTCCCGGTCACTAAGAACACACTGGGGTTGAGTCTGAGCAGGGAACTCGTTTTTTAACTCCCATTTAAACCCCATAGGGCCTCTCCTGCCCTCACCCCCATAGTGCCTCTGCACCCTCCCTTCCAGCCACTTGAGCAAAAGCCGCAGGTAAGGAACTGCCTAGCGCCTCCTTAAAAATGAATAATTCTACCTAGGGGGAAAAAGTCCCTTCCTCTTGAACCATTTATAAAAATTAAAGCTGACTCTGAGTAGTGGCAAATTTTCCTAATTTCGAATGTGAGTTCAGGCGCCCTCCAACTAGATACACAGTGATGACTATGCAACATGAATTAAACAAGATACCTGTGAGAAAACATGTTTTGCAATGCAATTTCTACTACAAAAGCATTTTTTCCCTCCTCTTCATCCAAGTCCTAGGATATAAATCATTCGTAGCTGATATTATAAAAAACCAATTTTCATGGGAAAGATTTTATTTATACATTTTTTTCTAACCTCTGGCTGAATAACCAGGTACCTCACCATTTATTAACGTGAAGGAAAAATAATATTAACTTCTCACTTGGAAGATTTCTCTGCTTTAACAATCTTCTTTTTTTAAATAAAAATTCTCCCAGTAGGATTTTGTATAACTTACTAAATAGAAAGACCTTTAGTATCTGTTTTTAAAGTATGCTCTGCACCCAACATTAGGCTCAAACGCATGGCCCCAACGTGAAGAGTGACATGCTCTCCCAACTGAGCCAGCCAGGCACCTCAGACCCTTAGTATCTTAGCAAGAAATTGATCTCATTCCAAGTGTTTGCATATATTAGTTACTTTTCTCTCGAAAATACTTAGACGTGCAGATTTAAAGACAGTATTCCATCTAAAGATGCTCATTTCTTTCATGATGTAACATAATGTTACAGTTGTTGATTTAATGTTGGAACCTTTGAACTGGCCTTCACTCCTCAACGAGATACAACTTAGGGCAAAGCTTTATTAAGGCTTTATTTTTGTTATGGCCAGAATTTCAGAGCACATATCAAACAGAAAAGTCAGGGTTATACATGTGGCCAAACTGGGGAAAAGAGAGAGAAGGAAGGAGAAGAGACCCAGCACATACCGGGTACTCATGAGGGGTAAAGGCATAGCTTTAGGCGAGTCCTTTCTTTCTTTTTTTTTTTTTTTAATTCAGGAATCCATGCTTTTTTTTTTTGTAATAATATTTTTTATTATATTATGTTAGTCACCATACAGTACATCCCTGGTTTCCGATGTAAGGCTCGATGATTCATTAGTTGCGTATAACACCCAGTGCACCATGCAATACATGCCCTCCTTACTACCCATCACCGGCCTATCCCATTGCCCCACCCCCCTCCCCTCTGAAGCCCTCAGTTTGTTTCCCAGAGTCCATAGTCTCTCATGCTTCATTCCCCCTTCGGATTACCCAGCCTTTCTTTATCCCTTTCTTCCCCTACTGATCTTCCTAGTTCTTATGTTCCATAGATGAGAGAAATCATATGATAGTTGTCTTTCTCTGTTTGACTTATTTCACTTAGCATTATCTCCTCCAGTGCCGTCCATGTTGTAGCAAATGTTGAGAACTCGTTCTTTCTGATAGCTGAGTAATATTCCATTATATATAGACCACAACTTCTTAATCCAGTCATCTGTTGAAGGGCATCTCGGTTCCTTCCACAATTTAGCTATTGTGGACAATGCTGCTATGAACATTGGGGTGCATATGGCCCTTCTCTTCACTACGTCTGTATCTTTGGGGTAAATACCCAGTAGTGCAATGGCTGGATCATAGGGTAGCTCAATTTTTAACTTTTTAAGGGACCTCCACACTGTTTTCCAGAGTGGCTGTACCAACTTGAATTCCCACCAACAATGTAGGAGGGATCCCCTTTCTCCACATCCTCTTCAACAATTGTTGTTTCTTGCCTTGTCAATTTTTGCCATTCTAACTGGCATAAGGTGGTATCTTAGTGTGGTTTTGATTTGAATTTCCCTGATGGCTAATGATGTTGAACATTTTTTCATGTGTCTGTTAGCCATTTGTATGTCTTCATTGGAAAAGTGTCTGTTCATATCTTCTGCCCATTTTATGATTTGTTTATTTATTTCTCGTGTCCTTTCTATACTGTAGAAAATATTTGACATTTGGGGAGGTGACTCGGCATGGAAATCCTCAGCCTTTTGGGGAGAATCCTCCAACTGTTTCAGTCTTGGTCGGAGAGAAGCCACTTCCTACTGTAATCTGAAAGGCCAGCGTCTCCTCATCCACTTGGAGCTGATTCACAGCCCTGTGTCCCAGACCCAGGCGATTAGGTGCCCACACCCAGCATTTGGTTTTGAGGCAGCCGCGTGCTGGGAAAGTGGATCTCTGGGGAAAACAAAACAAGACAAAACAACACAAAACCCAGCCCTGATCTCTATCATTTGCCAATTTCTGGGGTGTCAATTATGGTGGCTGATTTCAAACTACGAATATTTTAATTCCCAGCTTGCAAAACTCCTGAGTGTTTAACAGTTGTCTCTCACAAGCAGGTTCGATCCAGGTTCAGTCCATCTCCGACAGAGGCCGATGTCTAGACACGGTGGGGGAAGAGTCTGGCGTCGATGTCTGACTGTCCTGGGCAGCAGCAGGAACCTGTGTGAGTGGTAGAGGAGCCTGGGGCTGGGGGACGGGCGGGGGGAGGTCCCAGCCAACCATACCGGGCACTGACCTGGGCTCTTCTCTTTTGCTCAGCTTCCCTAATGCCGCTCATTTTCTGACCCTTGTTCTTTCACCTTCCTGTCAACTCTGTGAGCGGCTCAGTAGCCTCCAGTTATTCCCTTTCTGCTGACGTCAGCCAGAATTGGTTCTTGGGGCCTGCAACAGAGAATCATCACATTCTTTTTTTTATTTTTTTTTAATCTTTTTTTTAAAGATTTTATTTATTTATTCAACAGAGATAGAGACAGCCAGCGAGAGAGGGAACACAAGCAGGGGGAGTGGGAGAGGAAGAAACAGGCTCATAGCAGAAGAGCCCGATGCGGGGCTCGATCCCATCACGCCGGGATCACACCCTGAGCCGAAGGCAGATGCCTAACCGCTGTGCCACCCAGGCGCCCCTCATCACATACTTTTAATTAAGCCTAATGAGAATCCTGTGAGTAAGGGCCTGTGATTACTATCTCCGGTTTACAGATGAGAAATGAGGCTCAGAGAAGTCCAGAAACTTGCCTAAGGTCACACATAGCTAGTAAGCAACAGAACCCAAACACTCTCTCCACTTTGGAAAGTGGAAAGTTTCCTCTCACAAATCATGGCCACTTCTTCCATATAGCCAGTATGTGCCCTTGGTTTAGGTCTCTGTTATGCCTGCATTACCCTAGAAACATTATTTGGGGCATAAAACTTTTGAGCAAAATAAATAACCTCTTCGCACTTGAGGCCCAAGTAACCATTGCCTTCCAGAGCCAACAGGATAAAATGTGAGATATCCATTTGTAAAGAGTAGTTGATTTCTTTCGTAGTCTATCTGTGAAGGAATTTATCTCCTTTAATAAATCATAGCCCAGAACCTTCTGGATTAACTCAGGAAGAATTCTCCGGTGTGGAGTGGTAGCCAAATAAACAGCCCTGACTCAGTGTCTTAAAATGGACCTTCCTCTTCCCCCCACCTCAAGTTTCTTCAGCCACAACCACGATGTTTTCCAAGTGTGTTCTGTTCTAGCTTTAATATTCAGGCACACTATGGATAGAACTTTTCATTTGCCCATTTTTAGCTTTCTGGGTGGAATAAGAAAATGGGAAGGATGAGTTTCAGGAACATACAAAGCAATGAGTTCTGGTTCTACTAGAGCTAACTTTAGTATTAGTCACAGGCAGACAACAGGATTCATTCTAGCCCGTTGACACTAGAAACTTACTAGCGGATATGAAAAAGCTCACAGAATCACTGGAGGACCAGGAGGAACAGTTAGCCTGAGCTTCCAGGGACAACTCCCAGCACCCCGGGGAACAGAGCAGCCGCTACCACTGACCCCAGAACGTCTCCACCGCGTCTGTGATCAGCAGGTTGCCTCCAGCACTGGGGAGCCCAGAAATCCCCCATCTTGGCCGCTCTCACTGGCAGCACAGACGCCCCAACGCTCTGCTAGTTCCCTCAAGTAGCTTGCCTGCAAATCGCCCCCATGCATTTCTTTGGAAGAATCGAAGGGGCATATCTGTGTCCCAGAGGAAGGGAAATTTGGGAAATATAACTACCTTTAACGGGTTCTGAATGGATGGAGAACTATAGAAATGTGAAGAAGTTATTAAAAATCTATGAAGATGTCCACCTACTCCCACCAAGGGCACTACTTTCCCACACACCAGGAGACAGAGACATCTGGCTGCAAGTCGCTGGCATAATCTCATAGACATGTTGCCTGGCTTCCTCACTTTCCTAAAAATGAGTGAGAAGCTGTTTGTTAAACATCTCGACTATTTTTTTCGTCAATTCTAAGATTAAAAAAAAAACAATAGTTGAGGGACAGAAATGGATTCCTCTCTGCCTTTGACCTTTATGTCTCAGTTCTTATTTCTGAATAGAAACCAGCATCTTGCCCGGGGTACTTACACTGTCTGTGGCCCACCTCTCTTCTGAGATATTATCCTCTACCTGCGGTGAGGGGGTGTCTATGTCCCTCCTCCGGGTTCAGTAGCACGGCAACATCATGCTGGAGATGGCTGTCTGCTCACCCAAATCCGTGATCTTTTCTTCCTGGGCACATAGGTATTTTCCAGCACGTCTTGCAGTCGGGTGTGGCCACAGACGGAGTTCAAGCCGATGGAACACATTCATAATGGCCGGAGCTTCTCAGCCAAAGCCCTTACAAGTGGCTATGCCTAACCCACATTCGTCCTCCTTCTGCCTGCTGGATGCAGCTGGCAGTGAGGGCCTTGGAGGTGACAGAGACACAGACAGAACGGGGCTGGGTCCCTGAGACATGGCATGGAGGAGAATTGCTTGTCATTCAGGAACAATCGTTTGGACTCTTACATGACTGAGAGGCTCATATATCTTGTGTTTGAGCCATTAATGCGGGGTCTACTTATTCTTGAACTTAATCTACTCCAACTAATACAACAGTGAGAATGCAAACAACTCTAGTTTTCTTCTGGTACCAATTACAGATTCGTAGATGAGAATTCTTTCTGCAGGACATCGAAGAAAAATACATACATTCGGCTGGCGCGAGTTAAACACTGTGCCTCCATTTCTGAATATTTTTTTCACCAGCTCAATAACTGTCTGTTTGGGGTTACAGAGGTCAAGACTGAAGGTCTTACCTCTCATAGTCAGTTCACTCGGTTCCCAGGATGGATGCCCTGCTACCTTCCAGCTGTCTGGCAAACCTGTTCCCTGGCTCATCAACAGCCATAGAGGGAGAGCAGGAATGGAACATTATGAACCCATTAGAACTCTTGCAAAAAAAAAAAAATCTCGCATTTCCTATGCTATTGTTAAGTATGTGGCATCATTTTTACCTGTCATGGGCCAGCCGTCCTTGACTATAATAATGTAAGTCTCATCTAGCAATCCTAGCCAATGAATAGAAAAATATAGAAAAATAGTAGGGGAAAATATGCAGTGTAGTTCTCCTCATACTTCTGAAAGAGGAGCAAATTATTTCCCTTTTGAAGTCGCATTAACTTGGTAAGACTAATGGGATACTATTCAGTGTGTTGAAAGAGGTAGTCTACTGGGTAGGCTCAAGTAGGTTTTCCCCAAAAGACTTAATGCACCGACAAAAAAAGCAATTTGCTCCCTTTTCATAAGGAGGAAAGTCCTTTTGAGAGAGAATTTCTTCACTTCTGAGAATGGAAGAAATCAGAGCCATTAGCAATATAGGCTGTTGATTATATCTGTATGTAGTTACGAATATATAGCATATGGATAAACACACTCTATCCTCATTTACAAACATGCAAATGGTTGTGTGCCTCTCCCCACGTGCGTCTGTGTATGTATTCGTGCGTATACATATATGGGTATTGTAGATCGTTGATTCTCAGTATTCTCAGTTGTTGGGTTCTGTAAAGTCCCTGAGAAAACTGATCCACCGTATCTAAAGGAAATATCTATAGGTTATATAGCTATGTCGCATATTTCTATATAGAATATATGTCTATGTATACTATAGATCATGTGGACTATAACCTTAAATCCTAAAAACAACTCATCCTGGTAGATTGTATTTTCTTTATTTTACAAAAGTGAAAACGAGATTCAGAAAGTGTTGAGTGACTTGCCTGAGGACGCCCCACTAACAGGTGCTAGAGCTGGGATGCCAATCCGGTCCAGACGGCCGCGGAGCCAGAACTCCTGCGCGACCCTGCACGGCCCCACCGTCCCCGTCCCCCAGTCACCTCCGCAGGAGAGCCGAAACAAGGCAGAACTGTTGCCTCGTTGCCCCTCAGCTGGGAGCATGCCTGTTCAGGCAACTCGAATGTGTCACCATTCTGCCCAAGTCTGCAAATTACTACGAGAGCACCGAGAGTGTTGATGTGGGGGTGACAAAAATGTTGTAGTGCATAGGCAAATTCTCAAGGAATCTGCAAATAATGAGGATTGACTACATACATAACATATGTTTTATATGTTTTCGTAAAATATCACCTTTTGTTCATATATATGTATACGTGCATGGAATATAGATATACACACATATATGTTTGTATTTTTGGAAGTAGAAGCCTCATGCTCTGGAGAAAACGGCAACAGGACCCAGACTGACAACTGATAATTCAGCAGGTGCAATCCCAGCTGAATAAGTGATGAGGCGCATCTGAAAAGAAGGACTTTTAGATCGGCACCACGAGGCTTTTGAAACATCAGGAGCAATTTCCTTCATAATTAAGCCAGTGATTAGTGGATTTCCGTAATTTATCTCTTACACGATTTCTTTGGCTACCTAATGGATTTTCACAACCTCCTCTAATATTAATATATTTTTATTACTTCTCTTTTGCCTTATAACTAGTTTTGCTTTACTGTAACTGTAAGTGGCAGTGCATGCCATCTTTCATGTTGGTTTCTGTGATGTGATAATCAATCAATTGCAATACGCTTGGTCAACGGCTCTGGGCAGAAGTGGGCCTGTGTGTGAAGTGTGACCGAAGGGGCTACAACCAGACCCTGTCTTTTCCAAAATATCTCTCACTCTGCCCCTGACATTCCTCCTGAAAAGGGAGCTGCGAACAGATTGTCAGGCTAGGCAAGGGGCATTAGAAGGATCTTCCCCACTTTCTTTTTTCCTGGCCAATTACTATTCGTTACTGAAGACAGTCAGAAAGTCTCAGCCTCCAGGAAGCCAGCATGACAAGTCTCCACCCCAAACCCAACCTGGGATGAGCTGTCTGACCCAGGCGCCTCCTGCTTCCTCAGCAGCCTCTACCTACCGCTCTCAGTGTGCTTATGACTGCGCAGATCCATGGCCCTTTCCAGACCCCGAGCTGCTCTGGAATGGGAAGGGGCTGCGAGCGCTCGGCCTCGCACAATGATGCAGTCTTGGGGGAGAACCGACCTCTGCTGCTCGTAAGAGTCCTCTGTTTCTCTGCAAACCATTTTAGTTCCTTAATACCTATGTCCAGTGCTACAGAGCACAGTGTCACCTGGGGATGTCCTGCCTTGGGAATTCTAGATAAGAATGGCTCGACCCACATTCTATGCCGTAAGACCAAAGCCCCCCCCCACCAACTTCCTGCCAACTCATAGAGGGAAGGTGATCTTCTCATGGTGTTCTGTTTATACGTAAGCAGTTTCTGTCCGAGATCAGGTTGGCCTAAGCCTGAGCCTGATTTCCTGACATGACTCTCCCCAAATTTCCCCCCAAATCCTCTCTGCTGAAAGCACCCCTGAGTGCGACGACATTTCCGAGGGCTTGAGCACCACGGGAAGGGGTCACACCACACGCCCCAGAGCAAATAACTTTAAAGCACAAAACAGCCAATTCTGTTTTTAGGAATTCCCAGGTTCTCTGCTTTTAGGTGCTGCCTTTAAACCCTGAGTATGTCCAAAGTTCTCCCTACTCACACTCTCCTCAAGGGAAACTAAAAAATAATAATCAAATAAGAGAATAAGATAAAATGCAGCCTTCCTCTTCTTGACATGTACAAGGCAGTCTTGGCACCCAGGTTTGTTACCTGGGTTACCACCCACACCGAATCCTGGGCCTCTCGCTGTCATAGCACGCAGTCCTATCAAAATATTTCCCTGAACAGAGACAGTGCATCTTCTTGCCAGTTGTTAAGATATGCCATCGTGTATGTATCCCCTTACTCCTGTCATAGTTTACAAGGCATTCTCGCGTCAGCTATCTCATTCGATTTTAACAGTCTTGCTGGTAGTTGGGATAAGTGTCATTATCAGACTCAGTTTACAAATAAAGGGCTTGAGGCTGAAAAAAGGTTGGATCAGGAAAATGCATCACTCAAACCTGTATCTTTGGATGCTGTAGGGGTTGAACACTGTCCCCCCAAAATTCATATCTACCTGGAACCTCAGAATGTGGCTTTATTTGGAAATAGGGTCTTTGCAGATGTAGTTAGCTCAGGAGCTTGAGATGACATCATCCTAAATTTAGGGTGGGCCCTCAATCTAATGACTGGTGTCTTTATAAGAAAAAGGAGAGGGAAATTTGGACACACAGAGACACAGGGAAGAAGGCCATGTGAAGACAGCGGCACAAGTTGGAGTGATAGAGCCCCCAGCCAAGGAATGGCCAGAGCCATCAGAAACTAAAAGCAGGGACGCCTGGGTGGCGCAGTCGTTAAGTGTCTGCCTTCGGCTCAGGGCGTGATCCTGGCGTTCCGGGATCGAGTCCCACATCGGGCTCCTCTGCTGGGAGCCTGCCTCTTCCTCTCCCACTCCCCTGCTGTGTTCCCTCTCTCGCTGGCTGTTTCTCTGTCACATAAATAAAAAAAATAAATAAAAAAATCTTAAAAAGAAAAAAAAAAGAAACTAAAAGCAGGAAGGAAGGAGTCTTGCCCGTGGCCTTCGGAAAAAGCGCGTCCTTGGTGACACCTGATCTTGTCTACCTTCCAGAGTTGTGAAAGAATGAATTCCTCCTTTCGAAGCCACCGGTTTGTAGGAATTTGTTCTAGCAGCCCTCGAAGACTAATCCAGATGTCATACTCCGTGATCTTCCTTTACTCCTTGCTTCCTTCCTACAGGCATGACGGCCACAGCTCAGAGGGATCCTGAAAACCAAGCCTCTATGAAGAATGCGGCAGAGGGCAGCTGTGACCCTCCAGCTCTGGAAAAAATCACTTCTGCTGTCCAGCCACAGGGGGTAGCGGGGCGTTGACTGATGCTGGGGCTTTGCTCCAAAAAACATGAGTGCCATTTCCACCCCCAGTGAAACGGACAAGAGCTCCACCCCCGCCCAAGGACATACACACAAACGGCACTTTTGAGACACACTCGGTGGCTAAGAAAGGAAAATTTCTTCAGAATTCTTTTTCTAGAACTACATTTGAATGGAGTAGAATTCTTGGAACTGCGTGAGTCAGAAAATGCCCAAGGAGGGCAGCTCGGTGTTGGAGGTGGGACTGCTTGCAGTTCGTGCTGAGGGCACACACGCAGACTGGGGCCCAGTCAACGCGGACCGAACACAGAACATTGTTCAACAGAACCACCAACTGAAAAAAAAAATGTTAACGTGTGTAATTCTTGCCACATGGTATTGAAAAATCTTGTCGTTCTCAAATGGGAAAGCACATGTTTTCTAAGCCAGTGGCTATAAAATGGACTCAGTCTGCATCTAATTGCATCTTACACATTCTGTGCTTAGCTGCCTATTAATTAAGGCACAAGATGAATAGGGTTTGAGAGGCTCACAGAATCCTTGTCTGGGAGTTTTCTTTTTAAGGAGTCCTCATCCAGCTCTCCACCAGCCCTGATGTCTGGTTTTCTTTGGCACATTCTGATATGAAGCAGAAAATGCAGCCCTTAGACCGGGACTTAGCCCAGAGTAAGCTTTTCCCCTTACTCATCCCCGCCTGCCTACACTCAGGAAGGCCGCGTGTGGCTGAACCTGCCGCAGAGAAGGGAAAACAGGGAGGGGAATTTGCCCCTCCCCCATCGCCATACAAGACACACAGAGACCAAAACTCAAGCAAGATAAATTAGAGGGGAGTCGTGTACTTTGTACAAGGAGCCTGCAGCAAGTCTCTGTGCAAGCAGGAGACTTCCAGCAATGACTTGTAACACCACCTACCCAGCGCTGGGCTGAACTTCACAGGTGAAGGGCACGGTCGTCTGCAAGATTACACTCGCTTCAGGCACCAGCCAGTTTGGTCCCCAGGACTACCCTCCCTTCAAATCATCTGGCTATAAAATTCAGGGGTCCATATGAACTCCCTTAGGTTCCCTAATTCACTAGAGTGACTCACAGAACTCAGGCAAGGGCTACACTTATGATGATAATTTTATGATAGCAAAAGGATACAAACCAGAACCAGCCAAAGGGAGAGACACGTAGGGTGAGTTCTGGGAGGGTCTCACTCTTGAAGCTTCCAATTATCTTCTCTCCACGGAGTCCTGAGCAGTGCCGGCTTCTCCTGGCTTTGATCTGCGGTAATACTCAAGTATTGCCAACCACAGAAGCTCACCGGACCAGTAGTGCTCAGGGTTTTGACTGGGGTTCATTACACAGGCTTAAGTGAATCATTGGCAAGATTGCCGAGCTCCATTTCCGGCTCCCTTGTCTCCCTGGAAGTTAGGCCGATATCATGGCTCGGAGCCCCAACCCCCTCATCACATGGTTGGTCCCTCTGGCTGGCCAGCCCCCATGTTGAGTTCATCTTAGCACAAACTATCTAGGGGCCCTCGTGAGTCACCTCACCGGCATAAACTATCAGGCGTGATCTGAGGGCCCACCGTGAACAACAGACACTCCTATTATTTACGGAAATTCCAAGGGTTTAGAGGTTCCCTCCCAGGAACGAGGAACAGTCAAATTATTTATTGTATACTCCTACACTCAGAAGAGTCATCTCTAAAATGGGGAGAGTAATAACGCCCCCTGCCTGGGGTTTTACAAGGATTACATAAAGCAATGTAGGCTTCTGGGTAGCGTGCTCATTCGGTGAGTTCGCTCTTAGTATTTTGCTGAGTTTGTGGCCACTAAGCTTCTTGAGAACATATCCACTGCTAACTCCATCGTGAGTTCCTTGAGGGCAGGGGAAACATTTGATCCATTTTTATATGCTTCACAGTAACTAACTATGTCTTGTACAAAAAAAGTTTCCAATCCATATTTACTGGTTTATCTGAAAAAAAAAAATCTACCTTTCTTTAAGGCTAATATATTCAAGATGAATGTCTATTGGACCTTATTTGATTTAAATAGCAGAACTCCCTCCTAAGGGGGATGAGAGGAGCAGCAGAATCTATATTGAAAACAATTAGAATGACAGGTAACTCCCAGCATTACTGTGAACGTTGGTTGGTGAAGGTAGGCCTGTCTTTTTGGTGGGAAAAAAAAAAAAAAAAAAAAAACCTCTTTGTATGCATTTCTTTTTTTTTTTTTTAAGATTTTATTTATTCATTTGACAGAGATAGAGACAGCCAGCGAGAGAGGGAACACAAGCCGGGGGAGTGGGGGAGGAAGAAGACCCCAGCGGAGGAGCCTGATGCGGGGCTCGATCCCAGAACGCCGGGATCATGCCCTGAGCCGAAGGCAGACACTTAACAGCTGAGCCACCCAGGCGCCCCTTGTATGCATTTCTGCTCTCTCTTTTAAACCTTTAAAGACATTTTAAAGTTTCAAAAACATTTCTCCAGCATGGAAAAGAGTTAAGCCTTCCTTGCATAGGAAACTTCTGTTATGAAAAAAAGACTTTAAAAGTACTATCCTTGGGGTGCCTGAGTGGTGCAGTCAGTTTGGATAAGCGTCGGACTCTTGGTTTCAGCTCAGGTCATGATCTTGGGGTTGTGAGATCGAGCCCCGCATCAGGCTCCACACTCAGCAGGAAGTCTGCTTGGGATTCTCTCCCCCTGCCACTACTCCCCATCCCCTTCCATGCACTCTTTCTCGCAAATAAATAAAATAAAAGTACTATCCTTTCCTATACACCTGCAAAAAACGATCTAAAAATATACCATTCACAACAGTAACAAAGCTATAAAGTATCTAAATAAATTTATCAAGATGTTCAAGACCCTTTCAGAGAAAACTCTAAAATATTACTGAAGAATATATCTGATTGTGAACAAGAAAATTCAATATTTGTAAACACTCCACTCTCCACAAATTAATCTGTAAATTCAATGTATTACTAATGAAAATCCCCAAATTATCTTTTTATGTAACTTGGCAAGATCATACTAAAATTCACATGAAACAGTAAATGCAAAGCAGTAATCAAGGTAATTTTGGAAATGAAGAACAAATTCTGGGACTGGTAATTTCCAATATCAAATTTCATTAAAAGTTATAATCATTTTTAAGCAATATAGTATTGCAACAAGAATGAAGTGGATCTCTGAACTAGAACAGAAATTCCACAAACATATGGAAACTTAGTATACGCAAAAGAAAGCATTTCTTTTTTTTTTTAAGATTTTATTTATTTATTTGACAGAGAGAATGGCAGTGATAGAGGGAATACAAGCAGGGGGAGTGGGAGAGAGAGAAGCAGACTCCCTGCTGAGCAGGGAGCCCAATGCGGGGCTCTATCCCAGAATGCTGGGATCATGACCTGAGCCGAAGGCTGACGCTTAACGACTGAGCCACCCAGGCGCCCCGAAAGAAAGCGTTTCAAATCAGCAGGCAGGTTATTTAATAAATAGTATTGGGCCAACTGGAGATCCGCTGGGGGAAAAATATGATATATCTTTATTTCATGCTGGTTGCAAAATAAATTACAACTGGATTAAGGTCCTAAAGATTAGATCAAAATACATAAAAGTATTCAAAAGAAATAAATGAAAATACATGCATGACCTTGGGTAGGTAGGTAGGTCCTTCTTAGGATACAAAAACAAAAAGTCATAAGAGAAAAGACTTGTAAAGTTAGCCACTTCAAATTTAAAATCTTTAGATGACAAATAACATCATAAAGAAAACGATTTTTAAAAAGTAGTAGACAAGAAGAAGATACTTTGACATAGATAAAAAATTGGCTTCTGGAATAGACAAAGAAAAATCCCTAAAAATGGGAGGGAGTGCAAATAACCCCATGTAAAAATGGACCCCAAAAAAATCCCAAAACACCCAAGCAGGCAACTCACAGAAGGGAAATACAAACAGGGCATTAAACACCTAAAAACAATGCTCAATTCAATTGGAAATCAAGAAAATGAAAATTAAAACAATAATATACCATCTCTAACCCATCCTATTGGTGAAAATTTAAATGTTTGATAATATTAATACAGGTAGAGTGTGGGCAAATATATATATTCTGATCACCAGCTAACAGGACTCTAGATGGCACATATCTTACATCCCAGCAAAATAAAGAGACATTTGCACATCCGACCAAGAAGGCATGTTCAAGATATGTAAGAGTGGGAGCGCCTGGGCGGCTCAGTTGGTAAAGCTTCTGCCTTCGGCTCAGGTCGTGATTCTGGGGTCTTGAGATCGAGCCCCACATCCAGCACCTTGCTCAGCAGGGAGCCTGCTTCTCCCTCTGCCTGCCATTCCCCCCTGCTTGTGCTTTCTCTCTCTCTCTAATAAATAAGTAAAAATCCTTGAAAAAAAATAAAGATATTTAAGAGTGAAAATGGAAACCCCCTACATGTCCCTCAGTAGCAGAATGGTCAAATAACCTAAACACATATTCACTATGGTTTATTACGGATCAGTGAAAAAATAATACTAACTGACATTTATGTGTGTAGCATGAGATATGCATTATATGAGATAGAGTTGTACATACTAACATGGAAAGATCTGGAAGCTACATTGTTGATGGAAAAAAGAAGTTGCGGAACTACACATACAGAATGCTATCGTCCGTGTTTTTTAAAAAAGCATCCTCACTAAAACAATGATATACATTTTCTATGAGTAGTAAATATTTGCAAATGCAAGTAAAAATATACAAGAATACAAGAATACAAGAATATACAAAACTTTTTCTGTGCCAAGGACACAAGGACTTGGTTGGTAAGCAAAAATAATTTAGCCCGTAACATTGTAATTCTTCCAAGGTGAAGGGCTTTATGCATTGCGTCTGTAATGAAATTACATCTCCACATCATGGTTAACATGTGCCATAAAAGACTGTGTATCTGAATTCTATTTTAGGAAGACCGAATGACAGAGAAGTTTTTAATGCCTATTTTTCTCCTTAGCTTCCATTGACTTGAATAATTCTCTCTCATGGTGTGTTCAAATGGATTGATCCTGAGATACAGTCTTGAGGAAGCAGAAAAAGTTTTCTATATCTCAGAGGCTTCAGCAGAAGAATCATTGTTTTGTTTCTCCCACGCTTATATCCATACCTCAAATATTCAATAGTTGTCCTCAAAACATTGTGCACTTTAAAAGCTTACCAAGCAGTTTCTCAAAAAAAAAAAAAAAAAAAAAAAAAAAAAAGAAGAATGAATAAAAGCCATTGGCCAGTTTGTTTCTAATCTAGACCTAGGTGAGATCTTTGCTGATCACCCAGACACAGAGACCCTTCCGGACAGAATATAATTCCTCTATTAGTTTATTTCCTATCCCACTTATTTATTTTCCTGCTTTTGTGATTGTAGACAGCTATCTTGAATCATAGGGAAAGCACTATTTTTTACATATTTGAAGAGGACAAGGATATAATGGAACTCTACAAGGTTTCAGAATTTTAAAAAACCCACAAATTTAGGCATAACTCTGGGAAGGGGGTGGGAAATGTTTCTGTTTCTCATTATTTTGGGAACTGATGCTTTAAGTAGCAAGCACCATGTTAAACTGAACTGACCAGTGATATGAAAATGAGCAGAAGCAGGAAACTCAGGCATGAATAATCCCAGGGTCATTTATCTCCAGGGAACAGGCTGCACAAATCTCTGGGCTTCTGCCCCTTAAAGGGAGAGAGGAGGGGAGGTCCCAGAGGGGGACAGGTCAGCCAGCAGCAAACACCATTACAAGCCCTAAGAAGTGCCTGCTGACCCTCTGAAGTGGTGGGCCTGCTGTCCTCCTCCGCAGGGCCACAGAATTTTCCAGGACCCCTGATTCTTTGACCCCTAACAAATGGGGCTATGGTTACTCATTCTAATCCATTTCATACTCACAGGCTTCACAGCCGGCTGGGCATCTGCTACCTACACCTGTGCCCCAGGGCTGGCTGGGAGGCCGGACCCTCACTCAGGGTTGCAGATCTGTGTCACTTGGACGTCCAAGTGCCAAAGTGGAAGCAAGGAAAGGGAAATGGGCAAAAACCAGAGGCGACCAAAACAGGAATTCTCCTTAAGTAGGAACCCTTCGACTACATTGAGTATTCACGATCCACCATATGGACCTTGAGGTTTGCGTCTTTCAAGCCTCTGCTCCAGCCAGAGTCAGCAATACACATACCTATCTGTACCCTGCAGCCTTGGGCAAAGCTGGCATCGCCAATTTACTGTGGCACCCTCTCCTGTGTCAAAGCAGTCGCTGCACCAGCTAGATAAGCTAGACCAATTCCCCGGCCCGAATGCCCTGTTCCAACTACACCTGCCTGTTTCAGGGCTTAATTCTGCTCTTATTCTACCCTCCCAGTGAAAAATCCAAACACCTCCCAAGAAGAATGACACTGAGCTGCTGTTGACCTTTCCTGCGTTTTATAGCCCTGGAGGAGTTAATCAGGAGGAAGGCAAATCGAGAGGCACTGCTCCTCCTCCTGGCAGATCCAGGAAGTACAAGCCTTCCAGGGTCCTGTGTAAGACAAGGGCGGGGAGGGGGGGGGCGGTGTCATGGGGACAAGGAGAAGACTGGATGATGCCAGGGCAGGCAAGGGGAAGAAGCGAGGAGGGGAAATGAAGAAAGGCAAGGAGGAGAATATTGAAGCAGACATCAAGGTTATGGCCAAGATCAGCCCTGGAAAAGAGCTGAGAATCATCCTCCCATGAGAAAGGGAGTTGAGAGAGATTATACCAAAGAGGAACCCCAGAGATTGGAGTCAGAGTACTGGGTTCAGCCCCAACTCATGTCTTACTGACCCAGGGACCTGTAGACTGTCAGCACGTAAAAAAATAATGCCCCCTGGGAGCACTGAGGAAGACAGAAGAGTTTGCACGAGAGCAAGTCCAACACACAGTAAAAATCACTGTCACCACTGATGCTACAGGTTATTTCTGCTATGGAAAGATAGAGATTTCTGAGGGTGTCTTCCGAGGACAGAGCCAGCAGAAACACACCTTCCCAAATCCCCAACATCTTCTCATCTGTGCATTGATGGACTTGACTATTTTAAGTCAGCACTCCTTAGAGAACCTTTTAACCAGTAGCACATTGTCAGACTTTAAACATTATGAGAGCTTTCTTTAATCAGTACTCAGAGAATGATTATTAATAGCAACACACATTCTTTGCAAGTTTTAAAAGGAGCGTTCTGATCTTAAATATAAATAGTGGTTTAACCAAGGACTGTTCTCCATTCCAATTTCTGAGAAAACCATCATATTTTCACCCATGAGGCCAGGGATTGTCTCATCTTTCAGTACGTTTCTGTGAACAAGGGACAATAAAGGTCACAGGGAGACAGTTACAGAGCACTGTTCGTGGTAATAAAATATTAATGATGGCTGGATAGACGACTATAGCTGCTAAAGACTGAAAAGATAGGGTAGAGAAAAGGGAGAGAGGAACAAGGAAAACACTGTAAGGACAGAGAGAATTTGTGGAGGTTGGAGTGTTTCCTTCTTTCCAATTTGGATGTAAACAGACGGTAATGAGGTCTTTGGGGACCACCAGCTTGGAGGCCTAGGCCTTGAATTTAGTATTGGATTAAAGTCTTAGTCCATATTTTTCACATGCCGGGGTTCTTAAAGCAGCTTCCTCATATAATTTATCCACATCCCACAACCATCTCAGGATGCCCATTTTACAGAGAGGGAAACTGAGGCTCAGAAAGTTGAAATGACTTGATAAAAGAGTATGTAAATGCTTCTCCGTTTTATAACACTACATAGAGCTCTGCAGTGACTGGAGTATGCAGCTTGTCATGGAATAGAATCGTTAGGCTGGCATCAAGAAGTCAATGGTGCCTAAAGATATTCCCATGATGCTTTGCTATAAAACAGAACTTCCTAATAGAATCAACAATGAGGCACCATCTCTGTTGTTCACTTTACGGCTTTGCCATCTTTTTTCCCTACTGTGTCCACATTTCTCAAGAATTGATTTAGCAAAAAGCACTATTTGTGTAACACTTTACAATACACAGAGCGTTTTAAATATGTGAATTCATTTAGTTGACTTAGTGAACTGAGTTATAAGTGAATTCTATAGTGTTAAAGGCCGTGTTCTTTTGCGTGGATCTGTAAACCTCCTTAATCCTATGCTTTGGACCCCACTATAACTCTTCTGGAACAGAAGGGGCCGCTTTCTCTGATATTCCGATTTACGAAAGCTTCGTTATTGTAGAGACATAATTTCCTGCTGTGGCCGGAGGAGGAAAAAAAAGAGGGGGGAATCATTTAAAATAGCAGAAAATGTAAAATGATGGTATCCAACATGAAAGTAGCCTAATGACTACACCTTTCCCTTTTAGCTTCCAGGCCAACAAATTACAGTGAAAATAAAAGCAAAGCTATCCCTTATCATTATCCAAAGAAGGATACTGAAATATAAGGCAGCCTGTGAGGGTGTCTGTGTCAGCTCTCTATCTGGGCGGCAGGGTAGGGCCTTGATGAAGAGTGTGGGTGCTTGGTTACGAATCTGCACTGCCTGGATTCACATTCCAGCTTCATGACTTCACTAGTTAAATAATCTCCCGAGCAAGTGACTTCAGCCCTTGAAATCCAGTGTCTTCATCTGTAGCGTGGACACCAGAGCCGTGCTCTCTTCACAGAGTCACGGGGAGAATTAAGTAAGATCATCTCTGAAGAGCTCTTGGCTTAGAGCCTGTACCGGGTTAGCTCCGTTGACGTTGCTGAAGCATTTGAGCAACCAGAAAGAAACATCGGTGGAGAAAGGATCGTATCAGCTGCAATCTCTTCTCTTCTCCCGTGTTATAGTGCTGTTTTCTCTACTTTGCCTTCTAGGAAGAGAATAGGGAAAGAAGCTGTTCCTGCCACTCTGTGACGAAATTTAGAAGTTTATTTAATTTAATGAACTTGCCCCAGTGATGGGTTTCTTTTTGTTGTTTGTCTGTCTGTTCACTTGCTTGTTTGTTTTTCTTAGACTCAGCCACGGATAATAATTTAATTCTTACTCAAGATGCTCTGAAGAAGTTGGGTGCTCTCTTTTTAAAAGCGCAGTAGGCTTTCTTTCGAATATGCCTGAAAAGGAGATTTTTTAATATCCCAATTTTGTTATATATGAAATCAATTTTGTGTTATATACAAAATCAGTTTGATTTTGCAGTGCAACAAAACATCCCCGAACTTAGAGGCTTCAGATGATTATTTAATAGTCCATAATTCCATAGATCACTCATTTGGGCTGGACTGAGCTAAGCAGTCCCTCCACTGGTCGTCCCTGGGCGCACACGTGCCATTGCAGTCAACTGGTAGACCGGCCAGGGACTGGTTGGTCCTAGATGGCTCACTTGCATGTCTGGATTTGGCTGGAGCCACAGAGTAACTGGGTCACAAATCCCCAGTGTTTTCCAGGCTACTCTTGGTTCCAAAAACAACAAGACAGAGAACAAGTCCCAGTGAACAAGCCCTTGCCAAACCTCTGTTTATGCCATGCTCGCTAATGTCCCATAGGCCAGAACAAATCTAATGGCCAAACCAAAATTCTAAGGGGAGAAATAGACTTTCGTTCTTAACAGTAAGAACCGCAAAATAATGTTGCCTTTTTTTCCTTACTATTGAACTAGAATCCTACTTAGGGAAAATTAAAGCCGCCTTGTTGCAGATAGCATGAAGCATAAAAAGTGACGGAGACTCTTATCTCTAGTTTGGGACTATAGTGAAGAGATCAGCATAGCACACAGGAGGAGGGTGGGAGGTGCAATCAGTTAATATCCGTGCGTGTTGCGTCCACCCAGCTCATGTGCTATGTACAGTTGAATGTTGGGGGAGAGGGTTGTGCTTAATTCACAAAGGTGATAGTCCCGTCACTCAAGGACTCTGTAGTCTGTTGGCTTTGGAGGCACGGGCGAAGTCCACACTGTAAGGTAGCTTGTGATGACCATTATGGGAATGGTGCAGCCAAGAGTTACTAGAGTTCTCTAAAGACAGAGATCACTGAAGAGTATGTGTGTAGGGGGTGGGAAAACTCCTTGGGGGAAATGAGACTTAAGCAGAGCTGAAGAAATGGTAGGATTTGCAAATAAAACAGTAGTGTGTTCCAAGGGGATAAATGTCAAGTTCAGGGGTGTTGCCATGGGCGTGAATTCCACATGTTTGGAAACAGTGAGAAGACCCTCAAGGGCTGGGAGCGATGATCGGGCAAATTGTGTTTGTGACACACAGTAGACCAATGGCTTTCCATGCCTTAATCATACCGAGCACCAAAACTAAAAATTTCAGGTCTCTAAAGGCTGGAGTACTCTTTCTACAAGACTGTTCCCATCCCACTCCCCTTCTGCTCATTGAAAATCTGTGATGGCCACCTTGGTGCCTAGGGTAGAGCTGCACTGTGAGCTTAGTGTTAAATGTGCTTTAGTGATAGGCTTCAAATCACATTGTCACCCATCCCTGTCACTACTCCCCTCTCCCATTTCCAAAATTTCTCAGGAGCTGTGGCATTAAAAATTAAGTGTGGAATCTCTCTTACCCAATTAAAAATTGTAAGGCTGTTCTGATTTTCAGCCATAATGGTGGGCTTTAATTAGTAACATTAGTGAATTCTAATCTCTTAGAAGCAGAATTTGGAATGAAATTACAAATGTTCTTTGAGAAAAGTAATCACAGTGATGCAGGAGAACTAGGTTCTTGTCTCACGGAGTCAAAGAATGAATCTCTTGGACAAAGAGTGAGTAAAGTGATAGAAGTTTATTACACAAGGATACAGAAAAAGCTCTCGAGGGTGAGAGGGGTCCTGACAGGGCTGCCACTGAGGGCTTTTAGGGTTGGTCTTTTATAGAAAGTTAACCAGGGAACTTAAATCATTTTGACTTCTCTTCTTGACAGCACCTTTGTTGCAGGACTAGTAATAACATCTTTAATGGCTTACTGTTTGTTAGGGTCTGTTTATTTTCTGTTGACCACAGGAGACTGTCATATATAAGACTCCCTCCTCGGACACCTAGGGCAGGGTGGTCTGGAGTGTTCCCTTATCTCTGGTTTTCTTACACCTCCACATTTTTGGGATTTCTGTGAGCCTGGTCACGGAGCCCCCTATCTATCTTTTCCCTACCTAGCCCCACCTGTCCCTTTCTCAACAGGAATCTCTACCATGTCGATTTTACTTTACATTTTAAATATTTTACTTAAAGATCTCTTTCACTACATAGGTTCCAGCAAAGGATGGTCTACCATCAATCAATACTGCGTTTCCCACTGAGTACCAAGCACTGTCTAGAGCTATTTTTTAAACCTATGGATCTCCTATTTGGCCAGGACTATCTAAACCTTTATTGCTCCCTCTCTCTTGTTCTCTCTCTTTCTTTTAAGTATGTCTTTCCCTGCCCCAGAAGCCAACACTGCACTTGGGAAGTTATCCGAGTCTTTATGTTGCGAGTGTGAAGACGGGTTGCTTCATTCTACAGTACAACAACAGTTTTACCAGCAAACGGTTTCTGAATCAAGTAGTAAAACAAAGAAATGTTTTTAATATCCAAAGTTGCGAGATATTTCTGGATGGGCAGTGTTTACTTTTTTAAAAATAACAAAATTATCTTTGGCCAAGAACCAAAACAAAGTCCAATAAATCAGTCTCTTGATCTGTCCAGGAGTTTGAGTTTGGCAGTGGGGTTTTTTTCTGTAAAACTTATTAAAATAGTGTGATTCATTTTTGAGGACTTCTCAAACTTCTTGAATGGGAGGGGCTTTGTACATACCTTTAAATTCCCTTTCTGTTTCTGAAAAAAACAGATCCGCACAAATCAAGGACCAGCTCCTAAGACTGGACAGCTCCAAGCCTCCATACTTGGCCTGCAGAATGTGTTTTATCTCCTTTCTGGAATCAACGGACTGCAGTGTCTTGAGCAAAGGGACCAGGACTTATGTGAACTGAACACAACCCTCTCTGAATAGTGTCAGAGTCACATGGTCCTAGGAAGCTGTGTGCATACAATCCAATTACTGCTCTTTTAAGGTAAACATCCCAGCTATTTCTGTGCAGTTTAGTCTAGACTTCCCAGGAAATTTGATTCACTGCTTCTAAAAGGAAAATGGGTTTGGTAACCCAGTCCTTTGGAAAAGTTCAGCTACACTCAGTATCGTGTGTTTTGGACCGAAAATAGGAAGCTGAGAAGGCCATTAGTGTGAGTTTCTCTCAGCCAGGATGTGACAAGCAAACTGAATCTCCAGAGGGCATCGTTTTTAATAGGCAGCTTAAAATAATTACACCAAAAGCATTGCCCAAAGGAGCTTCATTCCACTAGCTAGTTCTGAAACAATGTCTTTTTTTGCTTAAATGCAATTCCACTTAATCTTTCTCTTCTCCACTGGTTAATTTAACCAACATTTACCTCTTTTGCTGTGAACCTTTGATGTTTGGAGATCTGTTTAAGCCAAATATTGCACAAATATTTCAATGTAATATTCGTTCTTCCTCTCTGATATGGTAGGATATGTATGATAACACAATTTTTTATTTGTTTGTATGCAGAGAGAAGGAGAGTCCTGGAAAATGGCAAACAAAACCGTAATAATTTTTTATATTAAGTATTCAAGGCTTGATATTAGCTCTCAAGCGTATATATTTATTTCATACTTCAGTCATGCATATATGACTTTTAAGTGACTCGTCCTGTACTCAAATGTTGTTTGGTTTGGTTTGCTATGGTTTGGTTCGATTTTCCCACACATGAGCCAAGCCATGACCAATTATGCAAGTTACAAATAATGGTGCAAGTGAATGATGGACAGCTGTCCAGCAGAAACATGAATCTGTGCATTAAATCCTAAGTGGCAAAGAAAATGTAACTCCCATGTTTTTCATAACTGCTTTGTTGTTTTTTGTTTGTTTGTTTTTGAGAGAGAGAGAGAGAAAGACAGTGAGCCAGCCAGCACAAGCTGGGGTGGGGAGGGGCAGAGGGAAAGGGAGAGGGAGAGGGAGAGGGGGAGGGAGAGGGAGAAAGAGAGAATCTTAAGCAGGCTCCACACTCATGACCCTGAGATCATGACCTGAGCCAAAATCAAGAGTCAGACGCTTAACCAACTGAGCCACCCAGGTGCCCCCTCCCTTTTTTTCATACTGCTCTGTTTTTTTCATGAGCTCCTACCCCATTGACTAGCAAAAGAATAACATAGCATGGTCTGATAAACTCAGTTCTAACCAATACTTTAAGCATTCTCTTAAGGAAACTTGATGTTCTCAAGATACATGCTCAGAACTTGAGATTTCCTTCTCCTCCCTGGCTCCTCTTCTAGATAAACACCTGGATGTCTGAGGAAGGGATTTCCATATCCTTGTGATGATCGGGAGACTTGACTTAGTCCTGGTTCTTAGTCTTCTGCCTGATCCGTTCTCCACAGTGATGTCCCCTTATCCACCTGGTTTCCGGGTATGGTAGGGATAAATAAAAATATTTAGAATTTTCCATATGCCAGAGGGGAAAGAGGCTTCAATCCCCTCTTCTCTTGTAAGAGCATTTCTCTGAGAAGTCTGATGTTCTTGAATCCTTTCTCTCTCCCTTTGACAGGTATGTAAATTTTTGCAAAGGCTAGGTAAGCTTTTTGCCAGCTTTACAAACTCAAGGTGCCGGGAGCCATCTCTTTTGGAACCTAAACACCAAGGAACGTGGTGGCACTGCTATCTCCCTGCGATGGTGGGATTTAGCCTCGGCACTTTGCTCCAAGCTAAAGCCACCTGTTTGTCACAGAGATACACAGAGCCTGAAACACTCTAAACAGAGGTGATCCTAAGGAACCAGACAAAAGTATGAAATGTGTCTGAATTTAAGGTGTGGGCATTCATTTGCATAAAATTAAGACCGTTGTTTTCTTTTGAACCAGAAAAGTTGTGTAAGTAACTGCGTGTGTCCAATGATTGGCTTTCTCCTCGGTGCCTCAACTGAAGGGAAAAAGAAGGGTGGTGGGCAGAAGTATCTTATATTTGGTTACCTATGTTATCTACCCATTATTCCCTATGGGGCAGTGATGGCATCGACTGATATTTGACTTAGAGCCTAAGAATAATATTCAGATAAAATATGCTAAGTCATCATAATTTGGGAGATTAAGATTCCACGCAAGTTGGGGCGCCTGGGTGGCACAGCGGTTAAGCGTCTGCCTTCGGCTCAGGGCGTGATCCCGGCGTTCTGGGTTCGAGCCCCACATCAGGCTCCTCCGCTATGAGCCTGCTTCTTCCTCTCCCACTCCCCCTGCTTGTGTTCCCTCTCTCACTGGCTATCTCTATCTCTGTTAAATAAATAAATAAAATCTTAAAAAAAAAAAAAAAGGATTCCACGCAAGTTATAGTTGACGTGTGTACTAACAGGTCTACTGAGCCGCTCTTCTTGATTTAGTTAGAGAAAATGAATCAGAACGAATTTCATAAATGTAATGTATCCACATTTTCAGTTTATCTCATGTCAGAATCGGTTTTGTTTCATTAAAGAAATCTAATAAAATAATCTAGCCAAGGAGAAAGAGCCTAGCTTCGAATTTACAATGCAAACGCAAGGGGGAAATGATTAAATTTCTGTTTAATGATTACATTTAGGACCTCTGATGAGTTCGTTGGTTTCCCGAGAGCACCACAATGCTGTTTGTGCCCAAAATTCCATGAGCTGTCCTGGAACATCAAAATGGTCAGTTGGTCCACTGTATACAGCTGGTTCTGGTATATACTGGTATATACTGGTTCTCCAACAGACAGCGTCCGTGCTTTTACGAAGCTCTATGCATCCAGGGTGAGGTGGTGAGAAGTCCTCCAGGCACGTGTTACATCCCCTTGTTCCACACGAATCTGAATCACTTTGTCCTCTTCATCCCTTGCATCCAATTATCCACTTATACGGAATTGCAACATCCAAGTATAGACGCTCTTTATAAAGTATCTTAATCCTTGTCAAACAAGATAAAACTTCTGTTTCTTTGCACCAGTAGCTTCTCTAATTCGTCTGTTATATCCTAATAACATCCTCTAAGGCTCCTAGAGCAACATTTTCTTCATCCTTTGGTAGTTGATCTCCGCGCGTGGTTATTACGCCAATCCAGGAACAGCTTCTCTCCTTTCAGTTCCTTCTACTTTTGGATCATCCTCATATTTGTCACAACCAGTTTCCACTAAAAGACACCGAGTCAACGTAGTTGTTCCAAGCTGACTGGGCACCTCATTCTCATTAATGAGTTTTCTCTAGTCTGAGAAATTGGCCACATTCACGACTCCATGATTCTGTGGAACAGGTGGCCTTCCTCCCCGAGAGAAATACCACATGTCCCAGGTGGCATGGCTCCAGCCTCTGTTGTAAGCCCCATCCTTTTACTGCTAACCTGTTTTCTTTGTATTAAAAGGGGTTCTTGTAGACAGCGTATAGTTGGCTCTTGCTTTTTTATCCAATCTGACAACCACTGTCTTTAATGGGATGTTTGTACCATTTACATTTCATGTGACTATTGATACAATTGGGTTTAAATCTATCCCCTTGTAGTTTGTTTTCTCTGTGTTCCATAGGTTCTTCATTTCCCTTTTCTCCTTTTCTGCTTTCTTTGGGATTAACTGAGCATTTTTTATGATATCATTTTATTTACTTCGTTGATATATTAGCTATCACTTTTTGTGGTTATTTTCAGTGGCTGTTGCTTTATGGTGTACATATGTTTAAGGTAATACAGTCTCTCTTCTAGCAATATTATACCACTTATATATATTTCCATTTCTCCCCTCCCATTCTTTATGCTATTGTGGCCACACATCTTAGTTCTTCATATATTATAAACCCCACAATACACTGCTATTAATTTTGCATTGAAAGTCAATTATCTTTGGGGCGTCCGGGTGGCTCAGTTGGTTAAGCATCCGACTCTTGATTTAGGCTCAGGTCATGATCTCGCGGTCCTGGGATCCAGCCCCACATTGGGCTCCACACTCAGCAGAGAGTCTGCTTGAGGATTCTCTCTCTCCCTTTCCTTCTGCCCCTCCCCCCAACTGTCTCCCTCTCTCTCCCTCTCTATCAAGTAAGTAAATAAATCTTTAAAAAAAAGTATTATCTTTTTTTTAAGACTTTATTTGAGAACAAGAGGGAGCATGAGAGAGACAGCACCAGCAGGGGGAGAGGCAGAGGGAGAGGGAGAAACAGGCTCCCACTGATCAGGGAGCCCAGCTCGGGGCTCAATACTCAGGGATGCCTAACCAACTGAGCCCTCCGGCACCCCAAAAATGAATTATCCTTCAAAGAGATTTTAAAAATAAGAAAACGTGTTTTATATTTATCCATGTGGTTACCATTTCTGTATTCTTCATTCCTTTGGTTGATCCAGGTTTCCATCTGATAGCCTTTTCTTCTGCCTGAAGGACGTCCTTTAACATTTCTCATGGCGCAGGTGTGATAGCGTGAATTCTCTCAGCTCTTGTATGTCTCCTTCATTTTTCAAAATTGTTAGGGTTGGGGGATCTGAAATGCAGATTGACGGCTTGTTTTTTTCCTTTTACTGTCATTCTTATCTTTGTTCTTTTGCACTTCATGTGTCTTTTATCTCTGGCTCCTTTTAAGAATTCCCTTTATCACTATTTATAAGCCAACCCATTGTGATGTAGCTCAGTGGGACTTTCTTGATATTTCTTATGCTCGGGTTTTGTTGAGTCTCTTGTGTTTGTGGGTTATAGTTTTCACTGAATTGGGAGATTTTTTTTTTTTTGGTCTCATTTTTTAAAAATCATTTTTCTTCTCTCTCCTTTGAAGACTACAATTACCTAGTGGGATATTAGGCCATTTGGAGTCTTTCCACAGCTCGGTGACACTCTGTTCACTTTCCTTTCAATCTTCTTTTTCTGTGTATATAATTTTGAATAGTTTCTATCTATGTTGTCAAGTCATTAATCTTTTCTTTTGCAATTCTCTAACACCCTGTTAATCCCGCCGAGTACATTTGTCTTTTCAGATATTATAGTTTTCATCTCTAGAAGCTCAGTTTGAACCTTCTTTATGCTTTTACTCACCATATGAAATCTTTCCTCCAAGCTTCTTGAACATGTGGGACACAGTAATAACAACTGCTGTATCGTCTTTGTCTGCCAGTTCCATATCAGTTCTAGGCTGGTTTCAATAGACAGATTTTTTTTTTTAATAATGATTTTTTATTATATTATGTTAGTCACCATATAGTACATCCCCGGTTTTCGATGTAAGGCTCGATGATTCATTAGTTGTGTATAACACCCAGTGCACCATGCAATACGTGCCCTCCTTACTACCCATCACCGGTCTATCCCATTCCCCCACCCCCATCCCCTCTGCAGCCCTCAGTTTGTTTCTCAGAGTCCATAGTCTCTCATGTTTCATTCCCCCTTCTGATTACCCCCTCTTTCTTTATCCCTTTCTTCCCCTACCGACCATCCTAGTTCTTATGTTCCATAGATGAGAGAAATCATATGATAGTTGTCTTTCTCTGCTTGACTTATTTCACTAAGCATTATCTCCTAATAGACAGATTTTTCTCCTCTTCTTGGGTTGTATTTTCCTTCTTCTTTGTATGTTGGCAAGTTTTAATTAGATGCTAAACATTGTGAATTTAATCTTTTGGGGTGTTGGATAGTTTGTATTTCTCTAAAGATTCTTCAACTTTGCTTTGAAACAGAATTAAAGGACGTGGAGATAGTTTGAGCATCTTGGGTCTCACTTTTAAGCTCTCTTCCGTGGCGCCAGAAAGCATAATGTTAATTTTGCCCCACTACTGAGATAAAAAACCTTCTGAGTACTCGACCTGACATACCAGGAATTGTGAGGTTTCCCACTCTGGCTGATAGGAACAAGAACTACTCCTTGCCTTGCGTGAGGTCCAGAAATTCCATTTAATCCGTTCATGTAGTTGTTTCCGGGACCTTGGGTTGTTCCTCAACTCTGTGCATTGGTCAGTAGTCAGCTGCATACTTAAGGGGGACCCTCTGCAGATCTCCATAACGCATTCTCTCTCTTCCTTTCTCTCTATAGTTATTTCCTCTTTAGTACTCTGCTCCATGAACTCCAGCAGCATGGTGTTATACTCCCAGCAACGTCTCCTCAACTCAGGGATACCACCTGGTTCCACCTGGGTCCCCCCTCCTTGTGCTACAGACCAGAAACTCTGGGCTCAATCACAGGGCTCACATCATTCATTTCCTACGTCTCAGGGATCCCTGTCCTTTATTGTCTGATGTCCAGTGTTTTAAAAACTGTTGTTTCATATATTTTGTTTGGTTGTTTACTGTTTCAGGTGGGAGGGTAAATGTGTCCCTGGTACTCCACTTTGGCCAGTAGTGGAAGTCTTGATGTCCTTATTAATAGTTCCCCACATCCATCCTCAAAAGTGGCTTGGTTTGCACAATACGTGACATCATCACTCTACTTACACATAATAGCTAACAACATTGCAAATTGGTGTAAATTTCCTGTAAATGTATTCTCTTTTTATAACACTTTCCCCAACTTCAGACAAAAGCCTTTCCTAAAGTAGAACTTTTCCATTGAACTGAGATAAGCACAACCTTCTCAGGCCCTCCAAATTATGAATGTAAAATTGGTTGAAAATATGACATTTTGAGGATTGTTTTTATCTCAAATGTCTAATTTGTCCCCAGGGCTCTACAGGGAAATGAAAGTTGCCCTTGCACTGCATTCTTATTCTGAAGGGCAAGCAATTCAGAATATGGAGACTGTGGAAGGGCAAAAATGTCAGAGTCTATGTCAAAGGAAAATTAGTAATATCTTTCATTGCCCTGAGTATTAAAAGTATTTAGAGAGTTTTGGTTAACGTGGGCCAGTAGATGAAAAGAGGTATGATCAACCAGACCACACAATTTTTTAGGCAATGTGATGGAACTCCTATTTCAACTTGACCTCTGGGAATAAGTGTAACTAGAAGTATTAAAAAACAAAAACCAAAAGAACACACCTTCCAACCAGCCTCAACTGGGGAAGAGAATGGCCTTGTGGGAAAACTAATCAGGCCATGACGAGGTAGAAATCCAAGGTTTAACTTAGTTTCCATGGAGCTTAAGAAGCAGCCAGGAAGAAGTGTGTTCCTCAGTAAATGGCTTCATTTCTTGCTTCAGGTGAGTTTCAAGTGCACAAGTTGAGATGTGAGGAGCAGGTGAGAAACATGTACTAAGCGGTCATGCACGATAACGTACAGAGACTGACATCGCTCTGGGCAAGATGCCCTCAGACTATCATGCATGTGGAAAACGTTTTTCTTCCTTCTTATGAATGGCAATGACTTCATAACATCTACAAATTAATATTTTCCCTTAGGAGTGTGTGTATTTGGTGAAAGGGGGAAGAGAGATTGAGGCAGAGAAGGAGAGAGAGAGAGACTGATTTTGACCCTTGCACACTCTGCTGGACTCTTACAAAACCAAGACACCAGATCAGTTAGGTCGCTATGTTGTAAGTTATGGAAAACACAACTCTAATTGGCTTAAACAAAAAAGACAACCTATTGTCTCACATAACTGAACAGTCCAGAGAAATTCCAGCTCCGCTTGATGCAGAACCCAATGCTCCTCCTTCCTTTTCTCTCTGTCTCCTCCTACCTCTCTGTCTCTCGGGCTGTCTGTCTCTCTCTCTCTCCCTTCTCCCTCCCTCCCGCATTCTCAGCGTGCCTGTACGTGCTGCTGAGGGCACCTTAGGCAGGCTCAGCGCTCCTGTTCCGAGGTGGCTGCAGCACTCCAAGGCTATTTCCCTCCTCATACACATCCAGTCAGGGAGGGAGACCATGGGGGTCAAAAGGCACTTCGGAAATCCCTGGCGGAAGAAGCCAGCTTCGTCAGAAGCCCCAGCAAATGTCTCCTCTTGTCTTATTGTTTGTGATTGGCTTTACTGAGCTCTATCCTGAACCAATCACCAGAGCCAGGGGTACAGAATCCGTGCGTGTTGGCTTTAGTTGACTCCTCGAACTGAGGAAGGGGAAATCCTACCCTGACTTCAAGGCTGAGTACAGGGAAGGAGTGACTCCCTCAATAGAAAATCAAGGTAGTGTTGGTGGGAGAGGAGGATGGACAGATGGGGAGCACAACCGACAAGTGTCTCTTTGCCCAGAAGACTTTGCAGGAGACTGAACACGAGCTACCAGGGCCCGCCCTGGGCTGTCGGATGCTTTTCTGGCCTGAAAAATTCAGCCTGGGGAGGTAGTCATTGGGGAGACAGGAAGTATTTACAGGGTGAGAGCTCTGTGGGGACAGAATGAGGTTGTTGCAAAGCAGGGGGTGGCAGAAGATCCAGAAAACAAAGACATGAACATGGAGGTGCCTCAGGAGAGGACGGAAGCCCTAGGGGAGGGAGGCAGGTCTGGAAATGCAACACTTCCACACTTCCCGGGAGCCTTTCACTGCCGGGACCTCTTCCTTGGAGTCTTAAGGAAACCACGTTTCATTTGGCAATGTAAAACTCTCTTCTAAAATTCTGTTGAATTTCCTCCAACCTTCTTAGAAAGGTTAATGCAGGACGCACGCGGGACTGGAACCCAGAACAGCAGTACGAGGAAGAGGTGTGCTTTCCTGGGCACTTACCCTGTGCAGGGGGCTGGTCTTTGTGCTTCACCTATCTGCACGCAGGACAACCCAACAAGGCAGGCTGTGTTTTTAGCATCATCAACCCATTTTACAAGCAAGGACACGGAAGTACAAAGAGATGAAGACATATGTCCATTCCCAGAATTGATGCCCTTCAGCACTGGGGTATCCTGCTGCCGAGGTGAGGTGGCTCAGACCCCACCTGCACCCTCCCCTTCATTAAGGACTAGAGTCCATAAATTCTAGGCTGTGGCCGGCATGCAGGGCCTGGACCAGTGAAGATGACCTTGAGACTGCACAACCCCTAGAGAAAATACCTCCTCAAACTGTGGTCCTCAACTGCCTCCCTTGCCTCGAGCTGGTACCGGCCCCCAGCGCAGCAAAGGGAGGAGAAGCCCACGGGGGCCAGAGACTTCGGTACCCACACTGTGGCCCGGGCTACCGCTGGGTTACATGGGAAAGAAATCTGAACACCTTCCCTTTTTCCAAATACACCAAAGGAAGGGATTATTGAAAAGGGAAGAGAAAGCGGACACCGGGGCTATGCATACATAAGCTGAGGCTGCTTCCTATTGGTAAGGTCAAAGCCGGCGTTCTGCGGGAGGGGACAGGGGACCTGATACCTGAATCAGACTGTTATTACAGGCAGGTCTTAAAATCTTTACTTCATGGATGGCTTAGCTCCCTGGAGTAGCCCCTCAAATGCTTTTTGGAATTGGATGGCATGTGTCTTCTAAATATCTATTACACTCTGCAAGCACGACAGTCCTTCTGCCAGTCTCAACCAGGGCGAATTGCCAATAAATTGACTTACAAATTATAGCAAATTCTGCCCTAGACACAAGAGATTTCCAAATTTCAAATACAAAGGGACAGGAAGAGTCTGCAGAGAGGCATTGCATGCTGTTTATAAACTGTTCCTCGTCATTGTCTTTTCTATCGTCCTCGTGAGCTTCACAGCACTTCCCAATCGAATCAGGGACCCCACTGGACCTCACAAGAGGGGATTTGCACCATAGTACAAATCTGTACACACAAAGCAGCTGGAAGCTGATTGGAAGAATACATTCAGCCTTTAAGAGAACATGGTGGGAAGAAGAAACCCAATATCACAGCCAATGAGGGACATTTATCTTTTACAAAATGCCAAAGTCGTGTTCAGAGTGTGAATTTCCTGTTGCGCTTCAAGCACGTTACTCGCAGGGAACAGAAGCATCGAAATACTTGGCCCGTGAAGCTGGAAGAGCGACACTGGAGACGAGGAAGACATTGGCTCACGTATTTGAATCATGAGCCAGACAGCTTTTAAAGTCCTCCAGGCTGACCACAAACCTCCAGGACACATTTAGCAGTATAAAAATCTCAAATGTCTTTTTACTTTGCTGTTGCTTAAAGTGGAGAAGACTTCAAAATGAAGACCCCCCGGTGGGTAGCAGTGGTCAAGAGAGAAAGCTCTGGATTCAGAAACCTGGCTCCTTTCTCACTGGCTGTGTGACCTTGGCTGAGCTCCTTACCTCCTTGAGCCTCAATGTCCTCATCTCTAAAATGGGGATAAGAATAGCACCCGCCTTATGGGATGTTAATGGATTAAATAAAGTCATACCTGTAAAGTGCTTCACATAATGTCTGAATATCATAAGTGCTCAATGAATGTTAGTTTTTAAAATTATAGTTGATCCTTGAACACCACCAATTTGAACTGTGCGAGATTTTTTTACATTTATACAGTTTTTTTTATATTTATTTATTTATTTATTTATTTATTTATTTATAAAGATTTTATTTATTTATTTGACAGAGACAGCCAGCGAGAGAGGGAACACAAGCAGGGGGAGTGGGAGAGGAAGAAGTAGGCTCCCAGCGGAGGAGCCTGATGTGGGGCTCGATCCCAGATCACCGGGATCACGCCCTGAGCCGAAGGCAGACGCCCAACGACTGCGCCACCAGGCGCCCCTTTATACAGTTTTTTTAAAATAAATACTGTATGTATTTTCTCTTTTGATTTTCTCAATACATTTTCTTTTCTCTAGCTTACTTCATGGGAAGAATACAATATGTATTCAATTCAACAATGTGCATACGTACAAAATGTGTGTCAATCAACTGTTTATGTTTTTGGTAAGGCTTCCGGTCAACGGGAGGTGATTAGTTAGGTTTTGGGGGAGTCAAAGTTATAGGCAAATTTTCGACTGTGTGGGGGATTGGCACCCCACGTTGCTCAAATGTCATATTATTTTATTGTTGTTAAAAGTAAAAGTAAAAATTGTTTAACGTTCTTAGTTTTAAATTTGAGAAATCCAGTAAGTATTAAAGCTACATGACCAGCCTCATTGCTATGTGAGCCCCTTGGGGGCATTGGGTAACCATCCCGAAGCACTTCTATCTCACATTGAAAGAAAACCACCAGACCCTTTGTGGGTCTTACAGTCTTTGCCTTTAGCTCCTTGCATGCTGTGTGCTCACCAGTGCACATAAATTATCTGAATTTTTCTTACCCCCGTTTATTAGTGATTTATTCATACGGGCTGCCTTGCTACGTCACACATTATGAAGAAGGCTTTTACAGATCATCAGCTAACTTTCTGGATATGTTTTAGTGGCAGGAGGCTGCTGCTAATTTTACCAATGTCCTCAATTTCTCAAATTATTTACTACAGCACTGACTAGGGCAAAACTCTGGAAATAACCTAAATGTTATGTTTAAATAAACTGCAACACATACGATATCATGCAGCTAAGAAACCAATGAGGACATTCTAAGTACTCCCGATGCACTAGTACCAAGATGCAGCTTTAAGTGCAAAAAACAAGATGCTACCAATGTGCGTATGGGGCCATTTGTGTGAGAAGAAAGGTAAGGAAAATACACACGTACACACACACACACACACACACACTATATATATATATATATATATATATATATATATATATATATATATATAAACTGGGCTATTGGGGGACAGTGTTTGAAGGGGACACTTTTCTCCTCAGACCCTTTTGACTTTTGAATGTTGTATCATGGGCCAGTATGACGTATTTTAAAAACAAACAATATTAAAATAAATAAAAGCTAAACCATTATTTTGGTATTTAAAAATTAAATAGAAAAAAGATTAAATAGAAAGTTCCCAGAGAAGGGATTATATCACAGGTAATGACAAATGGGCTCAGACACATGATCCAGAATGTTATCACAAACCAACACACTGAGGTAAATGTCCTTAACTGAAATAGTTAGGTAAAGACTATTCATAACGAAAGCACAAATAAGGGCCTTAGAAGCAAGCTAGCCAGAGGAAGGAGCTGAGGAAAAGCTCACCTTCAGAGGCCTTCTTCTCCTTTCCTCTTAGTTTCCCAACTTAAGAGCAAAGGAACGGTCATCGAGTGACTGACAAAGATGGGGGCTCTCCAGGAGTGTTTGGTGGCTTCTCTGACTGGAAGGCTGGATCTGCAGGGGTTAGAAGTTGTGTGGGGACATTCCAGCCTCTCCAGGTTGAATAAAGCTTTCTCTTCTGCTGAACTGCTAGGAGACTTCGATGTGTGAATGGCTACTCTGAGCTTCCCAGGAGAGGGTATACATTTCCCAAACCCCTGACCACCAAAAGCAGAGCATCTTGTTGGACTCAAGCTCCTCAGAAGGCTCACCGGGGCCCTGGGTCCACTCAGAGTCCTGCTACCCAAGGCAGACACAGAGGAAGTGCGTGAGCTTAGGTACACAAACCAGTGCCTGGTACCAAAGATCCCCACTTCTTCCCTGCGGGCCTCAACTTTACCACATGTAAAATGGGGGACAGAGAGAAATTCACAGCTACATCTACCTTCCTCATTCTTTGAAAGACTGCGTATTTAATTTATATTCAAAATGTGACATTTTTCCCATTCTATCTCGTGTTACATTTGCATGTTTCCTTGTTCTACTCAACTCCGGTGGCCTATAAACAACTTGAGTACAGAGATTTTGCCTTTGTTTGCAAAGCACTCAAACATGTGTAATGGATGAAATGCTGTAAGTGTGCAACACAGACAAGAAGCATAAAAGGACTCGGGGAGGAAGAAGACAGTGGAGTCTGGTGGTGTTGCTGGCAGCAGAAACAGGAAAATGCAGTGAGCAGAGAGGAGAGATGGGGTGGGTGGGGACAGGTCCAGAGGAAGGCACACACACACCTTAGTTGAAAGACAGAAGCACTAAGCATAAAATCTATAGTGACTGCAATGCCAGTTTGGGGCATTCTGTTATTTTTTTTTTAATAAAAATCTTGGATCTTAACCATTTCCGCACTGACATAGCCAGAGAATTAGAGGCAATTTTTTTTCAAATTCTGACCACAATCCTCTCTCGGTTAAAACCTTTCTAAAGTGCAGCCACTCTGGAAAACAGCATGGAGGTTCCTTAAAAAGTTAAAAATAGAGCTACCCTGTGACCCAGCAATTGCACTACTGGGTATTTACCCCAAAGATACAAATGTAGTGATCCGAAGGGGCACCTGCAGCCCAGTGTTTATAACAGCAGTGTCCACAATAGCCAAACTATGGAAAGAGCCCGGACGTCCATGGACGGATGAATGGATAAGGGAGATGTGGTCTATATTTACAATGGAATACTCCTCACCATCAGAAAAATGAAATCTTGCCATTTGCAACGACATGGATGGAACTAGAGGGTATTATGCTGAGTGAAATAAGTCAGTCACAGAAAGAAAATTATCATATGATTTCACTCCTATGTGGAATTTAAGAAACAAAACAGAGGATCGTAGGGGAAGGGAGGGAAAAATAAAACAAGATGAAATCAGAGAGGGAGACAAACCATAAGAGACTCTTAATCACAGGAAACAAACTGAGGGTTGCTGGAGGGGAGGGGAGTGTAGGGATCAGGTAACTGGGTGATGGACATTAAGGAGGGCACGTGATGTAATGAGCACTGGGTGTTACATAAGACTGATGAATCACCGACCTCTACCTCTGAAGCTATAAATACACTACAGTTAATTAACTGAATTTAAATTTAAAAAAATAATTGAAAAAAAGTATTTTATTGTTGTTCTAATAATTAGTATAATTCTCATTTCTTGCATTTCTAGGGACAGTGAGGATATTTTCTTCAGTTTATTAGTCGTCTCTATTTCTCCCAAAACAAGTTTGCACTCCAGCTTGACGTCCTACCTCCTTAGCACTGTTTTCTGTCAACGGGGCTGGAGGTGGGGGTGGAGACGCAGACTAGTCCATGGTGGTTCTCAAAGTGTGTCCCCTCATTTGAATAACAACTTTCTTTAATGGTCCTTAAAATTAAATGGCTTCTCCTGAGCTGTGACTGAAAAGATTCTCAACCTCACTCACTTGAAGATGTCCTGGGGATTCCTATCAGCAAACACCAACCCACAGCAAAAAGATGACAGAGTGGGGTTTATCTCTGCTGTGACCCCACCTCCCCCATCAGGGCTCTAGCCACCATACCCCAATTTCCTACCCACTGCGATGGCTGTCTCAGCCCCCACCCAAGGAGCCCCACCTGGACATGTCTTCCTGACACAGACACCCACGAGCCTTTCTCTCTAGCAACAAAACTGTCCTGTCTGCCTCAGTTCCTTCTTCGTAAGTTAACCGTGGCTGTAGGGTAATGGGCTTGACCTGCTACAAGACCTCTTTACACCTGGACACAACAGCAATAGCTTAACCCAAAGGGATAATTTTAATGGTAATAATAACCACCATTTAATGAGTGGTTAGCATATGCTAAGTACTTTAAAGACATTATCTAAATAACATTAAGCCCTGGAGCTAGGTTATAATTACCTCAATTTTATACAGGAAGAAAATGAAGAGTAGAGAGCCAAGTTGTTTTGTCCAAGGTCACACAGCTGGCGTTGCTGAGAGCCATCTGTGCTCGAAATTGTGCCACTTCAAAGTATTTTAGTCCCTGCAGGAGGTGAGAGAGGGAGAGGGTGGGGTCTGCAGCATCCTACAACCCCAAAGAACAAAACACTCGAACTAGAAAGGCCTGTATTCTAATCTTTGTGTCTGTCTACATTTCTTTTAAGCTCCTGGCCACATTCCAACTTTTCTGGCTTTAGTTTCCTCAGCTGAAAATTAGGACAGTGAGACCGTTTACTTTAAAAGACTGGAGATACGCCAGTGAGGGAAAAAGGAAAAGCAAGTTGTTAGCTCTCAAATTCTGCACAGATGAAAGGCATTTGTCTTTAGGGAGCAAAGCACTCTGGCTGCGTGTAGGACGAGCCCCGGTCAGCCCTTGAATTTACCAAGTTTCTGAGCTTAAGATGCTGAGTTTCGGTGGGAAAGCATCTGTGATCTGATTTCCAGTTGCCTGTGTTTGTTTGCCATTTTACATTCATAAATATGACAGCTGACATTACATCTCTCCTAGTAGGGATAACTCAGTGTATGTGCTTTCCCCGAATTGCATTCATATTACAAATAAAGGTAGCCCATTAAAGCATGTCTTATCTCTTTTACCTCCACTCATATGGACCACAAAACTGACACTTTTACCTTGAGATGACTTTAGAAATGAAGAAAACAAGGAAAATAAGAATAAGTCTATAAGTGCAAATTCGTTGGGATTTTGATTACAAAGAGACCAAACTCTCCCAAAGAAAGCACTGGACTCTCACTCGAACGCTGGCCCCACGGTCTCCCTCTGGGAATAGCAACATAAGTGAGGCTCCTGCAGGACCAGCCTCTGAGAAGGACTTCAGGCAAATATTTTGGCCTCTCGCTTACTTTAATATGACCTCTTGGCCACAGAGAATTGGACAAAAAGGCAAACAATAGGCTGGGCAGTGGCCTATGGTGCAGTAGGAAGGGTTTTGACATCCTGGGTCAATTCAATTTCCTCTCTTCAAAAGTTTGAATATGGCTCCCTAGTGAGACAGCTAGTAGTTGATACTGGAAGGAAAACTAAAGAATCACAGAGGAATAATGCAGACAAGGAGCATATGAGGAAGCAGCAGTCTTGGGTCCAGAGAGGTCTCTGAGTGGCCAGGTTGAGCAGAGTGCCCCCCACCCCTGTGCTGGACATGTGTTGTGAATGAGGAAAAAACGTGTGTGCTCCCCCTCGGAGATTCTGAAATCATTTTTACTACAACTGACGGATACAGTTCCTTTTAGTCTCAAACTAGGAATGGCCTTAAAGTTTTCCCCTTTTTTGTGATCTTATTCTTTCTCTATGTTCATTCTCAAGTATGATCATCCTTTCGTGTCATTTTAATACCACTTTTATGGGGACGTTTCCCTAAGGAAGCCGTATGTCCAGATGCCTATATCTTCCCGCGACTTTCCAGCCAATCACCTTACGCTCCATTCAATTCTAGTCAAAGACTATGCACCTGGCTTCGTGCTGGTCGCTGAAGATGCTGAGCTTAAAAAGACAAACATGTAGTTAAATAGGTTACCTTAATTTAAATGCAATAACTTCATTCCCCCCCCCCCAAAAAAACTCATCATACTTCTTACACCAATAGACATGTTTACCTGAATACCTGACGGCTACCATGGACAGTTCTTTCTCCCCATCCCTCCTTAGCCAGCATGGGAGGTGGTGTTGGCTCTCCTATCATTCTCCTTCCCTGAATCAAAATGGACACAAGTTCCTTTGTTTTTTCAGAGGAAATGGTACTCAGAGGGCCCCTCTACTCTTCGTCCCTCGGGCGTAGCTTAAGTCCCTCTTCTTTGCCCCACAGCTAGCTGGCTTCTCTGCCTCTCTCATCCACTTGCCCCAGGTAAGATACATCTAGATTTCTAAAACACCACTGCCTTAATATCACCCATTCAGGAACATTAAATGACTTTCCTGACGTTCTGAACCCCATTAAATCTAAATTCTTCATTGCAGTTTTCATCATTTACCCCAAATATATGTTTCTACTTCTCTAAATAACAATAGTAATTTAGCTAAATTTATTGAGCCCTTAGTATGCAGCTGACACTATGTTTAACTCTTTTGTTCACTCTTTCATTAAGTCCTGACTAAAATTCCATCAAACAGAAAGATTATTAACCCCATTTACAGGCAAGGAAACTAAGACTTGAAGAGGTGAGGCAAGCTCAAGATCAAATAGTAAGTGGTTTTAAACTTGGGTCCTAAATCATGCTCCCTTCTGTAACATGACAGCAGGGATCACACTTCATATTTGCTTGTAAATCCACAGCTTTGAGCACATGACAAGAAAACATTAATTGAGTCTGTAATAGTTATTGATTGATTAAAATACTGTCTCTAAACTATTCTGGTAAAGGAATAAGGTATTCTTAGATGTCTGAGATCACCTCTACAGGGAATGCTGTTTCAGAGGAATATATGTTGATTTTTTTTTTCTTAAAAGAGGCAAGGTCCATGAGAGATGCGAAGGAGGGACAGGTCTGAGCCAGTAGCCTGGAAGTTAAAGAAAAAAAAAAAAGACAACATAGTTATAAAGGAGCCAAAGAGTTAGTTTGTCCTCTCCATTTTTGTTTGTTTGTTTTACATTAAGAGATTTGACACATCAGATACCGCCTTGGAGATTCCATTAAGGGGAGCTAAGGAAGGCTGGATGAGGGGGAGTGTGGTGCCCAGAAAGTGAAATGTGGTCCAGTCAGTACATGTGAGCAAACCTGAGGGACTCTTAAAACCTGAGCTGTGATTCTGAAGTTTATGTGCAGTCCAACCTTTACCCTAATCGCACTGCCTAATTAAACAGCTTTCTAAAAATTCCAATTAAGAGCTTGCCGTGTGGGGAACCAAAGGATTGCCTACCCAAAAGAAGAGATATTTCAAGTTCCACTGGGAAAAAAAAGGAGGACATCAAAGAAAGAAAGAGAGAGGAATCCTCCTAAAATACCTCCTGAACCATTCAAGTATAGAATGAGATTGAAATGAGGTTGGTGGCTGGGAGGCATTACTAAGTGCAGTGACAGGAACTGCTCGGTTTTCAGGATATGATGGGATGACCAAACATTGAACAGTTTTACGTGATCCTGATCTCTTGGGTCATCACTGGAAACCTCAACTACCCTGGTGCAAGTAGAGCATGAAAATGCCAACTAATAGGGATTCCTGTTTGACAGACGCTGAATAGAATGCTAAGAGTGGTGAAAAAGGAAGTAGTTAAATCCAGAGACAGGAGCACAGAGCCCTGGTTCTGTCTGCAGCTTGCCCTGATGGCCTCATGCCTGGCCCTCAAAGGCATCAATTTCTACACATGTAAAACGAGAAGGTTGGCAGCCTCCAACATCCCTTCCAAATCTAACAGTATATTATTTGATATATATGGCATACCATATATGACAGATCGTATAGGACAGACCCATAGCTAACATCATATTCAATGTGGAAAGGCTGAAAGCTTTTCCTCTAAGATCAGAAATAAGACAAGGGTGTCCACTGTTGCCAGTTTTATTCAACATAATACTGGAAGTCCTAGCCACAGCAATCACACAACAAAAAGAAATAAAAGGCATCCAGATTGGTAAGTAAGAAATAAAACTGTCATTATTTGCAGATGACATGATACTGCATATAGAAACCCTAAAGTCTCCACCAAAAAACTATTATAACTAATATATGAATTCAGTTGTGTTGCAGGATACAAAATTAATATACAGAAATCTGCTGTATTTCTATACATTAATAATAAAGTAGCAGAAAGAGAAATTAGGAAAACAATCCCATGTACAATTGCACCAAAAAGAATAAAACACCTAGGAATAAACTGAACCAAGGAGATGAAAGATCTGTACTCTGAAAACTATAAAACACTAATGAAAGATGGAGTTGTCACTAATTGATGTGGGCATGGTTATTTTATGTGTTATGTGTTTGAAGAAACGACATCATATCTGCTTAATGGTAAAATATTCAAATAAGTAAATGTAATTTTTAATAAGCAGTTATTTTTCATTTTCTTTTTGTATATGATTCAGAGATGTAATATTTTTTCTAGGAAATACAATATGTTATTGGGAACAGTAAAAAAAATTGAAAGTAACACAAACAAATGGAATGATATAGCATGTTCATGGATTGGAAGGTTTAATATTATTAAAATGTCCATACTACCCAAAACAACCTACAGATTCAATGAAATTTCTATCAAAATACCAACAGAATTTTTCACAGAACTAGAATAAATAATCCTAAAATTTACATGAAACCATCAAAGACCCCAAATAGCCAAATCAATATTGAAAAGGAAGAACAAAACTAGAGGTGTCATAATCCTAGATTCAAGAAATACAGTGGTGATCAGAACCATATGGTACTAACACAAAAATAGATACACAGATCAACAGAACATGATAGAGACTCCAGAAATAAACTCATGCTCATATGGTCAATTAATTTATGACAAAGGAGGCAAGAATATAAAATGGGGAAAGACAGTCTCTTCAATAAATGTGCTGGGGAAACTGGACAGCTACACGCAAAAGAATGAAAGTAGACCACTTTCTCACACCATACACACAAATAAACCCAAAATGGATTAAAGACCTAAATGTGAGAAAAAGAAAACATAGGCAATATTGGCAATCAGCCTTAGTAACATTTTTCTGACTATTTCTCCTCAGGCGAGAAAAACAAAAGCAGAAATGACTATTGGGAACTCCAACAAAATAAAAAGCTTTTGCACAGCAAAGGAAACCAACAAAACAAAAGGCAACCTATTGAATGGGAGAAGATATTTGCAAATGATGTATCCAAATAACGGTTAATATCCAAAATATATAAAGAACTTTTACAACTCAACACCAAAAAACAAATAATCCAATTTAAAAATGCGTAGAGGACCTGAATAGACATTTTTCCAAAGAAGACATACAGATGGCCAACAGATACATGAAAAGATGCTCAACTTCAGTCATCATCAGGGAAATGCAAATCAAAACTGCAATGAGATACCACCTCACACCATTCGGAATGACTAGTATCAAAAATACAAGTTTGGGGAAGAATGTGGAGAAAAGGGAACCCTTGTGCACTTTTGGTTGGGATGTAAATTGGTGCAGCCACTGTGAAAAACAGTATGGAGTTTCCTCAAAAAATTAAAAGTAGAAATACCACAGGATCTAGTAATTCCACTACTGAGTATTTACCCAAAGAAAGTGAAAACACTAATTCAAAAAGATACATGCACCCCTCGGCTTATTGCAGCATTATTTACGATAGCAAACTAGAAGAAAAGTAGAATGAAAGAAAACTAGAAAAATAGAATAGAAGCAAACTGGATGTCCATTGATGGATGAATGGATAAAGATGTGATAGATATAGATCGATATAGATCGATACAGATATAAATATAGATACGGCGGAATATTACTCGGCCATAAAAAGAATGACATCTTGCTTTTGTGACAACATGGATGGACCTGGAGGGTATTATGCTAAGTGAAATAAGTCAAAGAAAGAAAGACAAATACCATATGATTTCAGTTATACGTGGAATCTGAAAAAATAAAGCAGATGAGCAAAAAGCCAAAAAATAGAATCATAAATACAGAGAACAAACTGGTGGTTGCAAGAGGGGAGGCGGTTGCAGGGATGGCTGAAATAGATGAAGGTGATTAAGAGGCACAATGTCCCAGCTATAAGACAAATAAGTCATGGGACTATAGAGTACAGCATGGGGACTATAGTCAATAATATTGTCACAGCGTCATAGGGTGACCGATGGCAACTATACTTACCGTCGTTTGCATAACTTACTGCATAGAATTGTCAGATCGCTGGGCTGTACACCCGAAGCTAACGTAACATTGAGCATCAACTACACTTCCAACAAACAAGTATATTATTTGAAGGTGTTTTAAACCATGTTTTTAAAAAAATCAAAGGATGTAGAATTAAGAATTAAAATAGGTATAGAACATTTTGATTTCTCCTTTTCATTTTCTAAATCACTTAATGCCATTTGAGGAAGAATTTTAAAACCTTTCATCAACGATGGGGAAGGCTACTACAGGAAAATATTTTCTCTGGAAATACATTGGAAAGGAGAGATGAGTGAAGGGGAAAGGGAAGGTGTAGGTGGAAAATGACCTGAGAGACAAATCAATGGATCGTAATGTGAGGCCCTCATTTCGATCATGACGAACTATAACAAATATTGAGAAAACGGAGCTAATTTGAATACTGACTGCATATTGGATGATTTGGGACATTTTTATTATCCTTTTACTGATTGTGATTGTGATTTTTAACCAGAGTTCCTTACTTTCAAAGATACTGAAATAGCTACTGATCACGTGATGTGATGTCTGGAATTTGCTTCAGAATAATCCATTGAGGAGAGGGGAACATGGCAGGGGACGGTATAGATGAAACAAGATGGGCCGTGAGTTGACAATTGTTGAAGCTGGTATGTGGGTGTCAGGGGAAAGGGGTATTATTTTAGTATTTGGCTAAAATTTTCCCTGATAAAAAGCTTACATAAAATATTGCCACTTTTACTAAAATATGAGACATTACTAATAGCAACTTGATCTGATTTGATGAGACATGGTGGGATAGGAGAGTTTGGAGGTAGCAGCGACAGGGTGTGCTGGTGGGCTGGAAATGGGGGCTGGGGAGAGAGAAGTGTCAAGGATGGCTCCCAGGCTTCTGACCTTCAGAGCTCCTGGGTCCTGGTGCCACTTACTGATACAGAGAACACTAGAGGAGAGGAGAACACCAGCAGAGGTTTGCATGGGAACATCCTGACTTGGGTTTTAAATGTGCTGAACTTTAAATGCCTTTGAGGTATCAAGGAGGTTCAATAAATGTCTGCTTAATGAATGAATGAACTAGCCAGCCAATGCCGTAGGGACGTGAAATTCAATAGCGGTGTTTCTTAAACTTTTTTGGGTTATGGATTCTCTTGTGAATATATGGAAAGCTGTAAGCCTTTATTCTCACATAAGCACAAAATCTCACATCACTTTGGAGACATGCACGGAACCTCTAAGGATACTTAGACCCCAAGTGAAGAACTTCTATTGTCTTTCATTATAGCAATTACGTCTCCTCTGTCTGGAACTTAATAACTCTGTCTACAAAATACAAATGGCGGAAATTTGAATGTTTGAATCACCTTTCTTGCTTCCTCATGCTCTAATACAACATAAATCTCAAAACTTAAGGGAAAGTTATAGCCTTCCTCTTGCTCCTTCACCAAATAACCCAGTAATTAAAGACCCAGCAAACTTAAGACATCCCTAGCTTCTCAGTACAGCCACCTCTGTGCCACCATGTATAAGAAAAGAATATGCCAGAAAAGGGGTGAGGGGATTTGGGTTAACTGGCTATGTAACCTGGGCAGGCGACTTGTCCTCCTTGTGCTTTGTGAGATGAAGATGTCCCCAGCTTCACCATCAACTTTGCAAGGTACCCTGGCCATCTTGACCACAGAAAGAACTTGACTTGGTTCTCCACTGAAAGATCAGGTGATTTGTCTTGGTTCTTGGATCTAGAGAGAAGATGTGGGTCCTGTCCGTGTCTCTCTGCTTCATGGGCTGGACAATCTTTTGACACAGAAAAAGCCCTATTTGGTAGGCCCCATTGATAGAGAGGTTGGATTCATTTGTAACGGTTTGAGCACCTAAGAGCATGTGGGCCTCTGCTTAGCAGTTCAGACCTAGCCTGCTGTCGTGGGTCATTCTCCAGTACCTGGCCTGCTGTCTGTGCTCTCTGGCTCCCTTCTAGTAGCAGGGCTTCTGAGCTGACCTTCACTAAACTCCCAGCCATACGCTTATCCCTTTCAATTCTAAAGACCACATGCTTGCTCCACTTAAGACGAGAGACCAGAAAGCTTGGGTTTGTCCATGACTTCCCTGTAAGCCCTCTCGTGTGGGTGGGCTCTAGAGATTGGGGTCTCTGCCTGCACATCAGTAGTAGCAATAAATAATAATAACAATAATAATAATAATACATATTTATTAAGTGCTTACTATGTGCCAGGTACATGCTATTTTGTATTCATTATCTCAACACATTAATCCTCATAACACCCCTACGAGACAGATGCTATTATTATCCCAGTTTTATAGATGAGGAGCCCAAAGTTTCACGAGGTTAGGTAATTGTTCAATGCCACACGGCAAATAAGTGGTAGAAATCGAATTTGAAGAGGCTGTCTGACCACGTAGCTTACTACTCTACTCCTGCTGTTTCTCCTGGGCCAGAAAAACAGAAACCTTTCTAGGTATACAAACAAAAAGAGATTTACTGCTCTTTTGTGTACTGTGATGTGCTTACAAACCTGTTAGAAGTATGTGCTTACAACTATGTGCTTTCAAATTACATGAACTAGGTGCTCACAAAAGAAGAGCAAAAGCCAGGGGGTTGCCAGTAAGTGGTTTTGATCACATGGCCACAAGCTACGACCCAGAGCCTAGGACGCTATTACTGCCCACGAGAGATCCGAAAGCTTCCGAAGCCACTGCTAAAATCAGCGTGGCCCCGTAGCCCCAAAGTCACTGAATGGCAGAGGGAGGTGGAGTGGAGCTAGACACTGGCAATCTCGTCCCCTGAAGCCCCTATGTACTGGAGGATGAACGGCTTCTGCCTCTGTCTGCTTCCCAAATATCGCCTCGTTTGCCGAATCTCAATCATACCCAGAACCCGGATGGGAAGGGAGTCTGAGAAAAGCAGTTCCTCCCAGGAGGAAGCATAGAAGGAGTGAGAATAGTTGCCAGAGGGCAAGTGTACCAAACAGAAAATACCCAACGCTCCTAAGAGGTAGTGCCTCAGGCCAGCTTCCAGTGTCAGCCACGGCCACGACCCCAGGAGGGAAGGTGGACAGAGCCACCCCGTGAGTACCACCCAGCAGTGCGTCTGCAGCTTGCTGGCGAGGAGGGAGTCTCCGGGGATGAGAAATGGCTCAGTGACATGCAGGAGAAGGGTGGTGGCACAGAGGAAGGGACTTTGCTCCTGACCTTCATACAAGAATCCAGGTGGCACATCCTGGGCCAAGGAAACTGACTCAGGAAGGGACCGTGGTCTGATCCCGGGAGTGCAGCGAGGTGACGGCCAGGCCAGGACGGCTTTTGTCAATCATGTCCCGACTTCGTGCTCATTACAGGCCTTTGTCTTTGTAATCAGCCTGTATATTATTATATATTTGACACGTATGTGTGCATCCCCGAACACTGGCAACTTGATGCATGCTTCTTTCTTCTCCTGACCTCCTTCTTTTTTTTTTTTTTTTAAAGATTTTATTTATTTATGTGACAGAGAGACAGCCAGCGAGAGAGGGAACACAGCAGGGGGAGTGGGAGAGGAAGAAACAGGCTCATAGTGGAGGAGCCTGATGTGGGACTTGATCCCGGCACGCCGGGATCACGCCCTGAGCCGAAGGCAGACGCTTTAACGACTGCGCTACCCAGGCGCCCCTCCTGACCTCCTTCTGTACCTACCCGTCACCCTCCCTGTGTTCAGGCTGGCTGCTCTTGTCTCGACCCCGCACCAGCGACTATAACCCTTTGCCAGTTTTCATGAACGTTACTGAAGACTGAGTGCAGGGAAGTCACAAGGGGATCGCACTGCAGAGCACACGTCATTTCACTCTCAAAATCTTCCTCTTGCATTTTTCTTTCCGGAGCATTCACTTTCATGCTGCCACTTGGGATTCCTGCTCCCCTTTGGCCTCTGCCGTCCCTCTTCAAAGTGGGCACACCTTTCCTTCTCGTTTCCTCCCTAATAGCCACCCCCCAACACGCACCACACCCTCTCCCCCAATGCACACACTTCTTCCCTGAAACCACAGAGCCAGTCAACCCTCTGCCAAGCACGGGAGCCCAGATTCTTCACCAAAGCAAGCTTATCCCACTAGCTTCTCAACCAGGGTAGGTAGGCATCTCCAGAAAGGATCCACGAACCATTGTGACAGGGATAGCGAGTTCTTCACCATACTGCATTTCTAACGATCTTGGGGGAAGAGTTACAGCAATTGAGTTTGGTGCTCTCTGCCTTTTCCACCCTTCAGAAGTCTCCAGAAGTACAGAAACATGTTCACAAAGACAATATTCCATGAAAGAATGACATGGGAAACACATATCAATGTGAATTGGAGCCGTAAGAAAGGCAGTATATAAGGTTGTGATTATGGTGGCCAGGGACGAAGTGCTCATTGTGCCACCTATAAACTGTGTGTTGTTCACTGCATGACGTTCTTTGTGCCTCAGTTTCCTCATCTGTAAATTGGGGATGTTATTAGTATACCTCTACGAGAGTTTCTGAGAATTGAGTTAATGAAGGTAAAGTGCTTAGAACATTATCTGCTACATAGTAAATGCTTAAATGTTAGCTATTCTTATCACTTATTATCATCTTTATTCATACTAACACAATTCCTTCCACACTAAGTCATCCATGTGTTCTAGGTGTATGTGGGAGAGGGAAAGTGACAGGGGCAACCTGATTTTATCAGCTGCCACATGGAACAGGATTGGTGAGTCTCTTACTCCTCACGGTAGCCGGTGGGGCCAGTGAGGATCCCTGAACTCACTACACCCCACTCAGACAGGTGATTTTGGTGACAGGGTGCAGGGAGGTCCAGAATTAGCAGACTGGATAAATCCTTTTTTATTTCATCGATCACTTATTGGTTTATTTTGTATCTACAAAACACATTAGTCATTCATCATATAAATATCTGAACTCATTAGAAACCATTTTAACACTTTTTTTCCCACCTGCCATAAAAATACAGTAAATATCTGCTTTTAAAAACAACCATGAACTAGTGTTCTGGTTTCCTCTCACTCAAGTCCTGTGTTCCTCAGTGACAGCAGTTTGTAAGTCAGTAAGACAGTAGGCTAAAGGCTGAGGTTCCAATGATCTTCCACTTGAAAGTGTGAAAAAGCGATGGAAACCGCAAGTTACAAAGTTGCCGAACACTTCTGTGAGCTTTCCAGGGAAAATCCTTTCTAAAAGCGGCCATGTTCCAGGAGGCGCCTGGGTGGCTCAGTCAGTTAAGCGCTCAACTCTTGATTTCGGCTCAGGTCGTGATCTCAGGGTCGTGAGATCAAACCCCACATGGGACTCTGTGCTCAGTGGGAAGTCTGCTTAGGACTCTCTCTCTCCCTCTCCCTTTACCCCTTCCCCCTTCCAATAAATAAATAAATAAATAAATAAATAAATAAATAAATAAAATCTTACATAAAATAAAATAAAAAATAAAAGCAGCCTGTTCCTTCAACGGTCTTCTGAAAAAGCTACAACTTCTTCCCTGGCTAATGGCGTTTCCCGAGGCAAAGCGGAATAAGGACAAGTGAGCGCCCCTCCTGTCTGCCAGTGCTGACGAGTGTGCACAGGTGCCACCTGCTTAATGTGAATGAGGACATGTTGTTAACTATAAATCCCATACAGATGCTACAGCCAATGTTCAGTGGAATTTTCCCCATCATCTTCTGGGACAGGAAGCAAGACTCAGCTCTCCCAGCTCCTGCCACGACCATCACCCCACCGTGCTTGAGTGGTCTCTGCCTGGACTTCTCTGTCTCCCCCGCCTACTGTCCCTGGTAAGACTCATCTGCTTCGTGAGCTTCGACAGCGCCTTCTTGGGGAAGTCTTTTCCTGCAAGGCCTGGGAGAGGCAGCGGGTCTCTCCGTGGAGCCGCGCTGTACTGGGTGCGCAATGCTATTTCAACACCGGACTGTTGAAAAAAAAACTTGATCTCCTTCCTTATATGCCCAGCTCTCAACAGTAGGTGACGAAATCCTGTAGAGCTGACCCTGAACTGACGGTCAGTCCGTGGGCTGATTTCTGATCCACTGATGCTCACTGCACTTTAGATGCTTCCTCTATGAAATGATAGTGACGATGCTTCCTTCAGGTTTTAAGATGACTCTGTGAGCTACGGTGGGCTCAAGCCTGACCCAGCAGCATGTACAGAATTCCCCACAAAGCAGCTTTCTGGGGAGCGAAAACATCTTGTAAAGATACAGGGACTTCTCAGGGGCACCTGGGTGGCACAGCGGTTGGGCGTCTGCCTTCGGCTCAGGGCGTGATCCCGGCGATCTGGGATCGAGCCCCACATCAGGCTCTTCTGCTATGAGCCTGCTTCTTCCTCTCCCCCTCCCCCTGCTTGTGTTCCCTCTCTCGCTGGCTGTCTCTATCTCTGTCAAATAAATAAAATCTTAAAAAAAAAAAAAAAGATACAGGGACTTCTCAGAGAACTCAAGAAAAGTACAGATAGGTTTCAGATGCAGGAATCAAGAACCAGAAAACCCTCAGGCACTGGGCAGCCTCTCCCATCCCCCCTGTGTCTGCGACATGCCTGCGAGCACGGGCACACAGAGCACATGGCCACCTCTGTACCTCAGTTTCCTCATCTGCAGAATGGGGAGAACACTGGGAACCTATCTCATGGGGTTGTTCTATTAAATGAACAAATTGAGAGAGAGCTCTTCCAGTGCCTGGAAAGTAAAGAAGTGCAAAAAAAAGGAAGAAGAAAAGGAGGAGGAGGAAGGGGAGGAGGAAGAAACGATGTCAGAGGGACACAGAAGCCAAACCAAAAAGCCCCCAAAGGCCAAAGCTGGAACAATTTGAGCAGCAAAAGAAACAGAACTAGATTATAATCCAAAGCATAAAAGTATTGGCTAGCCCATATTAATATAATTAAATGATGGAATAAATAATCACTTTTAAGGAAAAAAGACAATTCTTCCTTAGAAAATTTCAAATACTATATGTAGATACTGCTCACTCCAGAAGGTAGAGCTTAATTCCCCTCTCCATGAGTATGGACTGGGCTTAATGACTCACTTCCAAAGAATAGAGAATGGAAAGGGTAAATCATCACTTTACAGTGGAGCAACCTGGCAGACAGTACCTTAACCAAATGATCGAGGTTAACATCACCTGTGATAAGTCATGTAGAAATCATAACACTCCGATATGAAATGATGAGGACGGCACCTGACCTTGATGGACTTCTTCCCAGATATGACTGACCTCAGTTTCTCCATAAGAAAAATATCAGGCAAATTTAAGTTGGGATTATTCTACAAAATATCTGGTCAGTACTCCTTAAAACTGTCAAGGTCATGGCAAACAAGGGACATCTGGGAAGCTGTCGGAAACCCAGAGACTAAGGAGACATGATGACTAAATTCAATGAGGTATCCTGGATTGGATCCAAAAGGGGGGGGGGGGTTAATTGATAATTTAGTGTAAAAACTGGTAAAAATCCAAATAAATTCTGAAATTTAGTTAATAGTAACATATCAATATTAATTTCTTAGTTTTGATGAGTATACTGTAGTTATTTAAGATGTTAATATGAGGAGAAACTGGGTGAAACGTACACAGGAGGAGCTCTGTATTATCCTTGTAACTTTTCTACAAGTACACCCCACCTTAGCACTTACACAATTCAATTCATGAAACCAGTAGAGAACTGACTAGTATCTCTGAGTCCCAATTACAAATTCCCGAGAGAGAAAATCCAGCTGATCCAGCTTGGGTCAGGCACCCTCTTACGATCTACCCTTCTGTGGCTGAGGGAAGCAATCATGGGCTACGCATATGGCCACAGGAACCTATTATTCTGAAAAAATAAGAGGAGGGTCTCAGAACAGGAGTTTAAGGATGGGGCAGCCACCCAACAAGCTGAGTACTACTCAAAATGTGGTCCATGGGTCAACCCCATCAACATCACCTGGGAGTTGGTTGGAAATGCAAATTCTTGGCCTCATCCCAGACCTCTGGAGTCAGAATCTAGGAGAGGTGAGGTAAGGAGCCCATGAATCTGTTTTAACACAAACTTTCTGGGTGATTCTTATGTGTACTATATTTTGCATCCATGACAAAGAAAAAAAAATCCCCTAAAAATCCTGGAGCATAAGACTACCCTACATAAAGAATTAGATGGCTCAACAACAAAAAGACAAACAATCCAATTTTTTTAAATGGGCAAAGGGCTTGAATAGCCATTTCTCCAAAGAAGATATACAAAAGGCCAACAAAAAAGTGAAAAGATCGAGGTCATTAGTCATTAAGGAGATGCAGATCAAAACCACCGTAAGATACTACTTCAGACCCACTATGATGGCTCGTAGCAAAAAGTTAGATAATCACAGGTGTTGACAAGGATGTGGAGAAACTGGAACCCTAGTACATTACTGTTGGGAATGGTCAATGTGACAAGTAGTCTGGCAGTTCCTCAAAAAGTTAAACAAAGAATTACTATACGACCCCACAATTCAACTGCTAGGTATATACCTTCGAAATTGAAAACAGGTGCTCAGACAAGTTTGTGTGCATACAGGTGTATAGCAGCCCTGCTCGCAATAGCCAAGAGGTAGAAACAGCCTAGGGCACCTGGGTGGCTCAGTTGGTTGAGCGTCCAACTCTTGATCTCAGCTCAGGTCTTGATCTCAGGGTCATGAGTTCAGGCCCCATGCTGGGCTCCATGCTGGGGTGTGAAGCCTACTTAAAAAATAAATAAATAAACGGTAGAAATAGCCCAAACGCCCATCAACTGATGAATGGATAAGCAAATTGTGGTAAATATGTGCACTGGAATATTATTCAGCCATACAAAGGAATGAGATACTGCTACAGGCTTCAATGTAGAGGACGCTTAAAAACATCATGCCGGGGCGCCTGGGTGGCTCAGTCGTTAAGCGTCTGCCTTTGGCCCAGGGCGTGATCCCAGGGTTCTGGGATCGAGCCCCACATCGGGCTCCCTGCTCTGCTGGAAGCCTGCTTCTTCCTCTCCTACTCCCCCTGCTTGTGTTCCCTCTCTCGCTGGCTGTGTCTCTCTGTCAAATAAATAAATAAAATCTTTAAAAAATAAAAATAAGAATAAAAATAAAAACATCATGCTAAGGGAAAGAAGCCAGCCACAGAAGGTCACATATTGCATGATTCCATTTATATGAAATATGCAGAATAGATAAATTTATAGAAAGAGGATGCAGATTAGGTTGTGGCCGGGGGTTAACCTGGGGTGGAAAGAATGGGGAGAAACTGCTAAGTGGGTAAGAGGTTTTACTTTGGATTAATGGAAATGTTTTGAAACTAGATAGAGGTGGTATTTGCACAATATTGGGAGTGTACAAAACCCACTGAATCATTCACTTCAACATGGTTAATTTTATGTCCTATGGATTTCATCTCAATAAACTATATGATGATGGTAATTTTTCCTGATTCACCTTCCATTGACAGGTTGGAAAAGATCCAGAGAGATTATGTGATTTTACCACAGGCAGGACTGACCTCAGCTCAAGCACGTCTCAGACAACATAAAGGTCTCTGCCGCCACCCCAAACTCTTTCCCTCCAGCCTGTTCCTAATTCCTAAAGACTCACTCCAAGACACTTGTTCCTACTGGTTAGAGATAAAGATGAAACAGATATATCTTTAAAGAATGATGCTAAGATTCCACGGTTGGTGGGGAAAGGTTATTTGAAATGTCACCTAGTGCCACCTATATTTGTGGCCATGATCAAGATGGCCATCCCTGCCTGTGGTTGAAGTCCATTCCTCCCTAGTCAGGCCTCTGTTGAGGTAGAGAACCACAGCAGTGGTCCTAGTAGTGCCTTAAATACAAGACAGCTACTAAATCGTTTCCAATCCTTCTCTTTTCCAGGCAAAAGAACATCAGCCTTTTATTCAACGTTACCCTTTTATTCAAAGGAATGATGTTCTGGCCCTTTAATCAATGGTGTAGCATTTCTCTGGTCCTCACTCCTGTTTCCCCTCACCTGTCAAATCGCAGGCCTGTAAACTACACAAAATGCTTGTGTGAGGGCCAGACTAATGCCAAGGAAAGTATACAAAGCATTTCCCAGCTCTTGCATGTTACATTCCTACAGCTCAGCCCAGTAAGGTTCTGACATGAAATAATTCTCTTCTCTTCTCTTCCCTTAATCCTAGCATCTATTCTAGCTGGAGCCCAGAAGCCATCTTGTCATGGTTAAAGTCTTGTCCATAAGAGTCAGTCATCCAAATCCTTACAGAGATTTGGTTGTTGTTGTGATTCAGATGTTTTGCGTAACAGTCCTAAGAAAGAGGAGAAAAAGTGGCAGTCACAAATGGATTTAAGAGGAATTTCCATTTTCCTTCTTAAAAGAGCTCAAACTACTTGGTTTTCTATATTGTGTTGAACCAAATTCATTCAGATTTTTGCAGGTAAAAAAGTGGTCAAATAACGGCAATTTCATATCGTTCAACCTAATAAAAGACAGTATGAGCAATAATTCACAGCAGCAACATAGAATATACATGGCATTTCTTCAGACGCGCAGACAGCGTTGACCTGGAAAATCAGTGGGTGCCATATTGGTGTCATTACACGGCTTCTGAGCAGCGTTCTGCCCGCCAGAAAACCCTCCCTTCCTTGTGCCCAGAAACCTCTAGCTGGGCTTAAATTCACCTCAACCTTTTGGGGGATCACTGGCCCCTTTGATGATCTGATGAAAGCTATGGACTGTCTTCATGGTAATTACACGGAAAAAAACATAATTACCACTGGAATAGAACACAATGACTTCATTTATCCAACATACGAACTATACAGATAACACTCAATGCTTATAATCTTTAATGCACATAAAAACACAAAATAGATTTCCTTAAGTGATCCACAAGACAGTCACAACTGTAAACCAGAGTCAGCAAAGCTCTGAGAGCAGCCCTACGTGTGAGACAAGCCATGTGTACAACTGCCAAGAAGATACCATGGGTGACTCACGCCTCCTGGCATTCTGCAGCCCACAAGGCTCCTGAGTCCATGTGGGTCTTCATATATTCTAATGCCTCTGAAGCCTAAATAAGGAGCTAAAATAATTAGCCTGTAAAGCTGGGTTTTCTCAATCCCAGTAGACATGTATTGGGGTGTAATTGCATTTGTCAAAACCTAGGAAACAGAAGAATTCCCTATGATCTGATGGTGTTAAGCTTGGAAATGAGACTTCTTAATACTCACAGCCCCAGCGCACCAGCCTTCAGCACCCAGGACATCCAGAAACTTCAGCAGACACAGACTGGGGTTCAGGGCCAGGACTGCTTCAGAGTCGGAGGGCAAGGAAAGGCTCCTGTCTTCTGCCTATCAACCCACCCTGCAGAGATAACCACCTTTAACAACACAATTTAAATTGTGTGTTTTTAAGAACTAGGATGGTCGGTAGGGGAAGAAAGGGATAAAGAAAGGAGGGGTAATCAGAAGGGGGAATGAAACATGAGAGACTATGGACTATGAGAAACAAACTGAGGGCCTCAGAGGGGAGGGGGGTGGGAGAATGGGATAGACTGGTGATGGGTAGTAAGGAGGGCACGCATTGCATGGTGCACTGGGTGTTATATGCAACTAATGAATCATTGAGCTTTACATCGGAAACCGGGGATGTACTGTATGGTGACTAACGTAATATAATAAAAAATCATTAAAAAAATAAAATAAAAATAAATTGTGTGTTTTAAGTTGTTTGAATATCATATACTCCTAATACCAGAAATGAGGCATAAAGTTAACTTTTTCATGCAGTGATTTTACCCTTTTAGACCCATTTTATATTTTGTTTCTCTGCTGCTCAGCATTTGTGTGATGCTTTATATTACAGCTGTTTGTCTATCTGACTGTCCTCTCCAAATATAATTTCCTGTTGGACTGCAACCATATCTCACTATCTTTACTGCTTCGTACCATCTCTGGCATAAACTGGGCTCTAAAAACTATCTTTTGAATGAATAAATGAATAAATGAAAGGTTTAGTATTCAAGTGGAATACCTTGAAAATACGACTGGTGTTGACATAAGACGTAAGCGCGTCGGCCATCGCTTTGGCTTTCACAGCAAGTATTACCTTAGATATTATTTTTCAGTTTCGCGTATTAAAGATACCATGCTGATATTCAGCCATACATAACTGAAAGCTCTAGCATTATCTGCCTCTGGTCCGTAATTCTAAAGATGTTTACTGAAATAAGCAGAAGTAAAATATAAAGTCCTTATTACAGTCCTGTCATGCTAAGACTTCCTTGAGAGATTTCATTTCCGGAAACAGAGGCAACTCTATTTAAATGGCCTTAATGTTTTTACTGATTTCCTTTCTTAGCCAAGACTTGTCATCTGGCAGGCAACAGAACATCCCACTCCCTCCTTGACTAATTAAAATGTGTGACTCTGAAAAGAAAAAAAAAGTAACATTTGGCAACAGATTGCCAGTTGAAGCACCAACAAAAAGAAATGGTATGTGGGTAAGTCAGCAGCACCCGGCCCTCACTGGTGTAATAGTTGATATCTACACTGGCTCAAGAATTCACAGCTGCTGAAGCTCTTCTAGGTTAAACACAAGACCCTTTCTGACTCTCACCATTTTTTCACTCAACGGTAATTTGATTCCAGCAACAGCAGCACAGTAAACTCCTACTTTCAGAAAAATCTCTGTCATCTTTCTCTCTCCAAGGTGCTCATCATGGCAGCCGTGTTCCCAAACACCTCTAGAACGGACATCTGTTAGACTGGAAGCTTCCAGATTTCATGGTGCGTTGAAGCTAGCCTAACCACACGTGGTGAGTTAGAAATGGGCATTTGGTCAAACATGTATTTAAAACAAGGACATTTAAAAAAAAAAAAAAAAGCATGAAAAAATACTCAGCATCCCTTTAGCCAGAGAAATACAAATTAAAACTAAAATGAGATCATGTATAGGCCTATTTAAGGTGGTGGGAACAAAATTAAGTATTGTATGTAATAGTGTCCAAGAGTTTGGGGTTTGGGAAGCATAAATTGATAGAGTCTCTGTGTCAGATAATATATCAATATTGATAAAAGCCTTTTAAAAACCACATGCCTTCTGATCCAGTAGTTACATTTATAGGAATTTAACCGAAGAAAGCAAGTAAACATGTGGATAAGAGATTTAACTATAAGACTGTTTATTTCAGCACTGTGGCAAGAAGATGAAATCCACCTAAATGTCCAATAATAGAGGATTTATGAAGTACGGTATGCCAGGACTAAACACCACTGCAGCCACCAGAGAAGACTATCAAAGTAGCTTCAGTGACTTGGGGGATTTGTGTAGGGAATATTTTGAATGCGGAAACCAGTTCACAGGAAACTATGTACGGAAAGAGCATATATATATAAGGGATATGGTACAAACTACATACAGCGATACTATATCTCCGAAGTGGAATCATGATTGCTTCTTATCTCCTTTGGCTTGTTTGATTACATCATTTGTCTACAATGAATATGAATCCCTTGTGTAATAAAAGTTATTTAAAACAGAATGTATTATGACACCGCTTGCATGCCCAGGATCGTCCCGATAAGCTGAAGAGCCTCATCGCCTTTGAAACCTGATAATGACTGAGTGCATCCCCCAAATCCCCTTACAGTAGGGATGATGACATTGTCTGCACCAGTTCCAGAAACCACATGAATGCACGCTGCCTTCATCAAGGCAAAACCCCAGAACTAAGCAGCCGCTTCCAGAGCAGGATTTGAGGGTGAGCCTTTCCACACTCTCTGAGGCATTGTATTAGTCGATCCTTTGCGCGAAGCTCTTGAAAGCCTCTCTTTAAGGGCATAATAATATGTATACTTTTATATTTGAAAAACCTACACAACTGGTTGGGAAAATATTTATACCTTACGCTGCCAGTAGAAATGAAATACAAAGACTCATGCTGTTGACCAAATAGGACTACAACATTGCACACTCTTCGGGGGAAACAATTTAGCAAATATCTGCGTATGAAGAGGGACTGGGCCGCCTGATGTGAAGCCCATGAGCTTTGAAATCAGATTGACCTTGGTTTGAATCCCCAGCTCAGTCTCTCACTGGCTGTGTGACCTTGGGCAAGTTACTTACCTTCTCTGAACCTCAGTTTTCTCATCTGCCAAACAGGAATGTAACAATGCTACCCTTAGTGATATTGTGGGATTAAAATAATGTATGTAAACACCTGGCAGCATAGTGCCTGGCACTGAGCAGACATTTAATGGGGGGTAATTATGATAACGGATGTCTTTTTTTGCCACTAGATGCTGAGTTGAGTGCAGGCTCTACGACTTTCACATGTAACGATTCAAGTCCTAGCACAGCAGATCCACAGACATGTTCGTTAAGTCAATTGCTCAGCCCTAAAATTGTTCTTAGCCTTTGACTCAGTTCAATTCTTCGACATTTATTCTCTGGAAATCATTCAAAAGGAGAAAAGAATTGAGGGTATCTATTTTTCAAAGTGGCTGATAATGGAGAAAAATAGAAATAACCCACATATCCAAAAAGGGAAGAATGGTTAAAGAAGTCCTAATATAGTCATGGTATGAAATAGCACATGACCATTAAATATGATGATTCTGGGAGCTACGTAACAACACGGCAAACAAACATACTCGTGTGACTACAGCAGAGGCTGAATGATCGCTGCATAGCCGCTCTGTAAAGCCGGTAGCATGTGGACAAAGACCAGCAGGGAACTCAAGGAATGGAAATAGTTGGCATGGTCAAGGGTGGAACGGTGGTGGATTTTTTTTTCGCATTTACTGTTACCGTTATACTGCTTTAAAATAAAGAAGATTCATGAGATAGATATACACAGTTATCATCAGGCAATTATTCTCGTTTAATTTCTCAGTAAGAGTTCAGAACACTACTTTCCTCGGGAGCATCCCGGAGAAATGGGTGATGGGGGACTGAATGTTTGGACAAAGCGCAGGAGCCAAGAAGGTTTGAATCCATAGGAATTTCTCAGAAGCTGCCTCAGGGTACCAGCACAACCCTGAGTGGAGCTGGGGATGGATAAAGGAAGAGAAGGTACCGAAATTTGAGAAAAAGCAGAACATTCAGGATGAGGCCCCAAAGCCCAGTTTGTCCATCATCACAACCTTGCCTAGGCCTGTCCTTTACCACCTTGCTATCAGGGTCTCCAATGTTAATAGGAAGGGAGAGACAGGGGCTTCAGCCAATACTCTGTTCCCTCATGCCAACAACACTTTCTCCTATGAAACACCTTCAAAATAGCTCATTTTGTAAATGCCGAGTGGCCATGACAGCACTTGAGTTACCCTGAGAGAAAAATCCTATCGGGAGGGTCAGCTTGGGCTACTCTCCCTCCGTCAAGGCTCCGCCAGCAGGCTGGCATCATGGAGGGAGGGAGGAGCCCAGGCACATCAAAGGACCTACCTACCCAAGGCCCAGAGAGGGCATTTAAGAAGTCATCACCGCCATGACAGGAGTTGTAAATCCGGATGCTTTTGTTAATGCCAACTGCCTTGCTCTTCCATAACTCGCAAAAGCTTAGCAAGTGTATCCACATCCGCTGTCACCCATCACCATTCTAAGGTTGTAAGGACACTATTCATCCACTTCCCAGTTGGACAAATCGGAGGATAAAGCAGTTTGAAAGGCAGAGACGAAACAAGGCTCAAGCCCAGGTCTTAAGCTCCGAGATGAACCTTCTGTTCATGACAAAGCAGAGTCTCGGGAATTAGGACAGCAGGTGAGGGTTTCTGGAAAGCCCAGAGGTCCTGAGGACAGGACTCTGGAGAAAGACCAAGCTTACTGAGGCAAGGAGCCTGTCCAGAGGGCAACCAAGGGTGTCGGGGTGGGGCCAGCAACAAACAGATGGCAACCAACCTCAAGTCTTTTCATTTCTCAGGGACCCCGGGGTCTGATAACCCAACAACAGAGCCCCCATTGAGTCCAGTGATGATTTTGCAGAGACCACCTGTTGATGGAAAAACTGAGCACACATTTTTAAAGCCTCAGTCTTTTCCCCTTCACATTTAATTTAACGACCATGCAACACATTCTGTTCTGAATCAGATGTCTCATTGTCCCTTTGTTCAAAGGAGGAAATTAAAGTCTAGAAAAGAAGACAGGCGCTTGTCTGCTGATGTGTTTTATATTTGGCCACAGGAAGGTCATTAAAATGCACTTCCAGCTCCTGCAGGAACATTTACATTTGAAGCAAAGTTAATTTACTTCCCTGCCCAGTGATATCCATTTCTTTTCACCTACTGATTGAGCTATCCCCTTGTATTCTGGATGGCTACTGCACTCACTATCCCAGAGAAGTTGCGATAAGCTCACCAGGCTCGGACAGGGAGATGTCGCAGAGAGAATGCTAAGGGGAAGCACCAAGGTGCGAAAGACTGTATACAGCAGGGTCTCGGAGCAGCTGCTTCGACGGGCTCCCAGTTCTCCAGCCGTCTGGGGCCACCCTTTCCTGTGACATCCAGAGACTGATTCAAGCCTTCATCCTCTAGGATAGTAGCCTCAATTCCAGGGGCCTCCCAATATTGTCAAAGAAAAGGAATTCAAAGGAATCCAAGGTCATACCATTCTCCACTTACTGAGGACATCCTTTTACTGTATCATGCAAAGCAGCTTAGTGCTTCTCAGTCTCCATCTCTCCCACTGAACTGGGCTCTAGACCTTGGCTCTGCATTTTCAAAAAGCCCATAAAAGGGTTTTGTTTCCCTAAACAAAAGATCGATCTCTTCCAAGAACAAGGAGTACATACATCTGACAGCTTTGAAAGATCAATTTTTCCTGTTTCTGCTAAAACCATATACGGATCTAGAAATGGATGATTATTTTTGAATAGGGGAGAGTGTAGAAGGCTCCAAGGCCATCTTTTATGGGTGACCTTTTAAATCTGGTGAGTGGGATTGAGGAGGAGAGGGCAGGAATAAATGTTAACATTTCACTTGGCACTTCTGTATTGTTTGAATTAGAATAAAAATATTAAACTATAAATATATTATTTACCATTTCCTCTCTCCTTTTAAAGAGGTTGGGCCTGGAGATGACATTATTTGGAAAAAGGGTCCTAACCAGAGGGCGGGAGTGGGGGGTGGGGAGTGGGATGGGGAGAGTGGTCGGGGATGGTGCAGCTTGGACCTGACAGGAGGAGGGGTGACAATTTGAGGACAGCTTTTGTGAGACTCGTGGGGCGGGGAGACCTCCAAATGTGATGTGGGGGCCATCTGTGCTATGTAACACCCTGCTCTGGACCCCTCCAGAGAGGTGTTTTCCAAGAACAGACATATTTTCACTTTAAAAGCACTCTAGCACCTGCCTTTGTCTGGTGGAAGGGGTGGGACTTGTGGAGGGAAACACGCAGAGATGCACGGCGGCCCTCCAGGAGCCCAGCCGCTGAGACCACACCACTGAGGGGCAAGGGCTGAGATACACTTCCCATCATGGGATGGACTCTGCACGGCCCGCTGGTATTTTCTCTGGCCTCCAGGGCGTATATGCACAACTAGTTCGGAAGGGAATGCATTCTAACAGGCAGCTCCCTTCAATTCTCCTTTGTCTTTCTGAATCCCCGGGATACTGGCACCTTCTGCCTTCTGTGCCGAAAGCCAGGTCTTTGCAATTAGTCCTACCCGGGTTGGAATCACAGTTCTGCGGACTTCTCCCTGTGTGCTTTTGCACAAGCTATTTTTAACCTCACACTAAGCTGATTCACCTGTTTAATAATTGTAATACCTCCCTTAACCATGTTTTTTAAAAATTAGAGATAATGTGTTAAAAAATCATTTGGCACATAGCGGATATTCAATAAGATGTAAGCAATCATGAAAACCTACAAAAAAATCAGAGCTGGCCACCAAATGAAGAAATATTTTTCTGAATGCCTCTCTTGTATAAGACCTCCCCATAGCCATGGAGAGAGAGTTTTTAAACATACATAGAAGAAATCCCTACCTTCTGGAAGGTTTTAATCAAGTTGAGATGAAATACCGATGTGTTAAACAGTAACTGACAACACGGGACTGTAGCTGCTGAGAGTCTGATAAACCATAGAAAGCATCACTAAGATGGAAATCCAGAAACTGGAAAATGTCTGGAACAGCTATGATGTAAGAAGCATCACAGGAGAGGTCTTTCAAGGCTGGGTTAGCTATATGCAGGTTCTCATGAAGAAATGAAGAAAATTGGGGGGGGGGGTTCCAATTTTTTAATAGGTGAGTAACATTTCTGACTTCAATTTATTTAATACTTTTTTAAAACTTTTTTTGCAGCAGTTTTTAGGTTTACAGCAAAATTGAGAGGAAGGTACAGAGGTGTCCCATATGCCCGTCCTTACACATGCAGCACTTCTCCCATTATCAGCATCACTCACCACAGTGCAATATTTCTTACAACTGATGAACTTATACTGGCACATCATAATCACCCAAAGTCCATAGTTTATATGAGGGTTCACTTTGGTATTATACCTACTATGGTTTGGACAATATACAATGACATATATCCGTTATTACAATATCATACCAACCGTTTTCACTGCCCTTAAATCCTCTGTGCTCTGCCCATTCATGCTTTCCCACCAATCCTTCATCAGATGTGCCTTTTGCAAATACTTTCTCCCAGTCTATAGCTCATCTTCTGATTATCTTGACATTACCTACCACAGGGCAGAAGGGTTTTTTTTTTTTATTTTAATCAAGTCCATCTTATCAATTCTTTCTTCCATCGATAATGCCTTTGGTTATATCTAAAAAGTCGTTATCATACCCAAGTTTATCTAAATTTTCTCCTATGTTTTCTTTTAGAAGTTTTATACCTTAGCACTTTACATTTAGGTGTGTGATTGGTTTTGAGTTAATTTTTGTGAAAGATGTAAGGTCTATGTCTAGATTCATTCATTTGCATTTGGAAGTTTAATTGTTTGGCACCATTTGTCAAAGAGAATATCTTTGCTCCATTGTATTGCCTTGGCTTCTTTGTCAAAGACCAGTTGACTATATTTATGTGGGTCTACAGCTGAGCTCTCCAATTTGTTCCATTTATCTGTCTATTCTTTTACCAATACCATACCGTCTTGATTTCTGTAACTTTATAGTAAGTCTTGAAAGCATGTAATGTCAGTTCTTCAAATTTTTCTTCCCCAATATTGTGTTTGCTCTTCTGGGTCTTTTGACTCCTCATACAAACTTTAGAATCAGTTGTCATTACTTACAAAATAACTTGCTAGGGTTTTGTTAGAAGTTTTGTTTGGGTTTTCTTTGAATTTATAGAACAAGTTGGAAAGAACTGACATTTTGACAGGACTGAGTCTTCCCATCCATGAACATGGAATATCTCTCCATTTATTTATGCTAGGAACATCTGACACCAAGCTCCTAGATTTCTTAGAATTTCCTGGGTGATAAGAACGTGTTTTGTTCTAATGAGACTCTTGGTGGGCTCCTGCATGGGGGCTGATCACCAGAAAGATCAAGCCATGATTAGAAGCTCAGAACTTTCAGCCCCACTGCCCATCCTCTGGGAAGGGTTAGAGGGGCTAGAGATTGAATTACTAATCCATAACATCTACATGAGGAAACCTCCAAAAAGTTTCAAAAGTACAGGGTTCAGGGAGCTTTCAGGTTGGTAAATATATTTACATGCCAGGAGGGGGGTGCAGCCCAGCTCCACAAAAACAGAAGGTCCTGTGATCAAGACCCTTTCAGATCTCACCCCACATCTGGCTGTTTACCTGTATCCTTTATCATATCCTTTATTATACAATAGAAATTGATAAACATAAACATATTTATTATGCAATAAAAACTGGTAAACATAGGTAAGTGCTTCACTGAGTTCTATGAGCTGTCCTAGCAAATAACTGAATTCAAGGCGGGGGTCATGAAAATCTCCAATTTGCAGCCAAGTCAGCAGAAGTTGTGGGTAACCTGGGAACTACTTGTGGTTGGCATTTAAAGCGGAAGGCAGTCTTGTGGGACTGAGCCCTTAATCTGTATTGTCTGCACTAACTAATATTAGTGTCAGAATTAAATCAAATTATAGGACAGCCAGCTGGTGTTTGACAAAATTTCATGACATGTGGAAAACCCCCACAACTGGTATTAGAAGTATTGTAAGATAACAGTGTAAGTACAGAGGAGAAACACAGGAGTGTTTTCCGAGTTTGCAATTTACATTTACAACTCATAGAAGTCCACTTTCAAATAACACTGTATCATTTCACACGTAGTGTGAGTACCTTATAAGAACAAAAATAATTTTAATTCCTCTTTCCCATCCCTCATGCCATTGTCATGCATGTCACTTACATATATAACTAAATATATTAGTATTAGTATTTTGAACAAATTCTTATCTGAGAGATCAATTAAGAATAGAAAAATAAGAGTTTTATTTTACTCTGACTTAATCTTTCTTTGATGCTCTTCCTTTCTTTATGTAGATGAGTCTCTGATCTATGTTATGTCCCTTCTCTCTAAGGAAATTCTTTTAACATTTCTTGCAAGGCAGGTCTACTAGCAACAAATTTCTCAATTTTGGTTTGTCTGAAAAGTCTTTATTTCCTCTTCACTTTTGAAGGATGCAGAATTCTATGTTGGTCGTTGTTTCTCTAACACTTTAAATATAGCCCTCCACCGTCTTCCTGTCTGCATGGTTTCTGAGGAGAAGTCAGCTGTAGTTCTTATCGTCATTCCTCTATAATGAAGGTGTTTTCCCTCTGGCTTTTTTCAGCAGTTTGATTTCCTATAGTTTGAAAATGATGTACCTAGGTTTAGTTTGGGGGGCATGTATCATGCTTGGTGTTCTCTGAGCTCCCTGGATCTGCGTTTTGGTGTCTGACATTAATTTAGGGAAATTATCAGTAATTATATTACAAATACATCTTCTGTTTCTTTCTCTCTTCTTCTCCAGCAGTCCTATTATGTGTATATTACACTGTTGTTATTGGTTCACAGTCCTTGGATATTCTGTTCTGTTTTTTCAGACTCTTTTATCTTTGTTTTTCAGTTTTGGAAGTTTCTGTTGAGATACCCTCAAGCTCTGAAATTCTTTCCTCAGTCATGTGCAGACTACTAGTAAGCCCATCAAAAGCATTCATTTCTTTTACGATTTTTTGTTTTGTTTTGTTTTGTTTTAATCTCTGGTATTTCTTTTTGGTTTTCTCTTTGGATTTCCATCTCTCTACTTACATCACCCATATGTTGCTGTATGCTATCTACTTTCTCCAGTAGATCCCTCAGCATATTAATCATAGTTGTTTTCATATTTTGGGTCTGATCATTGCAAAATCCCTGCCATGTCTAGTTCTGATGCTTACTCTGTCTCTTCAAATTGTGTTTTTTGCTTTTGAGTATGTTTTATAATATTTTTCTTCATAGCCAGACGTGATATACCAGGTAAAAGGACCTGCTGTAAGTAGGCCTTTAGCAGTGTCCTGGTAAGATGTGCACAGACGAGAAGGCTTTCTGCAGTCCTATGATTAAGTCTCAGTCTTTAGTGAGCCAACGCTCTAAACTGTGAATGTCATAGGTGTTTAAATTTTTTCTCTCTCCCTCTGTGTGGACCAGGATGGCTAGAGTAGACTAGAATTTCTCCAGGTCAGTTAGGCTCTGATAACAGCCCAGCAGGTTGAGTTCTCATTAACTAGCTTCTCCTGAGGACAGACCTTGTTAGGGACAGAGTGCTCTGGTGTATTTCAAAATGATCCTTTTCCCTTCCCCCTGGCTAAGAGCATGAGGGGATTTTCCTTTGATACTTACTGTAAGAACGTGAACAAGCTCCTGGAGGTAAATCTCACAAAAAAACTGAAGACCCTGGAGTTTTTAACTCAGACTTGTTCGCACGGAACCTCCAGCAATTGGCCAATTAGAGTTGTGGTTTGCCTACCCGGCACCGGTTATCATGGTAGTTTCTGAGTCTCTGTTCAGGTAAGCTGTTATTCTCTGTATTCGCTGCCTATTCTCCACTCCTGAGGGCCGCTGTGTGCCCTGCTTCATCACTTCTCTCATGGTTCCTGGAAGAGTTGTTGATTTTTAATCTGTTCAGCTTTTTACTTGTTGTTGGGACAGTGTATGGAACCCCCAATTCATTTTTCCTGTGTAATGCCATCACTCCTCTAATCACCTTTGTTTGCTTGCTTTCATATTGTTATTACAGGAAATGAACTGTACACAACAGCTGAGAGACTAGAACAATGAACCTCATCTCCCAGAATCAACAATGAGTCTCATGGTCGTGTTATGAATTCATGGACAAATCTAAGATGTTTTGTCCATAAATAGTTCAGTATGTATCTCTGAAAGATAAAGACTCTAAAATATCACCACAATATTATCACCATACCAAAAATTAATGGTAATTCCATAAAAGTCACAAACATTCCACTATTGTCCCCATGTTTCATAAATTTGTTTAACATATTGTTTGTCCAAGTAGTATCCAAATAAGGTCCATGAATTGCAACTGGTTGATATTTCCATAAAGTCTCTTTTAATCCATAGACCTCTAAGGATAATTTTAGTGAATTTTTAAAATAATTCAACAACCTTTAAAGCTGTAGGAAACCTTGTTCATTTAGGACCAGAAAAAGCTACAGTTTGATTTGTTCACGAATTGGTCTGCAAACATTGTTATGTCAGATAAAATAACTTAATAATTCTCATTTTTAAATGATTTTTGTCATAACTGGAGCAAAAGCTTCTGATCTCTAAGGAAGATGTCATCTTTAATTTTCACCAAATTGAGAGAAGCAGGAAAGATGTTAGAATTGAAATCATCAACATTATAGCAAAGAAAAAACAGTCCTAGTTTCTGGACGTTAATTCCTTCTGTCCTAACAAACTCATGTCAAGGAACCATTTCAGAAAAGGAAGTGAGAGGGGGAGAAAAACACATTTCTTTATATTCGACCTATGTTACAGGAAAGTTTGCCTAATCTCTCCCCCTTCGTGAGCTATCATAATATACAATTTATGGGGGAGGGGCGGCATCAGTTAGAAATGTATTTAGCCACAAATAACAGAAACCTAACCAAGAGAAACTAAACAAATAGAGATGTGCTTTCCTCATATTACCAGAAGTCCTGGGTTCTTTAGTCCAAGGTTGGAAGAGCTATTCTATGGTGTCCTCATGGACCTAAGCTACTTCTCCCTTTCTGCTCGGCCATCTTTTGTGTGTAGCTTTAGTCTTCGTGGTGACAAAATGGCATTAAGTGTCCCATGTGAAGACATGCAGCACAGGGGTACATGCTGAGTGGATCTAACTGTGAGATTAACCAAATCTTTCTGAGATTAAAGTGAAAGCACTTTCTAGAATCAGTGTCAGGATTAAATAATAGAGCATAGCTGAAACACCAGCGTCAATGCCTGACACCCCAAACTATTTATCATGAATCTCATAGTGACCCTTATCAAGTTCACTCCAACTTCTAAAGTGGGGTTTTAAACCACGTGGTCCAACTCTAAATCCAAAGCTCTAGCCACTTCATCACTCTGTTCTCCACATTTACTACTCAGTGAATCAAGAATCGATCCCTCCACTTAAAAGGCATCTAGGTAAAGAGTGGTCCCAAAATTACTCATATGTTTAGTCCCTGAGATTCCCAAAGAGAATAAATATCCCTAACATGGTGGCAAGATTGTCAACATTTTAGTAGGTACTTTCACCAATTTCATGTCAACCTATTAAGAAGACCAAAATCGCTCTATCCAAGCCTCAGAAGACATCTGTGATTAATATCCTCCCATGTGAACTGAGAAAAAGTCAAATAAAGTAGCCTGTACATAATAATCAACCATTGTCACATCTCAACTTTGAGTAAGGAAGGGAAGTTGTATTTAACGATGTGAAACGTACTTTTAGTGCCTCAGCTTAAAGAGTCAGCCTGTCAAAACAACCATTAATTTTCCCCACCACTCCCCATCCCTGCTGGAAGTGGACGCTGTACTGATGTTTTACATAAAAGCTTCCCCTTCTACTCTTTGTTCTCAGCGGCCTACATGATTCAGGCAGTGGTTTCCCGAGAAACAGCTGAGATGGGAATTGTCCGGAACTGAAGAGGATGTTCCTTGGTCTTCTGTGGGTCTACCTTGGAAAGGGCGCGCCCTTACATAAAGTCGGGGGCCCAGGAAACCTAAATCCCTCACTGAACCTATTCCTACCGTCTCCATAGCTGAAAGCTTGAAAACAAAACCAACAAACAAACATGGAGCGCATGCGTATTCTAAGCTGTTACTGAAACTCCACCTCACATATAGGAAGTGCCCTACTTAAAGCTCGAGACCCAGGCAGCCTCACCTGAGATGCGCACGAGTCAGCAAACGGCCACCTGGCCGCAGCTGAGTATCCTTTTCAATTTAGCCAGACACAGTTGGCTCTAAAGAGCAATTGGGAAGCAGCAGATCTTAATGAGACCTCTCTGCCCGGACATGGAACCCCGATGGGAGGATGGGAGGAAGACAGGAGGGCTGGCTAACCGTTACTAGTTTGTTGACTAGTTACTGAACCCATCCACGTGTACCATTGGACCTTCACAGCGGACATGGGGCAAACCCAGGTCTCTCTGACCCAAGCCCATGCTTTTTCAACCACACTTACGTAAATCATTATGGTTTTAATGAAATGATGAAGAATTTTTATTCTAAATCGATTGATAAATATTTACTCCTCCAGACCTAATATTGTTAAATAAAATAGGAAATGTAAGCTCCCACAACACTTAATACTGCATCTGCCCCAGGAAACCAGAACCAACCTAGGCCAGTATGGGTCCTAGGGGGCATTAATTTGTAATCTTTTTTAAGCTGAACACCTATGCACCCCCCCCCCAAAAGGGAGATATGGCAGACAGAGACTGCTAGTTTTCACCCCATATCCTGTCCTTCTTTGGTAACAGAACCCCAATTTTTGCTAGGCACATTACCTCCTGGCTAAGATTACATTTTTTTTTTAAGTCTCCCTTGCAGATAGCTGTGGTCATGTGACTACTTTTTTGGCAATGAGATGTAAGAAGCATTATGTGCTGTTTTCAGAGAGTCTCCTTTTTAAAAAGGGGACCAGACCTTCTCTTTCCCTTTCTCAGTCCTCCTGCCTGGAACACAGATGTGATGGCTGAAGTTCTGGCAGCCATTTTCTACCATGAGAACAAATGCCAAACCCTAGGGATGATGGATGGAAGGGCTAACAGGAAACTTGTTATTTTTAGACTCCTTGTACACAAGAAAATAAAATCGGGAATGTTGAAATCACTATCGTTTTGGCTGGATAGGATTTATTCATCTTAGGAATGTCAGCCTCTTAAATGCTATTTCATTAAAATCTCTAACAAATTGAAAACACAGAGAAACCTGGTTGTAATTTATGTATCAGTGGGCAGCACAAGCTGGGGAGAGGGACCTGGGGAGGTACACTGGATAATAAAGCAGTGCCCTGAGTGGTTAGCTGGCCCAGCCCAGTAAGGAGGAGCAGCTATTCCCATCCCTGTGGCACACTGTGGCAGGTCCTCCATCATCAAAAGCAATGCAAAATCCCTGATGGAATCTTGAGTGGGGGGGAGAAAAAAGTTATAAAGGGTTGGGGGAGGGGGACAATTAGGGAAATCAGAAGACAGAGTGTGTCTCAAATAATGTTAGGGATCAATGCTAATTTTCTTGCATATAATCGTGATAATTATTGGGGATTCTAGATGAAAGTATCCCGGGTATTCACTATATTATTCTTTCAACTTTTCTGCAGTTCACAATTTTTTCAAAAGAAAAAGCTAGGGGTTGGGAGGAGAAAAGAGAAGGGACTGAGGAGAAATGGACCCAAGTTAAGAATCAATCCCTGTCATCTTACTACTAAAAGTAGTAAGATGTTTGGGGAGAAACTACTATTTCAAAGCTTTGGTAATGGTCACTGTCCAAGTACTTTTTTTTTTTTTTTTAAGATTTTATTTGGGGGAGGGGGCATGCAAGCAGGGAGAGGGGCAAAAGGAGAGGGAAAAAGAGAATCCCAAACAGACTGCACAGAGGGTGGAGCCCGACGTAGGCCTCAATCTCACCACCCTGAGATCATGACCCTAACTGAAATCAGGAGTCAGACGCTTAACCGACAGGCACCCCTCATGTACTTTTTTTTAAGTTTGAAATTATTCAAAAATCTTTTTTTTTTAAAGATTTTTTAATTTATTTATTCGACAGAGATAGAGACAGCCAGCGATAGAGGGAACACAAGCAGGGGGAGTGGGAGAGGAAGAAGCAGGCTCATAGCGGAAGAGCCTGATGTGGGGCTCGATCCCATAACGCCGGGATCACGCCCTGAGCCGAAGGCAGACGCTTAACCGCTGTGCCACCCAGGCGCCCCTCAAAAATCATTTTAATCCCTATGGAAAGCATTCATTCATATTACATTTATTTATGGAGCAGCTTCTACGGCTTATCATCTCTGCCTATCGTGGAAGAAATAAGAGAAATGAGACACAACTTCTATCCTTAGAAACACAGCAACCAGTGGAGAAAACAAACATTTAAATAGAAAGCATTTTCTGACAGCATGGTGAGCTGAGGTACGTTACCCTTGTCTTTAGCTCCCAAACGTTTCTTAAAGATCCTTTGGGTTAGGGGCAGACCGGCAGTAGAGAACCAGCACATGAACCCCACGTGCCCATCACACACTGGGTATTGCTGAGTCTGTAGTTGGGCAAACAGCATATGTGCATTTCAGGACTGGACAGTGTTAAATAGCTCCCAACTTGCTGAAGAGCTCGCTTTCTTCTGGAATCCATTCGGGAGCTGAAAGAGAAATTCCTGTGCCCCCTACAGTTGCTCATTGTGAAAAGCGGGCACCAACAGAGACAAGAGGAGCAAGCCAGCTGTCTGACAAGCAGAGCAGGGCAATTGAAGCAGGGCAGAGCTGCCATGCAAAGGCGCCCCAGGTAGGCTTCTAACCAGAGAAGGAGCAGTTCCAGAATAAACCATGGCCAAATTCTGAGAGACTTAAAAATTTGTTCAGAACAAAGAGAGGAGCCAAAAGACTTTAAATGGGCCTAGAGTCTTCTGAAGTCTCTAAACTTCATTTTATTTTTTTAAAGATTTTGTTTATTTATTTGACAGAGAGAGAGAACACAAGCAGGGGGAGCGGCAGGCAGAGGCAGAGGGAGAAGCAGGCTCCCCACCCAGCAGGGAGCCCAACGTGGGGCTTGATCCCACACGACCTGAGCTGAAGGCAGGTGCCTAACCAACTGAGCCACTCAAGCGCCCTCTAAACTTCATTTTAAGTCATACGGTATCCACTTCTTCCTACATCTTCTAGAAACTAGTTTTGTAAGCAATGTGATTCTCTGTTAATAACGAGAGGATTTTTGGAACTGGTATTTGCCAAAGTGTTCATGAGTTATTAATGGGCTTTATGGGAAAAAAAATGATTACATGGTCAAGAAAATTTGAGAAGTACCAGATTAAATAAAGACAAAGAAGTTTATTTACTATAAGATTTTTCAGAGTCCTTAATCTGCTAATATTCACTTTGAGTCTCTGTGAGTAGAACACGCTATGCAGCATTTCCCAAAGCTCTTTCCCCCCGGAATTCTTTCATCAGACAGCACCTCATAAAATCAATGCTCTTTCCTTTAGGTCGCGGACTGTGTTGTAACTTATCTCGGTATCCAGTCTGTCCTAGATCACTAGCCTTCCCTTACCAGCGCATTGCGTCCTGACTGGGGTATATCGTCAAAGAGCATCACTGTGCATTCACGTGGGGATTTCCTCGCCTCCCAACACTTTTTGTTCCAACACTGAGACATGGCATGAACATATAAAAACACTGAGACATGGCATGAACATATAAAAAGAAAACCAAGAGAACCTGTCAGCTTCGCAAACAAGAGTAACACCTCTGAGGGCACAACGTGAAGTTGGAAGCCAAAGTGATCTGCAGGTAATCACAGGGCCGGCTCCACTTCCAGAGCAGGCCGGACAGCCGGACATGTTAGGTCCCGTGGGATCAGAGAGGCTAACAGTGTCTCATTGAAGGGAGGGACCTGGAAGCCAGACTTGCTTCTCAAAACTCAGGAGCTCGGGTACGGCGGTCCCAACAGCAAAAGAGGATTGGAAATAAAAGCTGAAACCAGCAGTTACCTGAGGACTAGAGGTTACACAACGCCACACACCTAAGCAGACAGCGAGAACAGTCCCGACCGGCTCAAGCTTCCGCTTCCGCCTGCGGCCGGATGTGCAATCCCATGATGACCCGATGGGAAGAGAGCCCTGAGCTGACACAATAAACCACTAGGGGTGGGGAGGAGAGGGTGCGAGCACAAAGACAGGAAGAAGAGCGCCTTGGTGATGCCTTTTCCTCACACACACTCAGCTCAGGATACTCTACAATCTCCGCCCCAGGCCTCAAGCCCCAGCTCAAAGGTCACTTTCTCAGTGACTCTTACCTGATTCCTCCAAATAGAACCGTCCCTCACCCTCTGCGTTGCCAACCCCCCGCCACCCTACTCAGGGAACGGTAGTCAGAGTACTCTCCACGTCGTTGTCTGCAGGTCTGAACTTCCATGCGGCCAGATGCTCCCTGTGGGAAAGGCCTGGGTCCTGTCCCCGCCGTGTCCCAGCTCATCACAGTGACTGGCATGAGGACACACCACGGAAGCTTTCTGCAGCCGTGAGGACTGTCATCTTAGACCTGTTTGGGTAAGCCAACTTTCTGAAATGAGATTTGGGTATTGTCTGTGGAGGGGCCTGTAGGAGACGTCACTGAAGATCTCTTTTATAGAGTGACAGCCAGATCACACCATTCCAGGTCTGTGAAAGTGGAATGAGGCGGAGGCATTGATGGCAAAAACATGCTGTATAGACGGGTGAGCTCCTATGCACTTTTTTAAAAAATAGCTTTGTTATCGTATTATTCACATGCTATAAAATTCATCCATTTTAAGTGCACATCCATTTTAAAATCACAGTTCAGTGATTTTTTTAGTTTACTTAAAGTTGTGTGACTGTCACCAAAATCTGGTTTGAGAACATTTTCTTCACCTCAAAATGAAACTCCATAGCTGATAGCTGGTACTCGACATTCTCCGCCCCCCCCCCACACCTACCCCCAGACCTCACCAAATACGAATCTACTCTCTGTCTCTACACATTTGCCAATTCTGAACATTTCATATAAATGAGATCATGCAATACATGGTCTTTTATGACTGGCTTCTTCCACTTGGGGAAGTGTGTTCCAGGTTCCCCCATGTTGGAGCCTGTATCAGTATTTCATTCTTTTATGGCTGAATAACATTCCATTGGATGGAGATACCACATTTTGTTTATCTATTCTGTTAGAAATGTGAGTTGTTTTTAGTTTCTGGCTATTGTGAATAATGCTGCTTTGAACAGGAATGTACAAATTTTTGTCCAGATATACATTTTTATTTCTCTTAGGTACATACCTAGGAGTGGAATTGCTAGGCTATATGGTAACTCTATGTTTGACATTGTGAGGAAATACCAAACTGTTTTCAAAAGTGACCACACTATTTTACATTCCTGCCAGAAATGTATGAGGGTTCCAACTTGTACACATCCTTCCAAACACTTGTTTTCTGTCTTTTTTATCATAGCCATACTAGCGGATGTGAAGTGGTATGTCACTGTGGTTTTGATTTCCCTAATGACTAGTCACACGGAGCATCTTTTCTTGTCCTTACTGGCTATTTGTAGATCTTCTTTGGAGAAATGTCTATTGAAATCCTTTGCCCATCTTTAAATTGAGTTATTTCTCTTTTTATTAGAGTTGGAGGTTACTTTATATATGGTGAATGAAAGTCCCTTATCAGAAATATGATTTGCAAGCATTTTCTCACATTCTGCTGGTTTTCCTTTTACTTTCTCAGTGGTGTCCTTTAAAGCAAAAATGTTTATCATTTTGTTGAAATCCTAGTTATTTTTTCTTTTGTCACTTGTGCTTTTGATTTTTTGTCTAAAAACCAGTTGCCTGGGGGCGTCTGGGTGACTCAGTCAGTTAAGCATCTGACTCTTGATTTCAGCTCAGGTCATGATCACAGGGTCTTGGAATCGAGCCCCATGTCAGGCTCTGAGCTCAGCTTGGAGTCTGCTTGGGATTCTCTCTCCCCCTCTCCCTCTGCCTCTCTCTCTGTCTCTCAAATAAATAAACAGATTTCTAAAAAAAGAAAAAAAAAACAAAGGAAAGAAAGAGAAAAGAAAAGAAAAGAAGAAAAAGGAAAAGAAAAGAAAAAGGAACAGTCGCCTAACCCAAAGTCATAAAGATTTGTTCCCATATTTTTTCCAGGAGATTTATAGTTTTAGCTCTTCTATCATCCATTTTGAGTTAATCTGTGTGTGTGTGTGGTGTGGGGTAGGGCTCTAAAGTCATTAATTTGTATGTGCATATCCATTTATCCCAGTACCATTTCTTGAAAAGACCATTCTTTCTCTATGTGATTTCCTGGGTTGAACATAAATATGGGGGTTTATTTCTGGACCCGTAAGTCTATTCCACTTACCTATATATCTATACTTACGCCAGTAACACACTGTCTTGACTACTGTAGGTTTGTAGTAACTTCTTCAATCTGGAAGTGAGTCCTCTAACTTTGCTCTTCTTTTTCAAGATCGTTGGATTTAATCTGGGTCTTCTGCATTTCTCTATGAATTTTGTGATCAGCTTGTCAATTTCTACAAAAACGTCAGCTGTGATTTGATGAGGATTGTAAGGATTGTACTGAATCTGTAGATCAGTTTGGGTAGTATTGCCGTCTCAACAATGTGAAGTCTTCTCATTAATGAACATGATGTCTTTCCATTTATTTAGATCTTTGTTTTCTTTCAATAGTGCTTTACAGTTTTAATTATATAAGTCTTAGATTTCTTATGTTAAACAAATATGTAAGTATTTTATTCTTGTTGATGCTATTGTCAATAGAATCATTTTCTTTTTTTTTTTTTAAGATTTTATTTATTTATTTATTTATTTATTTGACAGAGAGAGACGGCCAGCGAGAGAGGGAACACAAGCAGGGGGAGTGGGAGAGGAAGAAGCAGGCTCCTAGCGGAAGAGCCTGATGTGGGGCTCGATCCCAGAACGCCGGCATCACGCCCTGAGCCGAAGGCAGACACTTAACGACTGTGCCACCCAGGCGCCCCAATAGAATCATTTTCTTAATTTCATTTTCTGACTATTCATTGCAAGTGTATAGAAACACAATTGATATTTGTACATCGATCTGGCATCTTGGTCCTTCCTAAACTCATTTATTAGTTCTAATAATTTTTTAGTGGATTCTTTAGGATTTTCCACATGGAAGATGATATCATCTGCAAGTAGAATATCTTATTTCTTCCTTTACAATCCAGATGCCTTTTATTTCTTTTTCTTCCCTAATTGTCTTAGCTAGACTCCTCAATATAATGTTGAATGGAAGTGGTGAGAGCTTGTTTAGTTTATGACCTTGGAGGGGAAGAATTCAGTCTTTCACAGTTATGATGTTCATCAAGGGTTTTTCATAGATAGCTTTTTTCAGGTTCAGGAAATTACCTTCTTATTTCTAGTTTGTTGAGTGTTTTTATCATAACAATGTTGGACTTGGTAAAATGTTTTGTCAATATACTATGTGCTTTTGTTTATTTATTGCTGTGTCACAAATAACCCAAAACTTAGTGACTTAAAACAACATTCCTTTTACTGACTCTCAATTTGGTAGGTCAGCAATATGGGCTCGGCTAGATTATTCTTCTCCTGGGCTTGCCTGGGACTGGAGCTGGATAGTCTAAGATGGCCTCCCTCATATGTCTGGCAGTTGGTGCTGGCTGTCAGCTGGGTATTTTTCATGTGATCTGTCATTTTCCAGGTGACTCAAGCAAACTTCTTTACATGGCAATCTCAGGGCAATGATGCAAGAAAATTAGAGCAGAAGTTGTAAGTGCTCTTGAGGCCTTGCTTGGAAATCGCACTGTTCAATTTGCCAAAGCTAGTTGCAAAGTGCAGCCCAGATTCAAGGGGTGGTATACGAGGCTTCACCTGCTGTTTGGAGAAGTGGCATTTTGATCCACCATACCCATTAAAGGTCCTGTATTCCCTCCTCCTGAGAGTCTGAGTTACATCTTCCCATAATCTTCCTTCCCCGTTCTTCTTTCTTTGAAATTCTGGACACAGAATTTTCTTGGGCAGATAAGAACCAATAAAGATCATTTGTTTTGTGGTTTATAACCTTCTTCTCAAGGGAGAGAAAGAAACTAAATAAAATTTCACTCTTAGAAGATAAGCAGAAATGTCAGATCTGTGCGATGATAAAGAGCAATTTAATTTACTGTTTGGTACCAGCTCTTGTAAATGCAATGAAGAAGCATAATCTGGATGATTGTAAACAGAATTCAGTTTTTTCTGTTTTCTGCTCTGAGCCTGCTGTTTCTCCTAACTAATTACATTTACATGATTTGTTTGTTAATTGTTTAGAAGCAGCTGGTCCAAAATAAATAGAGACAATGATAGTAATTTGCATATTTTTTATTATAATTAAAGTTCCAGACACAAGGTTGAGTCCTTACAATGTAGAGCAGTTATGTAAGACTCTGTTTTGCAGAATGCGCCCATGGAAAGCAAAGAATGTTGACACATTGGATTTATTCAATTGCCTAGAACCTAAAAGTTAACTGGAATTTTCAGCACTCCGTTGTGAAAGAAAAAAGAAGCAAGTCATTAGAAAACCTTGACAACTCCACTGACTTATTAAAAACAAAACAAAACAAAACTTCTTTCTATAAGCAGGACACGTTCAGTTTCAACCTCTTGCAATTAAAGAGAGGCACTCGGGCCTGTAAGTCAAAAAAAAAGAGGTTTACTTTTAATCAGTGTAAGGATGAATGAGGCATATTTAAAAAGTTTAAACATCAGAATGGAAACAAAGGACCCTCTGGCACTCAGAGACATCGAGTAATCTTGATAGCCTTATCAGTCCAATAATTCAAGGGAGTTAGGATTTATTTTTGTTTAAAGTAGAGCCAATTTTATTGTTATTGACAATAATAGCTACCACATATTGAATATTATCACATGTTTTGCTGTATTATATAAATTATTTAATCCCCAGGACTACTCTCTCTGTTAGTTTCCTAGGGCTGCCGTAACACAGCGCCACAGACCGGGTGAGCCTTAAGAAGACAGATTTATTTTCTCACAGTTCTGGAGGCTAGAAGTCCCAGATCAAGGTCTCCTACCAAGGGCTGTGAGGGAAGGAGCTGCTCCAGGCCTCTCTCCTTGGCTGTAAATGGCCATCTTCTCCCTGTGTCTTCACATCATCTTCCCTCTGTATGTGTCTGTGTCCGAATTCATACAAGGACACCACTCATATGCACTAGGGCCCATCCTAATGAGCTCATTTAAACTTTAAAGACTCTGTCTCCAAATATAGTCACATTCTGGAGACCCTATCTCCAAACACAGTGCCGGGGGTTAGGACTTCAACATGTGAATGGGGAAGAAGGACACAATTCAATCCATAACAGCTGAGAAGATAGGCCCAGAAAGATTCCTGTTTGTTCAAAGTCTCCAGCTAGTGGTAGTAGAGTGGAGACCAACTCACATCTGTTGAGTTCCCCAGCCCAGCTGTTAACCATGGCACTACACTACCGCCCTTCGTCATAGTCAGATGGATCTTTTCTCATCAGTGTGCCCACCAAGCTCAGGCATCCATGCCCCCAGGGCTGCATTACCTCACACCAAGTACACCTCCCACACTAGCTTCCAGTTGTCCCCACTCTGCCCCCACTCCAGGTCCAGTTGAATGTTCTAGCCAGGACTTTCCCCCATGAGGGTCCCCAAATGGTTCCCCTTATTTCCAGCCCCCACCTTCCCGGCTTCCGTCACTACCATCTCCACCTGCCAAACACCCACAAGTGACACACCCCCAGCTTTCTTTGTATCATATTTATACTTTATCTCACAAAAACTCCCTGGGCTTTCTAAGGTCTCGACCCACTAGCCAGTAAATGAAACCGAGAGAATGAACTCAGGAGAACATTTAAGAGGTGCGTGCTACACACCTGTGCCTGCCTCACAACTCGCCTGCGTCCTGGGCCTTTGCTGACTCTCACGCCCTTCCCCAGCAGAGCGACCTCCCCATCCCTGGTGCCCCACAGGGGCCAGATGGGCTTTTATCAGACACCAGCACTACCTTATTGTGACTATTTATTTTCATATCTGCCTTTCCACCAGACTGAGATAGAAACAATGTCTTCTTCGTCTCTGAATCTCAGGGCTCAGCATTTCGCCTGTACTTATTGGCAAGTATTTAATGCGTGCTTGGTGAATGAATTAGTGAATGAGTGAAGTTTCTACCCTCTACGTCAAAATACTTCTTCACCCAGCCAAATGATGCATAAAATCAGAATATTCAATATTATGAGAGTTTCTTCTTTTGATGTAAGAGTGCCTTAAATTAAAGGATGAACACTTGTCAGTTGCTTACGCCTCGGCGTGAGTGATTTCCTTAGGGGAAGGTGTACGGAGTTATTAGGAGAAATGATTGCCTGAGGTACCTAATAAGGGGAGAAGAAAGGGGGAAGATACAGAAGGATAATCAGAAGAGTAGAGCAGCTTTTTCTCTTCAACAGCTTTCCCGAGGAGCAGCCCTGGTTGCCATAGCAACAGCAGCACTTGGCAGTACTTCCTTCCAGCTTCCTACCTGTCAGGGAGGAGGAAGTGAAAGCCACAACCTGTTACCCAGCAGGGCATCCTCCTGGCCTCTCTGGAGAGTGCAGTCGGGGAGGCGGGAGCGGGGAGACCCAGGGAGAGGGCAGCCTGCACCCAACCAGCAAGGGTGGCAGCGGCAAAGGAGACGAGCTCAGGGGGGCGGGCCCACACTGCTGCCAGGGGGTGAAGGCTAAGGCGTGGGCGCCAGTGACACGGGAACAGGGCGTAAGCTGCCACAGTCGGCAAATAATCGCAGCTGGGGCAACAGTTCTTGGAACTGATTACCCAGAGATCCTCTGACTTAATTGATTTTATACGACCTCCTGACTGCAAAATTGGGAGCCTCAAACAATAAGGGCAATTTTCAAAGGACAGCTGCTTGCTCAAATGGACGCCCCACACAGAATTGTTTACTGGAGCTTCTAATGACTTGTTCTTCTCCACTAAGCCAGAAAATGTTTTTCTAAACAAGAAATGGGGGAAATGCCAGATCTATGAATAGGAGATTGTGCATGAGGGTGTTGCTACAGTGTGTAATTAGTAGTCTCCCTAATCAAATCAGCAGCTTTATTGTAAGATTTGCCCATTTCCCCAGCAGAAATTTGATTTGAAAATGCTAAGAAAAGTCTCACGTTTCTAGGATCTTCTTTCTTTCTGCCCATTCTAAGTCTTGAGCATAACTCAAGTCAACAGCAGTTTTTTTGGCAAGGGATAAGAAAAGGGAGAGTTGGAGGTAATCAGAAATTACATTTGATACATGTATTCATCAGTTTAATTCATGTATTGCTGTGTCACCAACAACTCAAAATGAAGATATAAGGAAATTGTGAATTCAGAAAAAAAATTTGGAGCTTATAAAGGTTTTCTTTTAGAGAGAATTTTCTTTTGTATCAACGCCAAAGAGAAAACTTATCCAAACAATTCCTAGAGTTGATCACGGTTCATTGAGGAACAAAACAGCAGAAACATATAATTTCGTTGGCAACTCCCACCAAGTACAACCTCTCATTACCAGCAACAAGCCAAATAATTTACTTAGCAACCCTGCTGCTGGCATTTAGCCTTTGTCTTTCTCACATCTGGTGCTCCAAGTATGATGCATTTAATAAACATGTTGATAAGCTGATAATTTATTTCTGGCACTATTTTTGCTTCTTCTTACACCAAACTTCATTCATGGGGTGGAAACATATTGATTGTCTCATTGTTAAGTGACCTTTCTTACTATGCTGATATGAGATTTTACAAAGCATGCGAATGAGCTTGGTCTTAGAAATCAAGCCTAGTATCAGCCATAGGCTGACATTCTGTACCACAGCCAGAAGTGAAGCAGCCAGTCAAGGTGCAGTGGGAGTGAGAGCCACCTCCAAGCGTTCCCTGAAGGCATCTCGGAGTCACAACAACATGGGGAATTGATGTATCCGTGACCTCTAGATGACAATGCACCATGTTTCATTTTACCACTACATGTTAAGTTGGACAAATAGAGCTAATTTGATTTGGTTTATGAAATTTTTATGTAAAAAATGAGCAGATGGAGATGCCAGATAGTTCCAGAAACAACCAAAGATTGTTTGATATGTCTTCTAAAACAGAGGTTCGTTCTACAAAATCTAAATGGACCTTCTTTGCATAAAGATGTCATCCAGGCATCCATGAGACTGCCATCGACTCCATGATGGGACAGAATGCACCAGTGGCCAGTCTTCCGTGGACAAGAGCTCAGCTCCTCGAGGGGCAGGCAGGCAGATCAATTCAAAAGTATGCTATGGTAGGGGCGCCTGGGTGGCACAGCGGTTAAGCGTCTGCCTTCGGCTCAGGGCGTGATCCCGGCGTTATGGGATCGAGCCCCACATCAGGCTCCTCCGCTATGAGCCTGCTTCTTCCTCTCCCATTCCCCCTGCTTGTGTTCCCTCTCTCGCTGGCTGTCTCTGTCTCTGTCGAATAAATAAATAAAATCTTTAAAAAAAAAACAAAAGTATGCTATGGTAGACAAACACCTAGACCGGGAGTAGCGGCAGCCTGATTCTACTCCTAGCTCTGCCACCAACAAACTGTCACGTAACCTCAGTCTCTGAGTCTCTAGGTCCTTTCTCACAGATCTACACCTAGGTGGTTCTGCTGATCGGGGAGAGGTGCAACTGAGCTCAGCTGGGGTCCACTGGCAGCTCATCTGGGGGCTGGCAGTTCTTTGTTTTTTTTTTTTTTTTAAGATTTTATTTATTTGACAGAGACACAACGTGAGAAAGAACACAAGCAGGGGGGAGTGGGAGAGGGAGAAGCAGGCTTCCCGCTGAGCCAGGGAGCCCGATGCGGGGCTTGATCCGACAACCCCGGGATCATGAACTGAGCCGAAGGCAGACGCTTAACGACTGAGCCACCCAGGTGCCCCGGGGGCTGGCAGTTCTAAGATGGCTTCAGTTGTGACAAACTAGTTCCGTTTCAGATTTATCTCCACCTCCAGCAGGCTAGTCCAAGATTGTTCTTATGGTGGGGGGTGGGGGGGATGAGGGAGAAACAGGGGAAGAGAGGAGGGAAGAAGGGGAGAGGAGGGAAGGGAAGAGAATAGAGGGGATAAGAGAAAGAGTGAGAGAGGGAGAGAGGGAATGAGAGAGAGAGTGAGCGAGAGACAGAGACAAAGACAGAAAGAGAATATGGTCTCTTGAGAGAACTGGCCGTCTAACACCTCTACCACATTCTTTTGGTGTGCCCTTTACACAAATTTGTTTTGAGTAATAAGCGAGTCAGTCTCTTTGTAGAATTTATACAGTAAATTGTGAAATGTCATGAAGTAGATCTAATAAGACATCCCACACATCCTGTCTTAGTTCTGTCCTCCATAAGATACACAGACTTATATCCTCGCGAGAGATGAAGTCAGTAATGACATCTGGGGGCAGGGAATGTCATGTGAGATATCTTACGTGCTTCTGCCCCGTTCCACAAAGCTTTGCGGTGGCTTGGTGCAAGAATTCATGCACAAAAATGCCAGCATACCATAAATACAAATGATGAATATGAACTGAGAAAAACACAATTGATAGTAGGAAATCAAGACCCAGGGTTCGGCGTGGTAAGGGACACTAACCCAAATACTCAAGCCATAAGGACAATATCACGACTGTAGTCGAGTCTTATGTTTGGTTCTGTGTTTCCTAGAAGAAAACAAAAAAAGATGTGTTTCCTCAAGTATGGCATGTAAGTTGATCCATGAAGGCCCAAGCCTGCCAGCACACCTGCCCTCCCCACCCTCTGGGCACTGACTGCGGAGAAGCCCGTCAGCAGGTGCAGTGTGAGGCACTTTCCTGTCCGTGGTCTCGCCAGACTGCACGGAGTGCTCGGGATGGCTGGGAGGCAGGCAGGGAGGGCCCTGGGCTCTCAGCTGCGAGGTGCAGACTGTGGTCAGAAGAACCGGGGTTTACGAAACAAGAGGAAGGGAAGTGAGACGGATTTCTCCGTTCATGCCAGTGACACAAAGTTTCCTTTTTAAATAAATTTAACTTTAAAAAAAGAAGTCAACATCGATATCAATATCAAGGGCACAGACGATACATAGGTAAGGCAAACTTGGGCAGGTATGCCGTGAGCACCTGACGTCTGAGAAGCAGCTTTCTGGGATGTCCCTTTATGAGCAGCAGTGGTTCCCAGAGAACTTTCCAGGGTAAGTTAGTAGCAAATACCCCTCTGCCTAGAGTCTGTGCACCGTAGGGACCCTGTAAGATGGTACGCCCTTATATTTACATTTATGTGTAAGCATATGAAATGAGTCAAGTTTTACTACTATTTAAATATTCTCATGGATACAGGTACTTCCCCTGCTTGGTCAGCTTGCCAGGTGTGCCCTCCCTGGGGCATCCCCCACCCCCCGTGGTTCTCTAGGTATCTGGGCACGGGGCGGGGCCGAGGGGGAGTGGAAGTTCCCTAAACAAGGAGTTGACACATTTTTTGTTGGTGGTGGTCGCTTTCACCCGATGGACACGCCGGAGTTCAGAGGTGTCTCAGTGGGTGTGATGCTCGGAGCATCTGGCTTCAACTAAACTATCTTTCCCAAACGGAGAGGATTAAAGACAAATCCCCCAAATAATAAGCACAAGCGAACAAAAAGGAAATGGCACAACCTGCCTGTCTCTGATCCTTCAGGTGGGCGAGCTTTTTCTCAGCCGCGTTGTGAGGTGAAGCACGGTTCTGATCTAGCCAACCAAACGTCGACCTCCAAACTTAAACGTAATAGAAAGACACTTAAAATATGGATTTAACTCCCCTCTTGTCAGTTATGAGCCTCGCCTTGAGTTTGCATTGTGCCTGTTCCATTAGCTACGGGAGCATGAAGCCATCAGGATTACAAGGCATTTTTAAAGGGAAGCAGCTTCAACAGCCATCATCATAATTGAGGGATACTGTTCTAGTCATGAATAAAATAAGAAAAAAGTCACTAATTTTTATCTGTATGTCATCCTTTTAAATTGCCATTTTACGCATGCTTTCTACTATAGATAATGTATTGATATCTCGGCATAGGCATCTAATTTATAAATAAATCCATACAGACTGGGAGAGCACGCAGATACATTTTTTCATTCATGAGGGATGTAATTAGAACCGTTGGGTTACTGCTGCTTTCATTTAGAAATCAGCTGGTTGAATGGGCTTCTTAAACTTAGAATCACTATGTTTGGAGAACACCCACATAATAATTATTTTCATATGAAAACAGTTGACTGAAGACTCGTCTCCCCGGCGTGGGTGATGGCAGCTGCTTCCCCCCGTGTCCACATCGGCCACCCGGCTGCCCCCCGGGGCCCGTGAAGACCAGCCGCCTCCACCACGGCCCCTTCTGCCTCTCGGTAGCTCACAATGAAGCTCCGTCATTTCTGGAAGGAGACGTGCCCGGCAGATGAAGCAGGAAGTGTGGCGGGAGGGAAGAATGGGTGGCGTTGGGCCACATGCTGCCAAGGGGGTTGTGAGTGTGGTTCTGGTTGGTGAGAACGCTGCGACTCGCTCCTCCATCCTCAACAAAACCAGGGCAGCTGCAGGTGTGGGAATCACCGCAGCACTGTGACACTGGCTTCAGTTTCCGAGGAAGAACTGTTGAACTGAACCCATAAACTAAATAATGATAATGTAGGTGGCCTCCTTGTTCAGCTGCCTCTTCCGGAGCATGCTGCCGAGGGAGAGATCTGTAATGCGGTTTCTCCAGACAAGGATGTGGATGGCTTTCACGTCATTCATGTAGGGCGAGTGCGTCCAGACCAGTACTCCATGTTACTGACGACCTCAGGAATGTCTAGGAAATAATTAAGCAAACTGGCCTTCCCACCCCAGGGAAGAATGTGGTTGTGGCTGGAAGGTCAAAAATGTTGGAATGCCCATCGCGATGCCACGACGCACAGATGGGGCGCATGAATGACCTGGAGAGGATGAGATTATAACAGCTCATCCATACGCTCTCTACACACCCAAACATACAGTTCTGGCAGATACTGTGGTCTCTGCTGCAGGCAGACCAAATCTGATCACAGCAGATAAGATCAAGGAGGGAGCAGCTCCACATCACTCGGCATCAGGGAAATACAAACCAAAACCACAATGAGATACCACCTCACACCAGCGAGAATGGCTAAAATTAACACGTCAGGAAACAACAGATGTTGGCGAGGATGTGGAGAAAGGGGAGCCCTCTTACACGGTTGGTGGGAATGCAAGCTGGTGCAGCCACTCTGGGAAACAGTATATGGAGGTTCTTTAAAAACTTGAAAATAGAGCTACCCTATGACCCAGCAATTGCACTACTGAGTATTTACCCCAAAGATACAAATGTAGTGTGCAAAGGAGCACCTGCACCCCAATGTTTATAGCAGCAATGTCCACAGTAGCCCAACTATGGAAAGAACCTGAATATCTACAGATGAATGGAATCTTGCCATTTGCAAAGACATGGATGGAACTAGAAGGTATTATGCTAAGTGAAATAAGTCAATCAGAGAAAGACAATTATCATATGATCTCAGTCATATGTGGAATTTAAGAAACAAAATAGAGGATGATAAGGGAAGGGAGGGAAAAACAAAACAAGATGAAATCAGAGAGAGAAACAAACCATAAGAGACTCTTAACCATAAGAAACAAACTGAGGGTTGCTGGAGGGGAGGGGGATGGGGGATGCGGTAACTGGGTGATGGACGTTAAGGAGGGTACCTGATAAATGAGCACTGGGTGTTATAATAGACTGATGAATCACTGAACTCTATCTCTGAAACTAATAATACATTATATGTTAATTAACTGAATTTAAATAAAATAATTTTTTTTTAAAGGAGGGAGCAGCAGTCACCAATATGGGAATAAATGGGCTTCAGGATCCCATAACAGTTAACCCCAAGTTGGTTGGAGATGTGGATTTTTTTTTTAAAGATTTTACTTATTTATTTGACAGCAAGAGAGAGACAGCCAGCGAGAGAGGGAACACAAGCAGGGGGAGTGGGAGAGGAAGAAGCAGACTCCCAGCAGAAGAGCCTGATGTGGGGCTCGATCCCAGGACTCCAGGATCACGCCCTGAGCCGAAGGCAGACGCTTAACGACTGAGCCACCCAGGCGCCCCGGAGAGGTGGATTTTGAAGGAGTCAGAAAGAAAACCAGTGACATCACTACAGTCCTGGGGGTGTTGGTCCCATGACAGCAGCAATGCTAGTGAAGAGTACCATTATCGTTGCAAAAAAGGTGCTGAGGCTTGAAAAGCAAGAAGTATTGAAGCCTAAGGAGCTTGGAGTAGCTATTAATTGTTGTGTCTTCTGTCATGAACAACACTCCAAGCTAGTTGAAGAGGCAAAACAGGCCAACAGAAATGCAGTATTGTTTAGTTTATTTTACTGAAATGGTTTTAAATGGTTTAAAATGCTTTGTATTTACTAAAAGCTTAAATAGGTGGGTGTTTATGCACATGGTTCTCCAATACCTCACCTCGGAGCACACCATTGTCATTCTGGGTCATGTGATCCAGCCAAGAGAAGCCATTCGCCTAGTGATTAACATGGCGGACATTGTCACATTGAAAGCAGATGCTTAAATTCGCCAAGCCACTTCCGTTAAAATTTGCCTTTTCTAGGATTGCATTTCCCAAGTTGTTTTTGAATAAGAGTTGATACTCACTTTAGTTTCCAAAACTTTTGAGTTCAACTGGTCAAACCAAAGGAAAAATGTTGCTAGAGAAAATTAGCGAAATGATCAAAAGGAAGAAAGAAATGTTAATTTAGTTAAAAATGTTAATTTAGTTAAAAAAAACTACTCTAATTTACATATGTATTGTATGTAAAAACTATATGTTAATGGTGTCCTAAGCTGTCATTTGTGGCTTAGTCATTGAGAACATGTTTAAGGTTGTGAGGTTAGTTCTCTTTTTATGTGTTACATTCATGAGGTTTCCGATTTTTTTCCAGGATTGAAAGGCTTATTTTATAGATTATTGGTATGTATTGTCATATTTGGCTTCTTCTATATCCTTGAACTTCATTGTCACATCTTTGTACTGGTGGGGGTGTCCGCGTGGTTTCTTTGGTATATCTTGAAACCTATTTTTGAAAAACAAAACTTGGGCTTGATAATCATTAGGGCAGCTTGTGTAAGTGTGCAACTGACTTTTCCACTGAAGGCTTGTCAGCAGCTGCCTGCTTTTCTCTGATGTACCTGCTGGCTTTCCCTGATGGGCTTTTGAGAACTTGAGTTAATATTGAATTTAATCAGACTTACTGATTTAAACGGGTTTTTTGTAGTTTCATTCTTTTTTTTTTTTTTTTTTTTAATAAAACACTTCTGAGTGGTGTAGGGAAAAAAAAAAGACTGGTCTTAGTGTTAGTGGTGTAATCACAGAATGCATCACCCACACAGGCCACTTCCAGTTTGTGATATTAATGCTAGTGTACGTGAAGAAACTCACTTAACTATTTTCTACAGCCAACGAACAGGCATCCACATTTACTAAAGTCGGTTTCAAATCATTAATATTGAAGTAATACAAAAGGGGTTGCAGAGCACAGCCCTGCTTTGTGCTACTGGACACTGTTAGTTGAATCATCAAAAGATAAGCCGGAAACAATGTAAGTGTCTGTCGATAGATGAATGGTAAAGAAGATGTGTCATATATATTATATGTTATATATATATAATATTATTCACCCATGAGAAAGGAAATCCTGCTATTTGCAACAACATAGATGGACCTTGAGGACATTATGCTCGATAAAGGAAGACAAATACTGTATTATCTCACTTATATATGCAACCTAAAAAAGCAGAACTCATAAAAACAGTGAGTAGAATGGTGGTTACCAGTAACTGGAGGTGGAAGAACAGGAGAGATGTTGTTGAATGGTACAAACTTGCAACTCATGGATAAGTAAGTCCCAGAGATTTCATGCACAGTGTAGTAATTTATAGACAACAGCCCTGTATTATGAACATCAAACCTGCTAAGAGACTAGATCTTAATTTTTCCCACCACAAAAAAAGAAATGGTAATTATGTGATGTGACAGAGGTGCTAAGGGTCACTACAATAGTGATCGTGACTTGAATGGATATCAACAGCTCTGAATCCATATGGAACTCATTCAGCCTGAGCCAAAGCTGGCTACTGTCATAGAGCCACGTATTGAGGAGAGGTCGGTAAAAGTTTCGAGCAAGGTGGAGGATGCACCAAGACCATGAATGGAAAAGGCAAAGAGAAGCTCGTTCACTCCTCACACAAAATGTCGGCCTGGAAAGCCAGACTGCAGGATAGAGAGAAGAAAGTTATGACAATGAGGTGAAATGCCTACTGTGCATGAAATGGTTGTCATTTTAAAAATGGGGTCCCATGTTCTTTGAGTCTAATTGGATGGAACTGTGTCTATTGCTATGAATGTTTGTGCCCCCAAAATTCATATGTTGAATCCTAACCCCCAAAGTTGATGTTGTTAGGAGACAGGGTCTCTAAAGGTGTTTAGGTCATGAGGTATCCGCCTTATAGAATCAGAGCCTTCTAGAAAAGGCTGCACAGAAGCCCCTAGCCTTTTCCACCATGTGAGGACACAGGGAGAAGTAGCAGCTATGGACCAGGAAGAGGGCCCTCTCCAGAACACAACCATGTGGCACCTTGGTCTTGGACACTCCAGCATCCGGAACTGTGAGAAATAAATTTCCATCGTGTATAAGCCACCCAGGCAGTGGTATTTTGTCATAGCAGCCGGAATGAGCAAGACATCTGTGAAGTTCGTTTAAGTTATGCGGTTGATAAGGATCAGTGCTTATCAGTATGAAAAACTGCAGACTAGTTCTAGTGGCGAAAGGTATTCATCCACCATCTTATTTAAGCAATGAGGAATGTTACCAGATCTCAGCTGAAAGGGGCATGGGGCCTATCACATCTGAATCACCTTCCCAAGGGCCTTAAGAAATAGGTCCTTTGGGACACCAGGGTGGCTCAGTCATTTAAGCATCAGACTCATGATCTCAGCTCAGGTTTTGATCTCAGGGTCATGAGTTCAAGCCCCACATTGGGCTCCATGGTGGGCATGGAGGCTACAAGAAGGAAGGAAGGAAGGAAGGAAGGAAGGAAGGAAGGAAGGAAGGAAAAGAAAGAAAGAAAAGAGAGAAAGAAAGAAAGAAAGAAAGAAAGAAAGAAAGAAAGAAAGAAAGAAAGAAAGAAAGAAAGAAAGGTCCCTTAGGGAAGAACAACCTACAGTAAAACCAATAAAAGATGGTGTGTAACCTTGAAGACATGTAACTCAAAAGGGGGAAATGATGAAAGGAAGGAAGCATTCTTGGCTCGTAGGCATAGGCCATGGCCCCCACAGAACAGAAAAAGCAGAGTCAGAGAGTAAAAAGTTGTAACAGTTATTCTGGATCTTCCAAAGAAAGGACCTTCTGACATTTCCTTAATCTTTAGACCAAAGTAACCATAAACACAGATGAACCATAAATGAGGAAGGGTCTTTGGAGAATAATGAGCTCTCTCTGCTCTGCTTCCTCATGCATCAGGCAGTCTCCTAAGGAGTCTTTGGGCTCCCGCACAGATATGTACACCAGGAAGAGGATTCCTTTCCCCAGTGGCAGGAGCTAGACCTGGGCCAGGTGTGGCTCACTGCAAACAAATAAGTAGGATGGGGCACCTGGGTGGCTCATTCGGTTCAGCGTCTGCCTTCAGTTCAGGTCATGATCTCGGGATCCTGAGATCGAGGCCTGTGATGGGCTCCCTGCTCAGTGGGGAGCCTGCTGCTCCCTCTTCCTCTGCCCCTGCTCATGTACCCTCTCTCTTGCTCACTCTCTCTCTCTCAAATAAATAAATAAAATCTTTTAAAAAAAAATAAGTAGGACAGGACAACACCTGTGAGTTTAGTTCTTGTGAGTCCCTCCAAATCTGATTTTCCACATGTGTACAAATACAACTAGGCTGCATAACCAGCAAACTGAGCCTCCAGATCATCAAAAGCTCATGTCCCTCAAAATGATCTGCCTGCCTTATCTATTTCATCATTCATTAATGTGTTCAAATATTTATTGAGTACCCACTGTGTGCCAGGCAGTGTTCTGGGTGCCAGAATGAACAAGAGACAAAAATCCAGGTAGACAAAAATATGATAAATAGAATTATAGCGTTAGATAGTGAGAAGTACTATAACATGGTGGAGGAGAAAAACCTAACAGGGGGAAAGAGAGTGCCATTGGTAGTGTTGGGTGGGGGGGGCTCATTTTAGAGAAAGTGGCCTGGGAAGTCTTCAATGAGAAGGCCACATTTGAGAAAATTCTGGAAGGAGATGAGAAAGAGCAATGTGATATTGAGGGAAAAAACATTCCAGGAAAAGGCAATAGCCAGTGCAAAGGCCCTGGGGTAGGAGGGTGCTCACCATGTTTAAGGAAGAACTCAAGAGGAATGAGCAACAAAGAGTGTAGATGAGGCACGAAAGGTAATGAAGCTATAAGGGAGTGGGATGGGAGGGAGGCAGACTGTGTTGGACCTTGGCGGGAGGGGGGGGTGCTTTGTTATCACTTTAGCTTTTTTTTTATTCAGGGTGAGATGGGAAGCCACTGGAGAGAGTTAATCCGCACAGTAACCCTATAAAATCGAAATGATTACAGGTGAGGAATCGAAATCTCGCAGAGCTCATGTGCTGGCTCACCAAGGTCACAGATTGTGAGGAAGGACCCAGGTGCTCTGAATTCAGAGTCCAAACCCCTAGTCCTCAGGCCACAGGGCCTCATTTTGGTTTTAACACCCACACGAAGGACATCACAGAAAGCAGGCTCCAGCAGGAACCTAGCAGGCTGCCCTCGCTGGCTCCCCCAGGCGGGTGGAGGTGGAATCTGGGGGGGCCTGGAGCTGAGGGCTCGGGCACTGGATGCGCTTGTCACAAGGAAAAGCAGCCAGATAGTAGGGTGTCTGGTTCTTCTCTTCCAAAGAAGATCCAAAGAGAGGAGGGTCCCACTGCGGAGCAGCTGGAGGTGAATTGGGAAGGAGAGACTAGGCCAGATGACAGGGGCCCGTCTTAAGTGCCAGGCTAGGGGCCTGGGCTTCATCCTCCAGACCAGTGGCTTTCAAATTTGGTTTGTTTGTTCTGCTTTTTAGCAGTGGGACTCAATAAAATAAAATATTACGTGGGAAGTCCAAGAAACCAAGCAGGCAAGGAGAAGCAGAGAGCCTGAATTCCGGCAGATGTGGTCCCTTCACACCCCCTGGAGAGCGGCTGGGGGCAGGGCAGGCCGCCCTAAAGCCCTGGGGCGGAGCCCCGCAGGAGCAGAAGGTTGGGGGAGGGAAGCAGTGGGGAGACAAAAGGAAGATTGCTGTGAGCTGAGTTTTGTCTTCTTCCTTCCTTTCTTTCTTTTCCTTCCTTCCTTTTTCTTTCTTTCCTTCCTTCTTAGTAACTTAGGCAAGGAGCTTGAATACAAGCCCGCTAGCCTTTCTGATACCCACTGAGATTTGTAAACCACTGCTCCAGGCATACAAGTCCTCCTCTCCCCTCTTCCTCCTCCTCTTCCTCTTCTCTTCCTCTTTCTCCTTGTGCATCTTGTCTTTCTTACTTTCTTTCCTTTTTTTTAACTTTAGCAAAGCATGCAATAGCTACCGGAGAACACGCAGTCTCTGCAGGCGTCCGCGCCTGGAGCACCTCGGGGCGGAAGCAGGTGAGATGCGCGTCGAAGCCGCGGGGCGGGTACAGAATCTGCCAGAGAGCACGGGCTCAATAAATGTTGAATTATGAATGACGTAAGGGATCGTAGGTAGAATTTTTTAAGTTTATTAATTTTAGACACTAACTTCCTCTACTCTCATATTAAAAGAAAAGAAAGAATTAGTAGCAACATTTTTCAGATGTCCAGTTGCTGATGACTGATTGTGACATTTCTCGGTCCGAGCTTCTAATAACCAGCACTGTCTGGCTTCTACAGAATAATGGCCATTCGTATTCGTAGTCATGAGCCTACAGCTCTGCAAAACGCGAAGTCCCTGCAGGAGCACAAATTAGGTTGCATTTGAGAGCTGCGTGCTGCCCTGTGCCCAGCTATACTGTAGTGACTTTAATGCCTCACTGGAATATCGAACCAAAGGCTGAATGACGGTCAGAGGTGGGTAGAACTCTTACAACTACAAGGGGAGGGAAGAGGCAGGCCAGGTGGTGGTGTGCTCTGCTGACAGAACATACCATGGCCATGATTTGCAATTTTTAAAATTGGCAATAGAACACAGCAAGTTTTATACCAGTAGGAAACTGGTTAAATAAATTCTGTCCTACCTACTGGAATACCACGCAAGTTAGGGAGATAGGCTTATTATATTGACATAGACGCCCGTGAACCATTTTCTTGAAATAGATGATAAAATAGATCGTAATAACTTTTCAAAAAAAATTTGCTATGAAAAAGCAAGTAACAGAAGATTATGTATCTATAAATAATTTAATTTTAATTTCTAAAAGTAAATTGTGTGTGTTTGGGGGAAGACGGAAGAGTTTTAAATGTGCGTAGAAAAATCTGGATGGCTATAGACCAGGCTAGTGTGGTGAGCCCTGGGAAATGAGACCAGAAGGGGCCAGGAAGAGGTGGGCTCTCACTTTTACATACTTTATACATATTCATATTATTTGAAATTTTTACAGGTGCGTAGCGTTACAAATATATACGTAGTCAGTCACCCGTGTGTGGGTTACCATTCATGTGCCCCGACTTTCCATTAACCAACGTGTGAATTTCCTGTTTCTTGCACAGACGAGCTCACCCCATTTGCAGCAGGAACAACAGTCCAGAGTCAGGACACCGCATCCATTCTACCTCTGCCATAACCAGCTCTGTGTCCTGAGACAAGTCACGTCACCTTCTGGACCTCTATGAAGAGGATGGAAACAGATTTCTTCTACACATCTTCCTAAGCTCAGAATTCCTAACCAGGAAAGAAACTTTCCATAAGCGTCCATTTAAAAACCCGATTCAGCTACACCTACCTAAATATATTTTCTTTGTGAATCAAACAGTTCAAAACTTGGAAGAAAAAGGATTCAGTGGGAATTTTTTTAATCCATCGGACTTTTACCCCCAGTGCTGATTTTCCAATAAACAATCATACTCATTTACACACAGGACAACTTTTCTCCGTTCTCTGATGCTGTGCGTGGTTCGCCCAAAGTTACCAAGAGCTGCGAACTGCTTTCCCCCAGCCTCCTGCTCCATGCATATTTATAACTTCTGTCTTCTTTTGGAAATAAAAAAATACGGAGTTATAAAAGAGTTCGCTATGGGGATATCTAACCAGCCATTAAGCCAAACAAACTTCATGACAAAGCAAGAGTTAGGAAGAGAGAAAAAATGATTTATGTTGAGCCTAACTAAACATTTAAATATCAGAGTGGATAATATATCAACACCATGAGATTTCATGTAAACCCAGGAAACCAGAAAATTGGTCATATTTCGGTAATGTTTTAATAATAAATACATTTTTAGTTCAAGCCGGTCCAACAGATTGTGTTTATCAGTCAGATGGAGCATTACTAATAAATAGGCCTACTTAAATGCCTTTTTAAATGATTTGACTGCTACATGAAGAAATACGGCCTGAAGCATAAATACTTTAAATTGTCAACAGTGACATTAACACAGGATTTCCACGAACCTCCATATAGATGGTGTGCCCAGTTCATCACAGGTTTGTGGCTCTTGGGACAGTCGGGCCCCGGTTGCATAGCCACACCCAGCCAAGACCACCCTTGCTTGAGGGAAGCTCTGTTATGATGGCCCCGCTAGGAAAGTCTAGCCAGGAGCTGTGTTCCACAATCCCTGGCCATTCTGGGCTTTGGAGTAAGAGAAGAAAGGTTCAAATCCATCTCCACCTCCCATAAGGGCCAGTCACATACACTTCCTGAACCTCAGTTCTCTCATCTGTAAAGTGGGTATAATTCATACATAACAACACGGGAAGGAGGCCACCCACCGTGAAAGAATCAGGTAAATTGATTTATCATTGGTGCCCTGATCAGAGTAAGCATTCAATAAATATTAGTTTCCTTCCATCCAAGCAGAGATTCTGTCTCCAAAGCCACTGGATACCAGGGTGAATTTAGGAACAAGTTTACGCTCTTGGTCTGACCATTCTGCTGACGCAAAACGGACCACCATGTGTTCCTGAGTAAGTTGCTCAAGCCCCAGGCTATTTTCGCATTTATGAGATTGGAATCGTGTCTCCTTGCCAGCCTGCTGCACGGGGATGTCATGAAGACTGAGGTTTTCTATTTCTCCAAGTGATGACGTGTTCCTGCAAGGGGGAGCAGTGACATTCTGATGACCATCCCTTCCGACGAAATTGCAGGAACTGCTTAAAATTCTAAGGTGAGAGAGAACCTTTAGGACACGCAAGCTCTCTTCTGGATTTTGCCATCGGGAAGGGACACCTCCTAGGTGGCCCCTCACCAGCGGCCTTCTGGGGATGACGGCGAGTGACAAACTTGAAGCCAGTGGCCAAAGGGGACAGTCAGGGGAGATGAGGGTCCCCTGCGCAGCCTGACAGCCCCTCCTCCAAGGGCACACATCCTGCATTCAAATGAGCACCATGAAGAGAAAGAAAATGTAGACAGTACACGACTGGGGAAGAGAGCCCATCGGCTTTCTGATACAACAGGCGCTTCCAGACGTTCAGAAAGAAAACAGCCCATGCTCCTTCTGTGAGGGCCGCCCTTCCCTGCGCCTCAGCGGCCAGGAAGCCCGCTCCCTGAAACCCCAGAGCCTATCGCTGACATTTTGTTTCAATTTGACTTTTTATCTAATGTCCAGCCCAAGACTGACAACATGATACACTTTTATTTTTCTTCCAGAAAGCAAACAAATAGAAGGCTTTGCGCAAGGGGAAGAAAAAAAAAAAAGCCCAATGTGGCTATTATTCCTCATTAAAACTTAAAGTGTCAGGCTCTAAACCCCAAGGAAGCTGCCGAGAGGCAGTAGCTGGGAGACATTTATTGACTAGAGAAAGGCAGTGATAGATAGAAAGAGAGGGAAATGCAATTGCGTTCTCCCCATCTCTCACTGATGTTTTCCAGGGCTTGCTGTGGGAAGCCTGGGCCGTAGCAGGAGTTCCCGTCACACACTGAAAACAACATTTGTCATCCTGTAGCCCCAGCTGCTCCTTCCAAGTCATCTCCCCCTCCTTCAGACCGGGAGGCGTGAGATGGGGGTCTCGCAGCCCAGCGAAGCCTGCCACACGGGCAGCTGGGCCTCAGGCTCCAGACTTCGCAGAATATTCCTGACTCACCACTCAGACAAGCAAAAACTCATGATCTCATTTAATCCTCACTACAACCCAGTGGGGAGGTCCTCTTTTCATCTTCGTTTTTACGTGAGGAAATTCAGGTTTAGAGAGATCAAGTAATTGGAGAGAGATTAAAACTATGAACTGAGGCCTGGGGATGCAATTCAGTGGCCTCATCTCTGAGCGGCTGGGGGTAGAAGGGGCAAAGTGCACCCTTTTCAAAATGCTCCCCAGTAACGGGGGGCGGGTGGGAACGTTGAGAATACGGGGGGCCAGCAGGTGTGAGGGGCACGGTGGCCCACAGTAAGCATGAAGGCAATGGCAGGGGTCACCATGAATCCTCACAGCGTCCCTGTGAGGAATCTGCCTCCACTTGCCCAGGAGGGCACTGAGGCTTCACCACATAGAGATGGGCCCACAGCCATCCAGGTAGGAGAGAGAGTTTCTGGAAGGGGAGCCCAGTGCGCACCCAGTCTGGAACCCTTCCTGCCATCCCAGCCTCCCCGCGAACTCTTCCTGCACTCCTGGGGGATGCCCCACACTGCACTATGTGCTTATTATCTTATTCAGTGCACACGACAGCCTGGAGAAGATGGTGTGTCATTGCGCATTTAAAATTACCTAGGATGAGAGCTTTGAAACTTCCAGACAAAATGCCCTTATCTCTACTTTTCCATCCTTCTTGTTGTTACCAAGATTTGGGCATTCTGAGAACAGTGGGGCAGGGAACACATCGCCCATTTTTACAGTATTTCAGGTCTGGAACTGAAAGACTTAAATTAGAAGAGAAAAAAAAATCAAATAAAACGGGGAGAAGATTAAAGTTCTCTGAATGTCTTTTAGGGTTTTTTTGTGTGTGTGTTTTTTTTTTTGTAAGGAGAGAAGCTTATTTCTTGTTTGATTCGGGCAGCCCAGGTAACGAGCAATGCCTCAGGTCACCTTTTAACAGCACTGCACCATAATGACTCTGCAGACAGTCTCTCGAGACCCTAACTTTACTCATTTGAAGCTGGCCCTGGGGTTATTTTAAATAACATTTTAATTTCTTCATCCCAATCCGAAAGAATTATGCGTTTGCCTCTGAAGATCCCTGATGACATTATGTTCTCCGAATTCGCTGTGAATCCGGAATGAGTCTACCCCAGAGCTGCTCCATTTACCTGAAATGAAGTGAAAATCGCATGTCTAATAATGCATGTCTGAATGGTACTGTTCTGTAAAACTTTGAGATGAAAATCTTTTGAACCAAAGGAAAAATGTAAAACCTCACTTTGGAGGAGTCGAGTGCTACTCAGAATACTAAGGGCAGGGTTCTGAACTTACGATAGCCTTCTCCAACCTGCTCTTCTGGGGAGAAAGAGGGTTGTGTGACTCAGGGGCTGGGGGCCTTGGAAGAGTCCTGGCTGACTGAGAGGGTTCCGGGTCCTGTATGGGGCAGGGGTGGTTACCGTCCAACAAGTCATTAAGCTGCCCGTTTTCTGTGTTTTTTGTTATATTTAACAATTCTTAAAAGTTTGCTTGTTTGTTTGTTTTAAAGAGTAATGGAGAAGGCACGATGCTAAGTCCATAGGTTCAAGATCCCTTGTATCTGTCTGTTCATTGCTGAATCTTTAGGACCTAGAAAAGTACTTGGTCCTCAGTAGGGACCTGATCAATATTTGTTGAAGAAGATTACACAGGTGAAAAGGACATTTCTTCATCCAGTCCCTCACTGAGATAGCACACTTGATAAAATAAGATGCCAGCTGAGGGTTAAGCTCATTCAGTAGGTCTGGGTTGGGGACTGGGAATCAGAATTATTTTTAACTTTTTATTATGAATATTTTCAAACATATAGAAAAATAGAGTATAATGACATCCATATACCTATTATCTAGATTAATAGTTGCTCATATTTTTATCATATTTGCCTCATCAATTTTTTTACTAAAGTGTTTTAAATAAATTATATGGACATCACAAAAATAAGAATATTTTCCTTGGGGCGCCTGGGTGGCACAGCGGTTAAGCGTCTGCCTTCGGCTCAGGGCGTGATCCCGGCGTTATGGGATCGAGCCCCACGTCAGGCTCCTCCACTGTGAGCCTGCTTCTTCCTCTCCCACTCCCCTGCTTGTGTTCCCTCTCTCGCTGGCTGTCTCTATCTCTGTCAAATAAATAAATAAAATCTTAAAAAAAAAAAAAAAAAAAAAAAAAAGAATATTTTCCTTGTTAAAATCAATACCATTATTGCTTTGAAAAATCATGATAATTCTTTATTATTATTTTCTAATACCTAATCCGTATTCAAATTTTGCCAATTATTCCAAAAATGTATGTTTCTCCCAGTTTAGTCCTACCAAGATCCAACTGACTTTATGTTTGGTTGTTTTATCCCTTTCGTCATTTATAACCTAAAGCAATGCTCTCCCTGCCCCACTCTTTGGCATGATATTAACTTGGAGAGACCAGGGCAGGAGTCCCTCAGAATGGCCCACTTTCTGTATCTGTAGTGTCACGTGATTGATTCCACTCATGCATGCATTCCCTGTAAATTCGGGTTTGGAGCTAGAGGCTGGATTCCATGCAAGTTAAACATTTTAAGCAGGATATCATTATTTATGCTGCATGACATTCAACCCATTGTGAGGAATATCATATCTAATTGAACCATTATTGGTAAACCAGACCTGGCTTCCTCCCTCCACTGTAAATTTCCATTTTCTTTTTAAACCATCAGACCATCGGTGGAGCAATACTTCGGCTGCACTACAGTATCCAATTCTCCATCATTATATCACCTAATGGCTTTGTCAGCCACAGAGGATTCTTGCCTTAATCAATTCCTCCATCAGGGGTTGAAAAATGGTGATTTTTTTTTCTATTTCTATCATTCATTCTATATTTATTAGCTGATGATCTTTATGAGAGAGAGAGAGGAAGAACAAGAGATTTGTCTCATCAACTGCTCGTTCTGGAAAGGCAAAGTAAATAATTATTTATCTTGAATTATCACTTTTCAGATTAAGGATTAGGTGAAAAATGGGGTTTTGTTTGTTTTGTTTTGTCTTTGGTTTTCTCTTTTCTGAGTATTATTTTATAAACTTACAGATTTATATAGTCAGCATGTTTCATCCCATTGCAGTCACTCTTTTTGAAGCTCAAATTTCTCCATCTTTGTCCTATAAGACTCCTCTTTAAATTGCTCTCTTTCTAGCCCAAGCTATCCCAGTCTCATCCTTCACCCAGACCCAGAATCAGCCATTTTTTTAAAGAGTCCTGGTTCCTTTCAGTGAGAATGGTAGTTAGAAACCAAAATTTGCTTGCTAGGTGTACTCACTGCCCCTGGATTGTCGATGTTTCTAGGCCCTTCAGTGGATAAAGGTAGGAGGAAATATACATGTGCATATTTTTAAATCATATGTTCAAATGGAAATTTCCAATTCAAATTTAACAATACAGAGCTTTGCCTTTAATGAGATGGGTGATGGGAGATTGATTGCCAAAAGGTGGATTAGGAAAATAAGTGACTCTATTAAGGAAAATGGGAGCCAGATTACTCAGTATCAGAGAAAGAAGCAACAAATAATAGAAAGGGACAAAACTGGAATGAATCTTGTGATATTAAACAGGAACTAGAGCTATTAAGGTGACCTCAGTTTTCAAAATTTATTCATAGACATAGAAATAAATATGGATGTAAATTTATACACACACAAACATATATATATATATATTCATCTGTCCACTGATAGAGCCTGAGAGCAGGCAGCACAATAATAACCTTGTGCCAGAAAGCAAGGAAGTGCTCCAAGAATAATGAAACCATCTCAAAAGGACACAGAAGCCATCTTAAAGAGTCTCCCACTAGTCAAATCTGGCAGAGTTTGAGCCTCAAAATAATGATAGTCACAAAATATAATCCATCAGTAGAATAGGAAACCATGATATGAGTTAAGTAATCCAATGTTTGTGCGGAACAGGATATTTACACACTTCCAAAGTCCCTTCCCACCACCTACTCATTAATCATAATCAATGGACCACCTTGATCAAGTGATCAAAGTCGACATCGTCCGTAATGGGACAACTTGAAATTATGAAAGGAGAACACACATCATTTCTGTGATGTTTCTCCCAAAGTGCACGGCCTTGACTCTAATCCTGAGGAAACATCAGACAACCCAAATCAAGGGATCTTCTTCAACATAATGGGTCATCAATCTTCAACATCTTCAGAAGGTCATGGAGTAAAGACTGAGGAACTGGGACACCTGGGTGGCTCAGTCAGTTAAGCCTCTACCCTCAGCTCAGGTCATGACCCCAGGGTCCTGGGATCAAGCCCCACATCGGGCTCCGTGCTCAGCCGAGAGCCTGCTTCTCCCTCTGCCTGCCGCTCCCCCTGCTTGCGTGCACTCTCTCTCTGACAAATAAATAAATAAAATCTTAAAAAAAAAAAAAAACTGAGGAATTGTTCTAGACTTCAGGAGACTAAAAAACCTGACATTAAATGTAGCACATGATTCTCAGCAGGGATTCTTTTGTTCTAAAAGACACTCAGAGACTGAAACTTGGGTGGGGTCTAGGGATTCCACACTTATATTTCCATGTTAATGTCCTGATTCGATGAGTGTAATGCACACTAAATTTGGGGGGGGGGGTGCAGGAAGCACCATTTTGACAATTTACTCGAAATGATTCCCAAAAAAAGTTATTTGCACCAGGCTTGCAACTTTTCCTTAATTTTGAGATTATTTTAAGTTTTAGAAAGGTTCCCATTTTTATTAGTTTCTGATTTAAACTTCCAATGGTTTCTGTGGAGCAAAATTAAGAAAAAAAATACATAAATTCTTAGGTCCTCCCTTCTTGAGCAAAAGTAGTATAGCACACACCGTTCCTCGTTCTGGTTTGTTTGTTTGTTTTCTACACTTAACAAAGCATTCTGGGTAGCATTTCACATCAGTACCTGGAGATCCTCCTCATTCCTTTCATGGCTGCACAGTGCTCCATTGAGTAGCTGTGTTAGGACTTATCCTCCAGCCCTCTACTGATGCTCATTTGAGTTATTTCCAATATTTTCAAATTATAGGAAGAAAGAGAGAGAAAGAGAGAAAGGAGAAGGAAGGAAGGAAGGAAGGAAGGAAGGAAGGAAGGAAGGAAGGAAGGGAGACCGCGCTACAATGAATTACTTTTATGTGTGTTATTTTGTACTTACGCAGGTATATGTCTAGGATACATTTTCAGGACTGAAATTGCTGAGCCGAAGAATAAATGCTTCTCTAATTTATTATTCTATAACGTATTGCCATATTCCCCTGCTTAGTATCAGGGTACATTCCCACCAACACCACATGAAAGGATCTATTTCCCCTACAAATCTCACAAACAGAATGGGTCTTGGGTCTTAGATTTTTACCATTCCAACAAATAATTTGCATTTATTTCATTGTGAGTGTGGTTGGGAGTCTTTTCACATGTTTAAAGGTCACAGAAATTTTGTTAAGCCCCATAGGTGAATCTGATGGGTGCCAGGTTTGGAAACTGCGTTCTTGTCCTTTGTGGTTTGGGTAGTTAAGAAGTGCTGAACTAGTAAATCTGTTCATGATTATTGATTTTCACTGGAGTTTAGATAGATAAGGGACAATAAGCTTAATCTACTCAAATATCATATCCCTATGAAAACTTCCCCAAATTCACTGAGCTGGTCTTAGCGTGGTGTCCTCTGGCATTTTGTACATACCTCTATTAGCACTTATCTTACCAAATAAAACCTATTTGTTTAAATGACATCCTGCTGGGTTTTTGAGCCTTGGAAGGTAAAACACTATACTTTATTTATCTTCGAGCCTTAGGGTCAAGTCTACTTTCTGGCACATGGTAGATAGTAAGTGTGAGTTTGAATAAATAAATAGCCCGGTGACGGGTATTAAGGAGGGCATGTATTGCATGGAGCACTGGGTGTTAAACGCAAACAATGAATCACGGAACACTACATCAAAAACTAAGGATGTACCGTATGGTGACTAACATAACATAATAAATAAATAAATAAATAAATAAATAAATAAATAAATAAGCAATCGATAACACTGGTTTTCAATTCATACTCCTATCTAGCACATTGTTTCTCAGTAAAAACACACAAGAGAAAGGAAATGAGTTTTCTTTCTTGGCCACCTTGAACTTGGAAGGACTGTTTATTTCAGGCTGCTGATCTCTGCCTAGATTTGGCCGGCTTCACTAAGGAAGCAAGTCAGTCTCCAAATTCCCTGCTTCCGTTCCTTTGCCAGGGGGTAGGTGTAGGAGCCCAGCTCCTTCCACAGCGACATCTTGTGGTGCTGCGCAGAGGGAAGGCTCCGCAACCCGAACCCCTGCCTTAGCAGCAGCATCTGTCACATTTCCAGAACATTTGGAGTGAGTGGAGTTATCATGGGATGCTCTCCGATGCTTTTCCTCCCTCCCTCCGAGCTCTAAGGAGTTGCACTTCTGGCAACTCACTTCATCTTTGAAATTTCATTACACTCCGGTTAAAGCCCAATCATTTGAATCTAGAAGATGGCAAGCATAATGTCCTGCCTTGACTATTGTGGTTCCATTTTTCTACCTAACTGGGGACGTTCTTAAACATAAAACCACTGCTACTAATGATACACCTTAGAAAACCAAACTCTCTTTCTAACAGTCTCCTGCCCAGGTGATGGTCACATTTCTCCCGAGAAATACTTTAAATCTCTGTTAGAAGACAGCCATGTTCCTATTACAAAGCATTACTATAAAATTGCATGCTAAAAATGCCAGAAGCCACAGCTGCACACAGAGCTGTAATCAGAGAATAGGCACGTTTAGTCACATCATTTGTAAGTTCATTTAAAAACATGTGAAGATTGAAGCTCTGGTCTTCAAGAAAGCTGTTCTGTGTAATAATAACTGCATATTCTTTTTCTTTCCTAATCCCTCAAACGTATCTGTACGCTTCTATTAGAATAGCAAATGGTTCTAAACTATTCATTGTTATTTGATTTTTTTTTTCATTTTAGTTCGAAATCAAAGATGTTATCTAGAATTCCAGCTTCGTCGTGAAGAAGGTCGAGCCATCTCATTTGACAGATGAAAGAAAGTGCAATGTGAAGAGGTAAAAAGAAAGCAGCACCCCAGCGGCGTGCTGGCTCCAGCCCGGCTCGGAGATGGTGGTGGAGGCCGACAGAAGGCTCGCAGGAGTTTCCCTATGCTGTTCTAGCTCCCTGGTCAGGCAACATCAAGGGCCACCCCCAACCAAGACAGATGGAGGATGTAAGAAATGGAAATAGTGAAGCCAACTAATTGAAATGCATAAATCAAATAATATTAAGTTAATAAATTGTACCCACTACTTTCTAATAAAAGAATACAGAGTAGAAATCCTAATTTTTTGGCTTTTCTCTGTGATGTTACAGAAATATATTTTAAAAAAAAAAACAACCTTTCCACAATTCAAAGCTGAGCCCATCTCCTCTTCCTGATGCCCCTTCATGCATGAAAGGCCCTTTTCTGGCTGGCTTTTTCTATCTCCCCATCATTTCTCACTCCCTGCACCACCACATTCAACATACACCGTTAGCTCCAATCCTACTTAAAGACATGCAGTTCTCCCCCCCATAACAAATTGTGTACTTTTCTGTTTGTTTGTTTATAGTTTATCTCCCTTCACTAGAATATAGGGTAATGAGGGTGAAAAACTTGTCTATTTTATGTATAGCAGCATTCCCAACATTTGGAATGATTCCTGGCACCTTAAAGGCACTTTTATGAAGATTTGTTGGCTAGACAAATGAATGAATACCTCAGTGCCTTTGCACATGCTGCTTCTCCTATTTAAATTGTCCTTTCCCACTGCCTTCCTGACTTAAATCTTATTTTTCTCTAAAAGTCAGCTTAAATATCAATTCTTCTGGGAAGCCATCCATTGCTATAATATCCCTTCCCTCCTCCACCACACACACAGTTAGTTTTATCTCTCTTCCGAGTTCTCTTCTTACACTCCTCCTCTGCGTGTAAGTCCCAGAAACAGTGGACTGTTCACCAGAGGTCTAATACTCCCCTTCCATTGTGTAGAATTGTTGCCAGAAAGTGGCTGCCCAGCCATGGCATTCTGTGGAGACAATGTGACTAAACTCTGACAAATGGCTTGTGGGGACCACTTCCAAACCTAGCCCCAAAAACCTTCCCGTGCAACACTCGTTTTCTCTTTCTTCCATCTGTTGACTAGATGCCGAGGATCCAGAAGAGAACTCCAAGGCCATGGAGATTGTCGGAGCCATGTGATGCCCACCTTTCAAACACCTGCAAGAGTCTGTAATACAAGAGGGAAATAACTGTCTACTGAGCTGAGTCATGGGCTGGGGGCTGTTTGTTACAGCAACTAGGCCACCCTAACCTGCACAGCACTCCACTACCACGGTCCACAGTCCTGCTTCGCCCATGTGTCTGTTTCCTTCTCTGTAGTCTGCACGCCCTGGGCCATGTCCCCACAATACTAGGGTCTAGTCCAGGGTCTGGCACCTGGGTGAGGTTAATATGTCTGGCAGCTGGTTCATGACTCTGAAAAAAACCCAAACTGGGCCAACCCTTGGCTTTCTCCCTAACAAACTTTATCCCATAAACTCCTCTGCCATTTCCACTATAGAGAATTTCTCAAATGTATGTTTTACCTTGAGCATCAGGGGGACTCCCTTCTCTCTGCTAAGACACCTCACCCATCTTCTCGAAGTTCTCTGACCTCCAGACTTTGTTACCGGGGTGTTCAGCTCTCCCCTCTATCCAAACAGTTCATTGAGGAAATTACTTTTGAAAAAGCAATCTATGGCTGTGGTTAATTCCACCCTTCCCTGGAATGCTTTATTTGTTTTGTTTCTGTTTTAAATAGCACTTTTTTTCCTGTTAAAAATGAAATAAAATGTGCCTAATTTCTCTTCTCCTTTCCAACCCAAGCTGATCGTTACTGCTTCTGAGTTTGGTGAATTCATTTTTGTGAGTTACATTTCACTGGGGTCCTAAAACACCGAGGCGGGAGTTCGTTCCATTTCTGATGCGAAGCATAAAATCTGAATGGATTCCAGAACGCAAAACAGAAATGGACTTTTCTGTCCCAAGTTCGTGTATGGACTCACCACATCAGGGAACCACTTAGATCAGGTGGGAGCATCATTTCAAATCATTATTAATAATAACAAAAGGTACCATCTCGAGACTCTATCTCCCAGACACTATAGTAGACACTTAAAACGCCACCTCACCCCAACATCAGGAGGTAAGAGGTAGCCTTCTTACCATATAACCTATTCGGGACAACTGAGACACTGAAAGGAGACGCTATGCAAAAGTGTGCCAGGACACAAAGCATAAACCAAGATTGGCCCCGGGCCGAGCGGGGCATAGGGTACCGTGCTCGTGTTTCAGCTACAGAAACCCGGGCCTGCAGTACCAAGTGCCTTACCTGGCTGACGACGTAGGATGCAAAGGCAGGTCTGTGAGACTCCAAAATCCGTGCTCTTTCTAGCGCCTTTGTCTAAAGTCCTGGGCGCCTGGGAGGAAGTGGGAGGGCAGAGGGTGGGAGGGTGACCGATCTGGTTCCATCCACCTGCTTAACCGGGCTGCCACCCCCACTGTTCAATCCGCATCTCCCAAACTCCAGACCACATAGAGCCAATAAGGGGACACAGTCAACACGTGCTCACTCACTAATGATGGACTTTTCTATGTAAGCTTTCTGGGAGAAAGAAAGAGAAAATGAGAAAAGAGCAAACTGAAAGAGGCTTGGCGATAACAAGGTAATCTAAAGAGAGTCACCAGGGAAACCAAACTATGGTTTGTCATAATGAAGGCAGGAGGCTTCCCAGACGACCCTTGGATTTTGCTCTACAGGAATCTTATGTAAGAAAGAGGGAAAATATATACTTTTAGCAGAAAGTGTGATTTATTTTTCAACGTGTAAGACGATTTCATCACCCAACCGATGGTTTCAAGGAATTATTTACCACTGCATATGCAGATGGGTTTACATAACAAGGCTTCTACGCTGGCAAATATTTATCATAAGAAAATACATCTGACTTCCACAGGCCATAATGTTTGAAAGCAGTTGTTTTTTTTTAAAAAAGAAATGTTTGACTCCTGCATTTGCACTAACAGGCCTTGATTGCAGCTAAAGAAACATGAAATGAAATGACAAGTACTTCAACTGAAAAAAAAGCGGGGGGCGGGGCAGTCACTCCCAAAGGGCATCTTCTGTATCAGCTCAGACCATGCAGCTTGACTGATGTGAAGGTGTTCTTCACCCTATAGACAGAGACTTGATTCCACTCAGTTCAGAGGAAGGCATGATGATTTCAGCAGTGAAAACTGCCCAATGTTAAAAAATGACTCAAAAGGCAGCAAACGTGGAGATCGGATTGTGCGAGCTTCAGCAAGGAAATGCTTGGTAAAGAAGACCCTAGAAAGATGTGGAGAAAGGAGAGTGGCTGAAGAAACCTGCCGGGGCGTCGGGGTGGGCAGGGTGGGCTCGGGGTCTTGGAGAGGGGGCTGGGGAGGAAGCGGTTTTCTGCTTGCCAGCTGCGGGTTCCGCCGGTTGGGCACCATACCCATTAAGTCTCTGGGGTCCCCGAAAGCCTACACTGATGCGAGCATGAGAGGCAGCTCCCCAAATACTCACAGTTTTTACACGAGCTCAACAACTGTTCAAAGCTGATCCTGCTGCCCTGCTCCCTAGCTCCTATTTCTACCTTTCCGTGTGGTTACCTCGTACTGTTTTCCTCTATTAGAAGGTGTCCGAGCCGCCCTTGAAACTCCCCTGATGAGCTGTTTGATTAATTCCTTTTTCTCCCTCTGTGCTCAGGGATCCAGAGGACCGGGCGAGGCCAGCTCGCCGCTGGCTGATGCTGTGACCCAGATTGCGTCTGCTTGGTTTAATAAGCGGGGAGCCTCTTAGCCTCGGGCTAGTGATACATCTAAGGCTGCAGCGCACCCCGTTTGTTTAGGGGGATGTTTTTGCCTGCGGTAAAATGTAGGCATCCGCTGTTGATTTCTTCTGAGTTTACTGAGTGGACCGAGAGTCAGGAAAGTTTTTTAGACTCTTCAAAAATGCTCACAAAGGGGTTCTCTCTGTCCCTTAACATCATCGGGGAAAGGTGTAAATTTCTTCCTCTGCTAACCTTGCCAATTTCTGTCCCCTTCTGATGACCAACTGGAAAAGGAGAAGATATTGCCCACCAACACTCAGCGCAGGCAAGCACTCCATAAAGGGTCCTCAGTTCAATGACTCCTTTCCAAGTCTTCTTGACTTACCTTGAGAACGTGACATCATATTTGCACAAGTGCCGTACTAAGTATTCTTTATCGAGCACCTGTAACGCACCATGCTCGGAGCTGAGCACTTGACGTTCATTAACTCACTGATGCTTCATAAGTACACTGCGAGGTAGATACCACTATGATCCCATAGCACGGATATCCAAGAACACACGTCTACTAAGCAGAAGAATTAAAACCCACGTTTGTCCTACTTCACCCAGACTTAACTATTTATTACTGTTCTAGGAGCGCAGAGGACTACAGATGGTAAATCGTTATAACGGTTGTAATGATGGGGTCCAGGACATGCTCCCCTAACATATGGCTCCCCGGCATATCAAATAGTTTAAGCTGAGGGAGTTTGAGAAAATAGAAGCAGAAAAGTCACTTCGATCTTCCCTCCATCCTTCTCCCCGAAACAGGTCATAGAACCCTCATGTGAGAGGCACCCTCCCTATACCTGGAGGACAGAAATGTCCTTATCTCTGACAACAAAGGGACATGGAGAAGAGTCCTAGCAAACAGGCCTTGCTGGTTTCCCCAGCTTCCTCCACTTACCTTCATAAGCTTTAATCCAGCATAGTCCTCCATGACGACTCACTCCCCATCAAAACTGGTGTAAAAATACTCAGTTCAGGGGCGCCTGGGTGGTACAGCGGTTGGGCGTCTGCCTTCGGCTCAGGGCATGATCCCTGTGTTATGGGATCGAGCCCCACATCAGGCTCCTCTGCTATGAGCCTGCTTCTTCCTCTCCTACTCCCCCTGCTTGTGTTCCCTCTCTCGCTGGCTGTCTCTGTCTCTGTCGAATGAATAAATAAAATCTTTTAAAAAAAAATAGTTCTAGCTGATACATTGGGTCTTCGTCTCTTTACGAAGGCTCCCATGTCACATGAAACGTACTGTAAATAAATTTGTATGATTTCCTCCTGCTAATCTATCTTTGTCATTTCCAGTTTTGGACCCAGCCAGGGACCCTCAGCAGGTGGAGAAAACGTCCCCCTTGCTGCCGGGACCCCATTTGATCCTAAGCACAGCACTCCAAAGTGGGTAGCCTTCTCTCTGTCTTTCAGATGAGGAAACTGAAGCTCCAAGAGTTTAAATGACTTGCCCAAAGTAAGGTTGCTAGACTAGGGGGAGAAACACAGGATACCAGTGAAACTTATTTCATATAAGTTATTATCTTATTTCTGAGGTAGGGGCAGTCTCGTGCGACCGAGCCCTTACCGTGTGAGATGGGACGCTGTCTCCAGGGAGCAGGTGTCAGGACTGCATTAAATGGTAGGACACCCAGCTGGCATCAGAGAATTGCTGGCTGTGGAAACCTGCCCACACCTGGCGTCAGCAGTGCTGTGGGTGCACTCATGGTGTGAGAGTCAAGGAGACACGAGGAGGGCAAGTGGAGTCTTCCTGCTCAGCCCCAGTTCTGGAGTCTCACCAGTGCCAGGTTGCTGTGGGGCAGGGTTCCCTCTGGTGACCGTGTCATCTGCTCACACAGGGTGCCGCCTATGAAACCCTTCAAGTCCCACAACCCTGATGCTGCGATGACACGGAGGTGCAGGCCTTTGGGGAGTTGCTGTGGCCACGTCTTCCTGCTGCAGCATCTCCGGGAGACTGGACACTCTCTAGGGTCCTGCAGGGTTCTGTGGGGGTTCTATGAGGCTCTGGGGGGCTCTGCCTGGGCAGCAGGCCATAGGCTCTCTGCTCTCATCACCTCTTACCCTCTCATGGAGAGTTTTCTTTTTCTGGTCCTTGAGAAATCACACCTCCCTGCAGTTTCTGGCCATTCTTCAGAAACTTCTCCCTGTTCCTTGAGGTTTAAACTTCTGAAAACCACGCTCGAGAAGATTCCCACACCTTTATATCTCTACCACATCCCCTTCCCTGTGGTATGGAGCTCAGGACCAACTAATGGCCTAAATGGGGAAGAGACAGAAGTGAATTCCAGGAGAAAAAAAAAATATCCATTAGTATCTTACCATATGCTCCTGTCTTACATTACAACATAATGGAAGAGTTGGGCTTTTGCAAATAAAATATTTATACGTTATGGTTTCTTCGTTCAATACACTGCTGGCTACAACTCTGTAATTAAAATGAATACAGTCGTCTTACACACTGCAGCCAGACCGATTTCATCAGATTACCTCAGAGCTCAAATCCCTCGACAGGCTCCCCTTTGTCTCCAGAACGTAGTCCAGACTCCTGGGTTTGGTGCTTGAGCACATCCACAACCTGCCCCTTCTGTTTTCAACTCCGGCTTCCACGATTTGACACAGCCACTCACAATCCCACTCCCATGTTACCCTCCTGCAGGGCCCACCCCTGCCCCCCTGCTGCCTCTCCAAACTGGTCAAACATAACACTGGGGTTCCTATCCCACCACCCTCGACAACGCCAGCCCGGCGAACCCACTGCAGCCCACATCAACCAGCTCTTCCTCCAACCACCTCACTTGGTGTCCCTTTAAAACCCCTGAGAAGGGGGCGCCTGGGTGGCTCAGTCATTAAGCATTTGCCTTCAGCTCGGATCATGATCCCGGGGTCCTAGGATCGAGCCCCACGTCGGGCTCCCTCCTCAGCGGGACGCCTGCTTCTCCCTCTCCCTCTGGTTGTGTTCCTTCTCTCGCTCTGTCTCTGTCAAATAAATAAAATCTTAAAAAAAAAAACAACTCTGAGAAGGATACCCTGCGATTTCGAAACATGAGGGGCAGGGATCACACATGCTGGCACACACAGTTGTCAACTAACACGTCCAATTCCTCTGCTTTGCACTAGAATCATACCACCTCAATGCAAGTCACACAGGTTACGTCATAGAAACCAGTGCCTACCCAAGTCCTGGATCCAGAAAAACTGAGAAAGCAAGGCTTGGCAGAAAAGACTGGAAAAAGAGAAGTCTCACTGAGGCCCCTTGAAGACCATCCCACCCGTTCAGCACACCCTTCTTCTCACAGTTGAGGAAATACCTTCCACCGCCCCCACCAGCACCCCCAGATGAGGTTCCTCCCGCCCAGTGCAGGACGGTACTCCATACTCCATACACAGCTGCTGAGAAGCCTACGGAAGCCCGGAGGCGTAATGAGTGACGATGCAGAAATGTACAAATGTGTGACACCGGAGCACACACACTCTGAGAAAAGCAGTAGGAAGAGTGAGAGTTTGCCCAGCTGTGTCTTTCCGGGCCCTCACTCTTCGGATGTGCCCCCAGTGGAGCACCAGTTACCAGCGACTTCCTCCACGAAGCTGTACGTGGGCTGTCGTTCTTGAACAAATGCTTACGTGTATCGTGTCCCCCTTGGACAGGTTAATCACAAACTGCTTTTTCTAAGTGGAGAAAAGGTCTCCCCCGAAATGCATCATCTTCTGGGGTGGCTAGAGAAGCACCCGTCTTCAGACCAGAATCTAAAACGCAGTGGGAAGTCCGTACGAGACAGGCAGCAGTAGCATTTTTCCTTGGCCTTGATCTCGAAGAACTAGAAGTGTCAGGGAAACCAGGTGCTGATGTCCGGGAAACCAGATCGTGGCCTCAGGGAAGAATGAAGGGGTGGTCCACGGGGAGGCCGTCTCGGAGCTGGGACTAGGGGACCAGGGGACTCAGGAGGACACAGCACAATGCTACAGGCTGCCCAGGTGTCGTGAGACCAGGAACTGTGTGAGCCGAACTTCTTATGCCTCTAAAATCTACCTCATTTATATTCTACATTTGCTCTTAGAATTCAGTAAAGTCTTCTTGAAAATGCCAATTTGTCCGAGCACTGCTGAGGGGAACTAAAGAGAGAGGTTTGTATCTGTTCATGGGCCCAAATTTTCCCTCCAGCCTGGGAGCCAGGCCCGCGGGGGCAGTGGCCATCCTAGGATGAGTGCCCCAAGGGAGAACCAAGTCACAGCCCCTTAGTCCCACCACACGTCCCCTTCCGGCAGGTCCCTTCAGCCCTGTGAGAGACACCTCCACATACTTGGTCCACGGGAGCGTCCCCCAGCCCCAGCTCTACCCACGGGTGTTACTGAAAATAGCAACAGGCCCAGCATTGTTAACAGCGGTGGCCTTCGGCAACATGCTTAATCCAGTATGCAAATCGGAGCTTCCACACTCATCTCTTCCCCCTGCGGATCTCTAGCTGCTAAGTGTCGTTCTCTGTTGGGAGTCTCTTGCAAAAAAGAGGCAGACAAGCACGAAAGGCAGGACTTCAATGCTGTCCTTGTTGACTCTGGCTTCAGAGCCTGTGGGGGGAGGTCCTGGAATTACTGGTGGACGAGGCCTTATCTTCAAGATGTCACTGGTGTCACTGGCTGAACAATATCCCAGTGGCAGGAAAAAGAGAAACACTAACCCTCAGACATGCAGAGCCTGGGGGAGCCCAGACCCCAGCAGGAGCCCTAGAGCCTCCTTTCCTAGAGATCCAAGTCTTAACTACTATTCCGAAAATAGAAGCTAGAAGCCAGAGGGCTCCCCCGTGGAGTCCAGATTTAATTTAGATAGCACATGCAGAAAGCAGCCCGAAATCCGAACTGACAGTAGATAAAGGGCTAGTATGTTCCTTCTAATACGTGACCCAGACTCTAAATGAGTGAAAGTGATCTCAACCACATCAGATTATTAACGTCACTCACTAGCTTCACTAACCAGGGTGTGCTTGCTCCCCTGTAAGGAGGAACTGACTCAGGCGGCAGATAAGTTAGACAAGAGCTACTGGGGGCAGGGAGAACTCGGGTAAGGTCCTTCTGGTACTATGAGGACAATGAGGACCCTCACTCACGCCTCTCCTTCAAATCTGTCAATTTGGGTCACAGGCGTAATTGGCTGGACACGGTTCCTTAATGAACCCTTCTGAAACGGGTCTCACCTTAGATGTCATTGAGGCCACCTGCCCCCCATCCCTAACATTTTATTGCATTCTCATTAGAGTCTCTCCCAGTAACAAGAAAACACAGCACTTGTCGTCACTAAGTCACGACCCCAATGCCAAGCACTTTAGATGCATTATTTTATTTCATCCTCACATCAGCTCTGAAGTACGTGCTATTGTTATCTCCTTTTCACAGACGAAGAATCTGGACTTCGGGGACCTTGGGTCATCAACGGCACAGCTGGGATTCAAACTGCTAGCTTTTCTGACTCTCGGGTCTAGGTTCGGAGGCTCAACTGCCTCTCTAGACGCAAGCACAAATGCAGGAACGTGTCACTCATTCATTCACAAATATTTACTGAACGACAGCTACAGGCTAGTGTAAGAGAGTCTAAGGGCTAAGAGTACAGTAAACAGGGAAGGTCCCTGTTTGCAGGAAGTTAACATTCTAGAGGTTAGAAAACAGACAAGAAACAACTAGCTGATAAAACAAAAAGGATCAATCAGGTGGTGATAAATGCTAAGACTATAACAAAAGGCGAGGATACACTGGCTAGAGAATGCCCAGAGCAGGTGCGAGGGAGGGAGGGAGGGAGGGAGTTCACTTGAGTCCGAATGATGAGGGAAGCCCTCTCTTAGGAGGTGACCCCTGAGCCGAGGCCTGCAAGATGAGGAGGGAAGAGAGTCCCAGGCAAGGGCCTAAGGCATGTTTGAGAAACACAACGGAGGCCCAAGTGGCTGGAGTGAAATGAATAAGGAGATTGCATCCGATGCTGAAAGTGAGAATTTATGTTCGTGTCAGAAGGAGCCAACAACATCTCCTTTACCACTGACTCTACAGCACTGATATGTTCGAGGGACATGTCACGGTCACTGAAGAAGATGCTTGTTGCTTTTAGGAGGAGTGACAGGGCGAACACTACCCAGCTTCCAGTTCTAAGAAGTTACACAACGGTCTGTCCCGGAGTGGACGGACACCTGCCACTAAGCCGCGGTGCAGAGTTCTAGCTCCCGGCCGACTGCACGCTGGGAGAGCCTGGCTGGCTGGCTGGATTCTCCAGAAGAACTGCAGAGTGGACAACTGTCCATCAGAGCCCAGCGGCCTGCATGCAACACAAGGAGTAGGAGACCGGCACGCTGCTGCTGGGGGTGTGTGCGCACACGTGTGTATGTATGTGTGTGCGTAGGTGTGCATGCACGTGTGCGTGTGTGTGCGCGCACGCTGCCCCTCCCCACAAACTACACAATAGCTTCTCTGTTCGCCTGCCTGCACAATCTTCTCTACTCTCTGGAGGACAAATGTGTGTAACGTACAGGAGGAGGCCATTTCCCTGGGGATTGGAGTCTTCCTTTCCGGGTGGCAGATCCTGAAGCCGTGCTTGCTGCTTTCAAGGGATGAGCTGGAAGGGAACGTGGCAGAGATTCACACCAGCCTCGCAAAGGATGAGGGACAACGGGTTTAAGCCAACCTGTACCTCGCACTGCTTGCCTGACTCACGTGTTGCCTTCCTTCGTACTGCCTTTCTCATCTGTGATGTGACATCCGATGGAAAAGGTTTTTCTGATTATCTCCAAGATTCACTGTAGGAAGCAAACCACAGGCCACTTTAAAGGGTTATCTGGTACATTTTCTTTTGCCAAGAATTTTTTCAGCCTGTCCAGAAAATGCTGCTACCCCCTCCAACCGCTCTAGATGGACAGCACATGAACAAGGTCCAAGAGGCAACTCTGGGACTAGAGAGACGGTACTAACCTCAGGGTCAGCCCAAAGTGCGACTGTGACCTGAGCCAATTCTGGCCTCCCCACTCTGCATCTTTGCCACGTTTTCCCTACCACGCACCCCCTCACCACTCCCCCGACGTGGCCACCTGCCGTAGACGACAAAAGGCGGCTGCGGGGAGGCAGCACGGCTTTGGAAGCAGACCTAGTTTTGAATTCCAGTTTTACTGCTGTTAGCAGTGTGATCTCAGTTGAGCTACTCAGCTTTTATGTGCCTCAGTGACCCAATCTGTAAACTTAAGCTTAGTGTCGAGAAAATTAACACCAGAGCACCCAGCTCTGTATATTTTGGGCAACTATTTGGCATTCATCCTTCTCCTTCTCGCCCTTCCCCCACAACCAAATGCCCATGCCCGTGGTTTCCTACGGACACCGGCTAGCGCAGACAGAAGATGCTCACGATTCATTCTCACAAAGATGTTAATATTCAATAATGGCTTTATATGCTTCTCTTCCCAGTGATGTATTTTTTTTTAAATTTTAGTCATTTATTTGAGAGAGAGAGAGAGAGCATGAGCAGGGGGAGGGGCAGAGGGAGAAGTAGACTCCCCGCTGAGCAGGGAGCCCGATGCGGGACTCGATCCCAGGACCCTGAGATCATGCCCTGAGCCGAAGGCAGACGCTTAACTGACTGAGCCACCCAGGCGCCTCCTCGTCCCAGTGATATCTGTGACCCAACCAGCAGGGTTGAATCCACAGCAAAGAGCTCCTAGTTCGGGAATTGCCCGCTATGCGGTCACACCGGCTGAGCGTGAGCCTTCCCCAGCTACGGCACACCACGCCACGCCTACGGGAAAAGCAAAGCAGGGTATTTGTGAGCTGACCATGATCTTATCCCTGCTTCCACACGGTGCAACCACAGTTCATTCGAATAGAAGAGGCTGACTGAGGGAAAACCACATCCAACTTGGGAAGTGAAATCTTAGACAAAGCAAACTTTTATTGACTCCTAGAGATAGATCAAAAATTCATTCACTCAGAAAAGAATGGAAGGCTATTCATGCAGTTCTTGGGCCAGATTTAATGCGGACTTTAATCAATGCTGTGAAAGCCCAGCCTGCTCCCAAACCGCTAACTAGCCTGTCCGCTTTCACATCTCTTCTTCTGTCTGCAAAGCTCTTATCACCCCTTCTGCACCTGGCAACATCCTATTCATCTTCGAAGGCCTCGCTCAAATGCCATATTCTCTGTAAAGCTTTTCAAAATCTTCATCCAACCATCCAGCAAAATTAGTCACACAATTCTTTCTCTCTTAGTGTTTTGTTCCCACCTTGAGAATAAGGCTTCCCACAGTTTATTCACACATCACATGGTAGTACAGCTACTGGTTTGTGCTCTGTCTCCCACACCAGACCGTGAGAAATTCGAGGGCAAGAGCCCTGCTTTACTCATGTTTGTGTTCCTGGGATCATGTACCGTGCCTGGCCCTCAGGAAATGATGGTAGAATTGACTCCCTTAACCTTGGGGAAAGTGCTGACTGTCCTCAAGTCTCAGAGTCCTCCACCTCCTTTATAAAAGGTGACCGAGATACCCACCACAAAAGGTCAGCATTCAGAGTCTCTATGTCAGATGTGAAAAATTATCTTATACCCAACATAGACCCCTGTACATAATTAGCTCGCTAGAGGTTGATTAAATGCAACCAACCAGTTAAAAATATTCAGATCCTGTATCTCTAGTGCATCTCAGTAAACAAGACAGGCAATAACCCTGATTATGGAGTTTATATCTCATAAGCAGAAAACAACTGACACCTGGTAAACAAATACACCAGGAAATATTAGGGATCGATGTGTTGAAGAAAGTTAAACAGGGTGTTGATACAGAAAGTTACTTAGGTAAGAGAGGTGGTAGGGAAAGCTTCTCAGAGAACGTGATGTTTAGCTGGAATCCACATGAGCAAAGGAACCCAGTGAAGATCTAGGAGAAGAGCACTCTGGGCTCTGCAACAGAAAGTGCAAAGGCCCTGAGGCAGGTACAAGATAGAAGTACTAAAGAGGAAAAGTGAGGTTATATCATGGGATCATTTTGACTTAGGAGGAGTAAAAGAGATGCAGTTAGAGAGGTAGTCAAGAGGTAGATCATTCGGACACTTCACAGACTAGGAAAAGGAATTCACATTTTATTCAAAATGCAATACAAAAAAATGTAGAGGTTCTTTTTTTTAAGATTATATTTATTTATTTGACACAGAGAGAGAGAGAGAGAGAGAGCTCAAGCATGGGGAGTGGCAGGCAGAGGGAAAGGGAGAAGCAGCCCCCCACAGAGCGGGGGGAGCCTGATGTGGGACTTGATCCCAGGACCCCAGGATCATGACCTGAGCCAAAGGCAGTCACTTAACCAACTGAGCCACTCCAGCACCCAGAAACTGCTCCAGACAAATGCCACAGAAAAATCTGTGACTCTACTCTCATTCATACCAGCAAAAGCCAAGTAGGAGCCCAGGCTCCCACCCTCGTGAGGCTGTAATGAGGAGCTCCAACACCGAAGGGGGCTGGTATGAGAGGACAAGTAGGGAGCCAGGAATTTTATCGCCACTGGCCAGTAACGGCATGCCAATCCCTTATGGTGTCAAAGGACACCACAGAGCAACTGGACTTCTACCTCCACGCAGCAATAATGAGGTGTGCACTCCCCTTCCCAAATGGGATGGTGTCAAAGGAGACCTAGTGGAGAATCAGACTTTGTCCTCCACTCAGCAATAAGGAGACTGCCCCACGGAGCTTGGGAGTCTCAGTCAGTTGAGCTTCCAACTCCTGATTTCAGCTCAGGTCATCATGTCAGAGTCATAGGATCAAACCCTGTGTCGGGCTCCATGCTCAGTGGAGAATCTGCTTGAGATTCTCTCTCCTTTTGCCCCTCCCCCACCCCATGCATTGTCTCTCTAAAATAAATGAATAAATCTTTTAAAAAGATAGAGAGAGAGAGACTACCCCTACCACAGTGTCAGCAGAGACCACATGAGGAAACGACACTCCCATCTCCACCATCAGTAATGAGGAATCCCCACCCTCACACCCAGGTGTCAACGGAGGCTGGGTGGGGAACCCAGATTTCTACCTCCACCTGATACAAAGAGTGGTGGTGTCCCCCACCCACATACCTGCCAGAGAAGTGCCAGATTAAATCAGTTTAAACTTTCATACATAACATGAATATCCCCAGGTTTCAATTAAAAATCATTTGTTATACAAAGAAATAGGAATTGCTCAAACTGAATGAAAAAAAGGACAATAAATGCCAACACCAAAATGACAAAGATGTTGGAATGATCTGACAAAGATTTTAAAGCAGCCATGATCAAATGCTTCAACAAGCAATTACAAACATGCTTAAAACAAAGAAAAAATGAGAAACAGAAGATATAAAGAACCAAGTTGAAATCTGAGAACTGAAAAATACAATAACTGGAATAAAAATCTCAGGGGATGGGCTCAATAGCAAGAGGAAACATAGGGGAGAAACAATGAACTGAAAAGTAGAACATTAGAAACTACAGAATAAATGAATTAATAGATTAGAAACTTTGAAAGCAGCCAGAGAATAATGACAACTTATCTATAAGAAAATTACAATGACAGTGGATTTCTCATCCTAAACCATGGAGACCAAAAAGAAGGGACACAATACTTTTCAGCTCTGAAAGAAAGAACTATCACCCGAGAATCTAATAGACTTACTGAATTCCAGTGAAAATACCTTTCAGGAATGATGTGGAGATAAAAAAAATTCTCACATGAAGGAAAACTGAGGTCTTACCAGGAGACCTGTCCAAAAACAATGACTAAAGAAAGTTCTCTAAGCAGAAAGAAAACAATTTCTTACATTTTTCCTATATAACATTATTTTCTACAATAGGCTTTCTAAACCATGTTTGAAGGTTGAAGCAGAAATTATAACATTGTCTGATATGGTTCTAAATATATGTAGAGAAGATATATAAGACTGTTACAAATAGGAGAGGACAAAGGACATAAAGGGAGGTAAGATTTCTATACTTCACTCAAACTGGTAAATAGACTGCAATAAGTTATGTATATATAATGTAATACCTAAAGCAAGCAATAAAAATGCTATATTAAAATATGTACTTTAAAAAAACATATAGAAATAAATCAAAACGGAATTTTAAAATATGTTCCAGTAACACACAAGAAGGCAAGAAAAAGAACAGAAATGAAAAACAGTAAGAACAGAAAACAAAAAAAATGGCAAACTTATATTCTAATGTATCAATAATTACATTAAATATAAATGGCCTAAATATACAAATTAAAAGACAGAGATCAACAGATTGGATTACAAAACATGACCTAACTGTAGCCTGTCTACAAGAAACTTACTTCAAATATGATAAAAGACGTCTGAAAGAAAAAGGATAGAAAAAGGCATATCATGCAAACATTAATCAAAGGAACGCAATCAAAGGAGTGCTAAGTAAACTAGAATTCAGAACAAAGAAAATCACTAGAAAAAAGGAGTGAGATTACATAATGACAAAAGGACCAATCCCCCAAGAAGACATAGCAATTCTAAATGTACATGTTCCAAACAGCACAGCTCCCAAGTATGTGAAGCAAAAACTGATAGAATCGAAATAAGAAATAGATAAATCTGCAATTATAGTTGGAGACTTCAACACTCCTCTCTCAACAATTGATAGAACTAGACAAAAAAATCAGCAAGATATAGAAGAACTCAACACCATCAACCAACAGGTTGAGCATTTATAAAATACAAATTATTTAAGTTTTCAGCAGAATCCACAGCTTTTTCAAGTGCCCACGAATCATATACCATATTCTGGGCCATAAAACAAGCCTCAAGAAATTTAAAATAATTGAAATTATTTCAAGGATAGTAAGAGAATACTATAAACAACACTACACATACAAATCTGACAACTTGGAAGAAATGGATCAAAACACGAACCACCATAATCATTCAATATGAAATAGATAAGTTGAATAGCTCCATAGTATGAAGGAAATTTAATTTGTTATCTAAAAACTCCCAAGAATTAAATATACAGACCCAGATTATTTTACTGGAGAATATGATCTAATGTTTGAGGAAGAATCAGCACCAATTCTACATAATCCCTTCCAAAAAATGTAAGAGGAGAGAACATTTCCCAATTTGTTTTATGAAATTAGTTTTACCCTGGTTCCAAAACCAAAGACAGTACAAAGAAAGACCAAATATCCCTCCTGAATATAAATGTAAAAAATCCTTAACAAAATATTAGCAAATGGAATTCAGCGTGATATATAAAGAATTCTATACCATGAATGGGCTTTATTCCAAGGATGCAAGCCTAGTTCAATATTTGAAAAATAATCAGTGTAATCCACCATATAAAAAGGCTAATGGGGAAAAAATTGCATGATCTTATCAATCAGTACAGAAAAGGTATTTGAAAAAATTTAACACCCAAAAACCTTACAGGGGCACCTGGATGGCACAGTTGGTTAAGCCTCTGACTCTTGGTTTCAGCTCAAGTGTGATCTCAAGGTCATGAGATTGAGCCCGCGCACCCATTGGGCTCCACGCTCAGTGTGGAGTCTGCTTGAGAATCTCTCTCCCTCTCCCTCTGCCACTTGTGCTATCTCTCTCTGTCGCTCTCGCTCTCTCAAATAAATAAATCTTTAAAAAAAATAAAGTTAAAAAAATAAAAAATTTACAAAAATAAAAATAGAGGATAGAGGGGACTTCCCTCAGCTTGATAAAGAGAATTTACAAAAAAAACAAAAAAACAAAAACCACACCTAGCATTATACTTAATGATGAAAGACTGAATGCTTTCACCCTAAAATCAGGATCAAGGCAAAATGTTCCCTTTTACCACTCTTATTCAGCATAATGCAAGAAGATCTAACCAGTGCAATTAGCGAGTGAAATTTTCACAAAAACTTACTCAAGACGGATCATAGACCTAAATGTAGAACACAAAACTTCTAAAAGGCAAAGAGAATAAAAAGGGAGAAAAAGACAAAATAGAATATTCCAGAACTGTGGGACAATTACAAAGGTATATTATACACGTAACAGGAATACCAGAAGGAGAAGAAATATTTGAAGCAATAATGACTGAGAATTTCCCAAAAGTAATTATAGACACCTACCCTACCCTTTTCCTGGTCCAGAGCCTCTGAAGCATTCTAGCATATATTCCAGAATACATTCTGATTAGTTTGCTAGGGCTACCATAACAAAGTACCATAGACTACATGGCTTAAACAACAGAAATTTATTTTCTCACAATTCCGGAGGCTAGAAGTTGGAAAGCAAGGTCTCAGTAGGGTTGATTTCTTCTGGAGGACTCTCTCCTTGGCTTGTAGAGAGCTATTTCTTCCACGTATCTTCATATGGTCTTCCCTCTGTGTGTCCTAATCTCTTTTTCAGAAGGACAACAATCATTGGATTAGGGTCCACCCTGACAACCACATTTTAACTTAACTACCTTTTTAAAGACCCTATCTCCAAAGACAGTCACATTTGGAGGTACTGCGGGGTTAGGACTTCAACATATGAATTTTGGGAGAATGCAATTCAGCCATAACACCTTCTTTATGCCCCTTCATGCAAATTCTTTCTATAACTCCCTCCACCTTCATCTTTCCAAAATTTGTGATCTTATTGCCTAATGCCCTGTTGCCTTTCTTTTTGCTGTTCATGATTTATTCATTTGTAATCTTTTACTACTATTTTAGTAGGATCTGAAAAGGGGAAGAAAAATGAATGTGCTTAAGCCACCATCTTCATCCAGAAGTACCCACCCACCCCATTAATTACCACCTCTGAGAAGTCTTCTTGCTGATATCAGACCACAGCAATCTCTCCTTCCTCTTTACCAATTCATTTAATACAAAACTGTCATCTGTTTCACTATTATTAGACTTGTGAGTCCACATCTAGGTTTTAAGCCTTTTTTTTTTAAGATTTTATTTATTTATTTGAGAGAGACAGAGAGAATGAGAGCACAAGCAGGGCGGTGGGGGTGGAGAGAGAGAAGGCGGCTCCCCGCCGAGCAGGGAGCCTGATGTGGGGCTCAATCTCAGGATCCTGGGATCATGACCTGAGCCGAAGGCAGACGCTTAACCGACTAAGCCACCCAGGTGCCCCTAGGTCTTAAGCTTCTTAAAGCAATGATGGCTTTTTATAATTTCTACTCTACCCACTGAAAATCTGGCACAGAGATTAAGTGTTCACTATTTGCTTATAAAAAAAAAATAAGGTTAATTTGGTTAATTTAAAATATGACCCCATTCCTATGACTCCAATTCAATGTTTTACTATTGTTTTAATGTAGTGAATCAATGAACACATTACATCATGGACCTCACAACGCACCACCGTATTGTACATACCAGCTTATGGGAGAGGGAAGTAAGAGAGTCCACATTCAAGTCCCAACACAAAAAGCACACTGCCATCTCCTGGATCAAAGTTAGTAATGCAGCTCTTTTAAAAACGACAATAATTCAGCTCCAGCTAAGCAGCAGATCTACAAAAAGTAACTATACGTGAAAATGAGACTGCTTTCCTTCTAACAAACATTATGGGCAATGTCATTAAAATCAATATTGACTGGGTACCTGGATGGCTCAGTTGGTTAGGCACCCGCCTTCGGCTCAGGTCATCCCAGGGTCCTGGGATCAAGCCCTCATCCAGGCTCCCTACTCAGCGGGGAGTCTGCTTCTCCCTCTGCCTCTCTCCCTGGCTTGTGCTCTCTCTTTCTCTCTCTCTCTCAAATAAATAAAATATTTTTTAAAAAATCAATATTGATCACTATAGTAATGAAAATCTCAGTCCTGAATTCAGATCATTTACAGCTAATTTGACCTGTTTACATGATCTTCCAAGTTCATCTAAAGAGCCTTGTTCCCTTGTATCATTTATTCTTTTCCTGAATTTCTACCAGGTCTGGATTCAAAATGCTCTTGTGGCTGATGATGCCATATGTTCAGTTAGTGACAGCTTTGTTCTGCTTTGCTCTATCAAAAGCAATGACAAATCAAGTGAGATGAAGACAGAGACAGCAAACAGGCACTGCAGCCTGACTTTGAAACATTTCACACTGCAAAGGCTCATGTTTGCTTGACAGACTATACACCCAATTCGAACCTACTGACTTACTCTAGTTACCCAAATCAGGCTTTCTTGGATGCAAAAGAAGGCAAAAAGGGTGAGTAAAGAGGACTAAGTCAAATCCTAGGTACCCAATGTAAGACACGAAATAAAAAATTTAAAGCCAATGGCCAACATTTGGGGGAATCACAAGCATTCTCTGCATCCTGTGTTTACTGGATTTTTTTATTCCTTTGGGAAGGTTCTCCAACTGCTCTGAGAAAGACAGTTGGTGTTTTGGTCAAGCAGATCTAAGGTTGGGTGTTACACACTCTCCCTGGGAAGTCCTGGAAGCAGGTGTGGTCCAGGTGCAGGAGCAGAGGCTGCAGACTGAGAGGCTGAGCCCGCAAACGTAAAAGCCACCTCCGGGGAGGGAACCTGTGCGGATCTATTAGAGGAGGGTACCTGGTCTTTGCTCCATCTGGCTTAGGCCAGCTGGGAGAGAATTCTGGATTGAGGAAGGGCACTGTGCAAGGAAGCAGTGGTCTCCAGGAGCAGGGATGCCTGCTTTAACGTTCTCTCTCCTGGAATGCCCTGATGGCATCCTCGAGGGTTCAGTGAAGTCTTGTTAAACTTTGCCCTCTAGTACCACCTGTGTTTGGGAGGCTAACAGAGAGGTCTGTGCCCACATTTGGGGTTGAAGGCTTTGGGAGGAGCAGAAGCCAGAAGAAGCTACAAAGGCCAAGGCAGGAAAGCCTGAAGCAGCTGTCCACAAAAAGAGCCGAGGAGAAGTGGACAGGATGGGTTCGCACATGTGTGCACACTCGCCGGGGTGGGGGCTGCTGGGAACCAAGGGAAGATGATGTCTTCCAGGGACACAAGGAGAAGGCTCAGGCTATGTTGGGGGGGGGATTCAAAGAAATGGATGACCCACTAGAGCTGGAGCCCTTGGAGATACTGTGGTGATAGGTACAGAAGTCTATTTGAATCTGGATTCTGCCATTTGAGGGCTTCAGATGGCCTTGCTGTTTGGTTTGCAATAGGGCTAAAGGCAGATGGAGGCCACTTACAGCATCCTACTGAACCTTACCTTCCACTGACCTCAATCTAATTATTACTGGGGTAACAGAGTACCTAATATTGAAATGCCTTGGGAGAATGCTCACCCTGGAGACCCACTATACTTACATCAAGGCTGTGAGCCCCGGATCTCAGTGTCTCCAGGCCCCGGGCAAAACTGTGAGCCTGTGGGAGGTGGACAGCATCCATGTGCCTTCCTCTTCTCCTCCTCCTCCATTTCCCTAGTTAGATCACTCTTCAGTTCTGGATTACTTGGAACTCCGTATGGGCTCTGGTGTCCCAAGCCTGCCTTTGGATACCTTCGGCATCCTCTCCAAGGCCTGAGGGTGGTATGGATTTTATCAGATAAAATCATCTCTGCTGAGGGACCAATTAGCTCTTTCAAACAATAATGCCTGGGCCAAGGTAAAACTGCATCTCCATGAGGTCCAGAACAGGTTTCTCAGGCACTGCAGCAGGCCAGTGGGGAGAAGTATTTGGCAAAAGGGGCCCTCTAATGCATGTTGGTGGCCGTCTAATCCAGGCCTGGGGCTGAGGACATGATCAAGCCTATACCCAAGCAGAGTTTGTCCCACAATACTGCCCTGGGTCTCAAGTTATAGGCTTTTAGGGCTAAAATTGGGTCAGCAGCAACTTCAGCCAGAGAAACAGATGGCACACCACTTTATTGCTAGGCAGTAAATGGATGAGTCCTTCCCTTTGGTCCTCTTGCCATCCTGGTAAGCTAACTCCTGCCCAGTGAGCAGTGACTAATGACAAAGAATTCAAGGATGTTTAGCACTCACAAAAGGCTTGATACAAAGCGTAGAAAAGAGAATTGAACATGGTATTCAGGATATTGAACCAATGACCACAGAACTATGACAACTGCTCAACTTGCCTTTCTCCTATGGCAAATGCACCACTTTACCATAATCCAGGATCTGCCTTGACTTCACGGATATTATAGTTTTTGCTCTGATGTTTTAGGACATGCCTATCCCAGTGAGAAAGTGTCCCAGTGAGAAATACTCAAATCACCACATATTATTTACTTATACGGACTCCTTAAAGGAAAAATCAAAACAATTTACTGATGATGGAAAACACGAGCCAAGGAAACTAGAAGAAAAACAGACCTAGTATCATATAGAGACCCTTAGCCATTTCCCACCACTCTACACACATGTGCACGCACACACACACACACACACACACATCTCCCCCTACTCTGCCCCAAGGAAGGACAGACATTTCTACACACTCCTTCCTGACTGCATTTTGTGACATCTCTTCCCTTCAAAGTCCAGCCTGTTACTTTAGATCCAGGTCCCGTGCACGATAGGACTGAAGGCAAGAATACCCCTCCCACACACACACCCTCCTAGTCCCTAGAAAGACTTTGTGACCTCTAGAAAAAGGGTCTTGGTATAGGAAGATGGAGCTTCTGGTGTGGCCATAGCTGGGCACTGACTCTGATGGGTGCTCCCTGGCTGGACATTTGCCCAGGGACCTCACAGAACTCCCTGCCTAACCACACCCAGGGATCCCAGACAACTATGGCCAGGACAGTGAATCCGCTGGCTCAGAACAGGGACTAAGTAAACACTAACATCCTTTCCTGTGTGCCAACTACCCAAGCCAACCACCATGTTGCCCAGCACAGAGGAGGTCTGCAGGACCTATGTGTTAGTCAAGAGAATGAGCTGAAGAACTGATGCAGGACCAGACTTAACAAACTGTTGGCCACACTCCATTCCTTCACCCCATCCTCCTCCCAGGTTCCAATACGGAACACCACCATCAAAGGTTAGAACTTCACTTTTGCTACAAGTGCTAGGAGACTTCTATAGACACTGAAGAGTCAACATCTTGCTAAGAAATAAAAATTCACTCTCACTTGGATTCCTATCAGTATGCTGTCTGTCATGTCTGTGCTATTTTCTAAAGCTACAGTGGGTGGCAGGGATACCAAAGAAAGGCCAGCTGCCAGCCTGCTTCTCCAGCCACCCTGCTTTTGTATTATCGTGAAGATTGCTTGGCCGTGATAAAGTGTAGAAGGAAGTGTACGAGTGTCTGAGTCAGACTAACCTCCCTGTGACTCCCAGCTTCTCAGACCAACCTCTCTCTGAGCCTGTTTCTAGGACTGAGATAATATGTGCAAAGCCCCCAGTACGGTGCCTAGCGTACAAGAGCGCATATAAATGGCAGCTAATATTATCACTAAGCCTGTTGGAACTGTGAAGACCAATAAAAGAGAGCTCCACATGAGAAACAAAATTCCTATTCCCTTTCCACACTCATTTAGAATGCAAAGAACATTGGAGCAGAGGTGTGGAGCTCTCTGAACATAATCTTGTGAAATAGAATTAAAATAATCCCCATTGATGATGAAAAGGTCTTTAATGTTCAGGAAGGGCTTTGAGCCAAAGTTAAAAGGCTATTCATCTGGATACTTCATCTCATCCGTAGTACTTGAATTCATTCATTCATTTATTCAGCAAATATTTATTAACTTCATTTTATGTGCCAAGTAATGTGCTTTGGAAGCCATCCCTTGGAAACACATCGAATGTCTATAATCCCACTGAAATGCAGACTGAATCTAGTTCCCACAGAGTCCACACTCAACGGTTTGTAGTGCTGAAAGCCGAGTCATAATATCATTACTGGATTCCACGAGAGGGGACCTGATAGAAATTTCTAGAACCACTACAAAGTTTTGAGTTATGTCGCTATTCGCATGACTCTGGGCATGTATTTTAACCTAAGAGCTGCCCTACGTATAGTTTCAAGGGTCACAGAGGATCAACTGAATGTCAAGAAGACTGTGCTGCACCCGGGGCACGTTGTGATAAAAACTCTACCTTCTCCTATGGCCCTGATTCTTTGGGACAGAGTTCCAGACGTAGTCTCAGCGGTACTCAAATTCCATTCTGGTGCCTGATCAGCACAAGGACTGTGACTCATCTACCCTCGTACGTGTTTCCCTCACTCTGGCTCCACGATGGCCATTTTTTAAATTCTCCCTTTCGTAGGATCAAATTACTTTAAATTCACTTCTGCCTGGTGTTGGTGGACAAGACACAGCAACAACTGTCTGGAGCTTTCCTCAGCTCTCATTCAGTGAATGTTCACTGCGTGCCTGCTCTGTGCTCTGTCCCTGCAAAGCGGTCTCCATCCTGAGGGAGGAAGCGAGACTCATTACTAGGAGAGAGCCAGGCCCGGTCAGAAGCATCTGATAGACTTCAGTAACTTATCGGCAGCTGAGAATCTTTTATGATTGCTGACAATTTCACATATCTTTCACTATTTCTTACTGTCTCTACCCAACCTTTATTATTCTTCTCATCTTATCCTGTTCACCTGCCCCACATCACCCCAAAGGTTTCCCAGTTTTATGGAACTACTTTCCCCCACCAGCGGCCTCAGGGTCACTGCCAATGTGGTCATCAGCTTTGGGGATTTTAACTGTCAGTGAATGAGGCAAGCAGTAAGGAGAAGATTAAAACAGAGCTCAGACGTATCTTCCTCATCTATGCTATTCCCTGAAGAGATAATAAACCAAAAGCAGGATTCTAATGAGGCCTCAATGTATAGTTTTATCCATGCCGATTGCCTGACTGTCTGCTTCCCTCGATTTTCTTCTCTGACCCCTCAGGCTGGTATTTCAGAAGCGTGAAGTTTAAATGCTAGAGCATCATCAGAGAAAATCCAGGAGCTTCCAGGAGACCCACCAGCTGACAACTCTACTACTTACTGTCCTCCCCGAGCTATCTCCGGAGGGCACAGGACTGGGCCTTGCTGTGCTACTGGGGAACGGTCACAGCGGTTTCCATTCTGCCACTTTGCTGTCCATCTGCAACCCCTTGGCAGCTAGACGCTGTCACCCCTCTTCCACCTCACCAGATCCTCCGTGCCCTTCCAGCCGCTCAGACCCCACCTCCTCCACACAGTCCGTACCTCCAGCTCCAGAACCATCAGTCCAGTCCCTTCATCACAGCCCGCAACGCGGCACCGGTCACGGCAAAAGCACAGTGCCGAGTCCGTGAGCCACAGGGAATCGACTGTCCCACCTCCCACGTTTGACTGGCTGGCTGCAATCAGCGAGGTCAACAAAAACTGTCTTTTTTTTTTTTTAAAGATTTTATTTATTTATTCGACAGGATAGAGACAGCCAGCGAGAGAGGGAACACAAGCAGGGGGAGTGGGAGAGGAAGAAGCAGGCTCATAGCAGAGGAGCCTGATGTGGGGCTCGATCCCATAACGCCGGGATCACGCCCTGAGCCGAAGGCAGACGCTTAACCGCTGTGCCACCTAGGCGCCCCAAAAACTGTCCTCTTAGATATGCTACCACGGCCCTGTGTCCTGGGAGACTCACAGAGACCGAGCCCTCCGCCCCGCGACCTGCAGTCCCCTCCAGAGCTGCACAGTGAGACACCAGGGAGGGCTGGACACACACACAAGCTTCATTTGTGTTGTTGGCAGGGGGTGTGTGTGTGTGTGTGTCTGTTATTAAATATGGATACTCTAAGAGAAATACAGATGGAATAACGCTTATTGAATAAAACTACCCAGAGGTCTTTCTCAACCTCCATAGTACGCATCAGCTACTGAAGGGTTCCAGACACTTGAGGCGGCCCTATTTTAGGAGCAGCTATTTTCAGAAGATGGCTGGAGAACTCGGAGCCCCCACTAGCAGGTTAGAATCAGGAGCGTGCGTGGCCCGCTCTACAAACGTAAAAGTGATCCATCTTGTTAAAAGTCTATGGCTAGGCTGCTGTTAGGGCTAATTTAAAGTGAGGCTTTCCATCCTCATGCCTCAGGGGGAAATAATTGAATTTTTAAACTTATATATAATTCAAAACAATCATGTTAAAAAGGATTGCTAATCAAGTCCTTTTGTTGCCCCAAATTATTATTTGACAAAATATAATCAAACTCATTTTGGAATAACCTATATACCATGTGTAGCTTCATTTGTTTCCTCCTTTTCAAGTGATTACGCTGAAAAAGTTGTGAATGGTGTGATTCGCCAGTGATTTAGAAATTTTGCTCTATTTTGCCACCTGCTTTAGAATTTACTTCAGAAAAACAACTACATCTCACATCTTTTTCAAAAAGCAAAAGCTCCTGAAAGTCATCTTTCCACACCATTTCAGATTTCTAAAAGCATGAAAACAAGTTTTATTTACCTCTATAACGATTAGCTGTCACAAAATATCTGCCCTCCAAGCCACACGGGTAGCAGCCCGAAGAGAAAGGAGGAGATGGTATAGAATAAACTAAATCAAGAGTTTCTTCATGGGGTTGCTTCAATATCGCTGAATCTTACTAAGGAGAAACCCACTGCTTAGCAAATGGTGTGACACACCTGTAGCTCCCCAGAACCAGGACTGTGTGATTTGAGGGTCCTGCATTAAATAGTCACAGTGAGAGAAGAAACACACCAATAATAGTAATAACATAGATCAATCCATCGATAAACACTAACTCAGCCTCTGTCTTCAGGCCGATGCTAGCACCAACATGTAAGACAACATCGGGACCTTCATCTAGCTTAAAATCTAGTATGGAGTCAGGATATGCTTGCGTGAAAATGAGTAAAAAAAATGAAAGGAAATGTAGTCAACCAACTCAGACTCTCCCCCACCTGCCACCTCCCATGATGTATGGAATTGCTTACAACCCAGAGGGCAATCGGGATGCTCGTGACCACGTCACATGACCTTCAGCTATGCTGATCCCTCGGCCTGAACACTTTCCCTCCCATTTGTGCACCTGGACCTTATGGCCCCCTCAGTGCCTTCTCCAAGCCCCTCCCGGGGCACCTGTAACACTGTACAGTAGCTGCTGCTTCCTGACTCCCTGGCTACACTGGCCGTTACCTGAGGGTAGCAGCTCTGTCTCATTTTCCCCAGTGCTTAGTCCCCTGTGTCACCCTCTGCGGTCTCTACTTCAGTGAACGAAACCACCACCCTCTGGGAAAAAATCTGGGCAAGGTCTTTAATGCTTCCTTCTGCTTCTCAACTTCTCTCTTACCTGAACATCCAGCCCACACAAGCTCAGGGGGTCGCACGAGTCAGGAAGCACTGACGCTGTATCCGGAGACGCCGTCCACTAGACAGCGTGAACAGGTGCTCGTTGGAGTTAAGCCCTGAGTGTGGCGGTCCTGAATCCACTGCCCAGTCTCACCTGTTCTACTTCCTAAGTATTTCTCCATTCTTATTACTTCTCTCCCTCCTTATGGCTAGTTCAGAATACCATAATCCCTTGCCTTAACTACCCAGAAAGTCTTCCAACAAGTGCCCCTGACTCCAGTGTCCCCATGCAACTGTTCCTCCCACAGCAGCCAAAGGAAACGTCACAAAATAGAAACCTGACGGTCACTAGCTCCCCAGCTCCCTCATGATAAAGTCCCGATGTCTCCTATGACCTGGCCCTGCTTTCTCCAGCTTCATTTCTTACCACTGTCTAGCTCCCACTCCACGCTCAAAATTAAAGTTGTCATGGGGCGCCTGGGTGGCACAGTGGTTAAGCGTCTGCCTTCGGCTCAGGGCGTGATCCCGGTGTTGTGGGATCGAGCCCCACATCAGGCTCCTCCGCTGGGAGCCTGCTTCTTCCTCTCCCACTCCCCCTGCTTGTGTTCCCTCTCTCTCTGGCTGTCTCTATCTCTGTCGAATAAATAAATAAAAAATATTAAAAAAAAAAAAAAAGTTGTCAAACACGTCTTGTATTTTGCATCTGCTATTTCCTGTGACCCCCTGGTATTACCTGTCATGGCATTTGTCACACTGTTTATTTGTATCCCCCATGCCACTTTGAGCTTTGTTAAAAGGCAAAATCCATTTTTAGTGCCTGGCATTATATGTGCACTCAATAAATACTTGTTAAATTAACAAATAAATGAATGAATCAAACAAAAGTTTCATTAATACTAAATTTTTTAATGTCACTTTAAACAGAATTCTCTAAGATCAAACATTAAGAAATTGTAAAAAGGTAATCTGAGCTTTGGTATTGTGTTCAGAAATGCCTTCTGTTAACACAGATTAAATAGATTTGTAGGTCAGGAGTAAAATCTTTCTCAAATGCATTAGCATAAATTACTGAACAGTGAGGACTTGCGTATACTCTACCCGTTTGCTGAAATAGTGCAAATGAAGCAAGACTGGGAGGAGGCCAATAAATGGGAGGCATGGCATTTCTGTCAATAATGCAAGACTGTGACTTAAATGAAGATACAATCAACAGTGAAGAACTACATTTTTAGAAAGAAATCACTTGGGAAAGTCCTGCTTTTGTGTCTATGTCATTAATGATCTTGCTATCATTAACAAAAATAACAGCGCTACGTGGCAGGCACTGTATTAAATGCTTATAGGTATTAGCACATTTATCTTTCCGAGAATCTTTGAACTACGCACTTACTATTTTTCTAATTTTATGTAAGAGGACACTGAGGCATACGGAGGTCGAACAACGTGTCCAAAGTCACAAGCTAGGTAAGTGCAAATAGGATGTCCACTTAGGTCATGGGACTGTACAAAAGGACTCTTTACCACCGTGCTATTTTGCAGTAAGGCGACACACAGTAGGACATTCCCTAAAGACTATACTTTATTCCAACAACATTTAGGACAGGAGGGTGACTGTAGTAATAACAGCAGTAACTTGGTAAGTGCTTACTATGTATCTGGGTGCTGTTGCCAACACAAACGTGTCCTTTCCTTTAACCCTAGCAGCCGTCCAATGAGGCAGAAACTATCAGTATGCCCACCCACAGCTTAGGAAACCAAAGCACAGAAAAATGATGGGTCCAAGGCCCTAAAGCCAGATGAAGCCAGAATTCAAACACGAGAAGTCTGATTCCAAAGCCTTTTGTCTTAACCACTATGTGAAATTGTCCCTGGGGGAAAACAGGTTAACACTGAAAAATAATAATTAATGCAAATTCTAAAGTAAACCATGGGATCTGTACGTTTTCAGTCCAGTCTCTACAGAAGTAACGCAACATAAATAATAAACATTGCAGCCTGGAGTAGTTCAAAGAGCTGCAGATACCAAGTAGGAGACAGCACATTCTGAACCAGTTCTGCTATTTTTTAGCTCTGATCGCGGAGCCATTTACTCTCTGAATCTCCTCTTCTTCTGTTAAAAAGGGCAATCAGCCAGCAACAGATGAATGGAGAAGGAAGAGGTGGTATATGTCTCCAATGGAATACTACCCAGCCATCAAAGAACGGAATCTTGCGGTTTGCAAGGACATGGATGGAGCTAGAGAGCATTGTGCTAATAAGCAAGTCAGTCAGTCAGAGAGAGACAAATGCCCTATGATCGCACTCGTGTGTGGAATTTAAGAAACAAAATAAATGAGCAAAGGCAAAAAAAAAAAAAAGAGAGAGAGAGAGAGACAAACCAAGAAATAGACTCTTAACTATAGAGAACAAAACTGATGGTTACCAGAGGGGAGATGGGTGGGAGGATGGGGGAAACAGGTGAAGGGGATTAAGAGTACACTTGTCATGATGAGCACTGAGTAATGTACGGAAGCGCTGAATCACTATATTGCACACCTGAAACTAATGTAACACTGTATGTTGACTATACTGGAATTAAAATAAAAAACTTTAAAAAAAAAATGGCAATCACACCACCTGCCCTGACTACTTTGTAAGTTTCTTCTAAGGATCACATAACAAAATATATGAAAGAACATTTTTGCCTTTGGGAAGTTTTTCTGTACATCAAAACCAACTTATTTAATGACTTGAGAAAAATTCAAGTCATTCAAAATTGAATAGTTATCGCCCATGTATAAGCTATACATAAAAGGCTCGATTTCATTACCTTTTCATATGTCATAATACGACACATCCAGCAACGCGTAACACTAAAAAATTCTATCCTAAATGCATTGTACAACACTGAGGCTATACAAGTTACAACCACTTCAGTAATTTATACCATGAACTGGAGAAATTATCTTTGTAAATAGATTACGATTATTACTCAAGCAATTTTAAGCATATGTATGATGCAATAAAAATAACAGTATAAAAGTCTTAAGTTGGACGGTCTTATTGATGCTGATAACAGCTAAAGGATAGTGACCTAATAGTCTAACAACCTGGTAGCCTCTAAAATTAACTTGGTTTTAACATTTACAGTATATGCCCAAAATTTGCAAGGGTGCTATTTTAGACATTTGCTAAAGTTGGTTCCTATGGTAAAATTCAATTAAGTTGTATAAATATCAATTGAGCACCTAACACTGTGCAAAGGACTGTGTCAGGTACTTTGCAAAACCAGGATGAGAATACTAGCCCTGCTTTCAAAACTTACAGACACCACCCTCAGACACACACATATACGCAAGCTATATGCTAACGACTACTTTAGACGTTCCTAGTTTTTAAAATGTTTACACTTTGCTTTAATCATTATTTGCCTTTAGATGACATATAATGTGGATATCATGAGGGAAAAAAACTGCAGCATGAACATTCAAGGATGCTAAGACTCTTCAAGGAACCTACTGAAAGAGTCTAAATCTCCTTTCACGGTAAATACTAAAAATACACATCCTGTAAATAAATATTTTTATGTTAGGGAACTAGCACAATATTAAAACTTTTATAAAGAAAATTCTATCTCCTTAACACCCTCTATACAACTATAACTTTATTCGTATGCTAACGAAGCAACCTTGTCACGTGCCTACAAAAACTTAAGAAAATATAAAAATAATGTTAAAATTACGGGGCACTGAAGAATGCATCTAGATTTAGAATTTTAAATGACATAAAATACTGATCTTTACAAATATACGTCATTATATTTTTATTTTTGGAAAATGACTTACAAATAGCTCACCTGAGTACATTTCTCACTACGTAAGTCACAATTCACTATGTAGAGTTAATTAACTTATGTCTAAAGATAATCTTTTCCTGTATGATTTCATTTTCTTAAAAAGCAAAATACTTTATTTTCGGTAAAAAAAATTTACATATGAAAGTCAAAGACAATAATTTCAGTAAAAATGAAAATCAACCACCATATCTTTTCTTGAGTTCTTCAACAGACTTATCCTTCAATCCCGATTTGTCTATGTGATTGAACAACACATGTGCAACTGAAAAAAGAAAAAAAAATTCATTTTAATTTCCATTTTTTAAAAACTAAATGACATAAAAATTAAAGAGAGTAATCTGATTTGTCAAACAAAACTTTTTCTATTTTAAAGTAATAACCGTTAGGATCATTTACAAATTCTAATTCAGATATTTAAAAAGCTAATCAGAGAAAATTATATAGATTCTTCCAGGATATTTTGTAAAAAACTTCCCCTACTTTCTCAACAACATGAATCTTGCAGATTAAACTTAACTCATCCTGTACTACCTTAAGCATTTTTGTCCTCTGTAACAAGTATACGTTTTTTACTTAATATTTCAATTAACGGTTTTTCAAACTGAAACTATTTTATTTTAAAAGAAAATGTTGTATCCACTACTGTAAATTGAAACTTTACAGTAATTGAAACAACAGCTGCAAAATCATGTTAGCTATATATTTTTATAATATCCAATAAACTACATAACTATTAAAAATTACAAAACTTGCCTATAAGTCATATAAAATCGTCTTTCATACCACTGCATGGCCCACACTCAACACTTTGGAAAACTCAGTATAGTTCAACCTGGACCCTGGCTACCGGTTGTTACTGACGAAAAAGGTAAGAGCAGCTAATACTGACTGAGTGCCTAGTTACACTCCAGGAACCATCCAGCTGCCCCCCGTGTTTGGCTTCGCTGACAATGGTGGCCCAACCGAGACGGTACTATTGGTAAGCCAGTCTAAAGAACCAACTCACATTCTTTGAGTACACTTGTACTTATCACATTACAGCACCAAGAAATGCATTTACTCGGTGCAGTTATACTGACAGGCTGTTCTGCACTAAGCAACGATCTACGCCGTGAGGCCCAGAGAACAAGGTATACAAGGTTCCTGCTCTCGTCGAGCTTTCATTCTATTAGGGGGAGAGAAATAATAAACAAATCCATGAAAGATTTTCAGCTCACTACATATTATGAAGAAAAATAAAGGAGGGTAAGAAGCCAGAGGGTGATAAAGGGAGGCGGGCAGTTATTTTGAGTAGCTCTGTTGAGGAAAGGGGGTCTCTGAGGTGGCAACTCTGAGGTGGAAACGGAATGAAGTGAAGAAGCAGGCAAGGGGAAGGTATTCTAGGCCGTGGAAACGGCCAAGTGCAAAGCGCCTAAGGCCAAAATAAGTTTACCAGCTTGGTATATCAGAAAATATAAAGTCCGTGTGGTGGAGCAGAGTAATCAAAAAAAAGTAGTAGAAGAGGTTAGAATAGTAATAAGAGAAGCTGGTATTTTTCAGGGAACTTCAAGGGCTGTTTCTGAGTAAAGATAAAACAGAAACGTCTTTTAATTTAAACCCTATTTAAAAATCTCATGTTTTTAAAATGATGTGTCCACTTCTCCAAGTACAACGTAAAGAGTATTTTTCTTAGTGATTCAGGCTCATTCAATGTCGCTGCTAGAAACATAAAGACACAAGAAAAGGAGCTGAGGTATGTTTAGGTTAGGAGATACATGAAAATGGTACATAGAGTTTCTGCTATTTTTAAAACTAAAAACCTGGCATTCTAGTACCTTTTCTTTTTCCTAAAACTAGAGTAAAGCCCAAAACCCTGAAGTAACTGAAGTTCCTGCAGAGTTCGATGTTACTTAAGGTTTCCCTAAACTGACACTTCATGGGAAAAACCGAGATGTAGAAATAGATAAGGAATAGAATTCTCCAAGATCGTCACCTGCCAACTGTCCCCCTGACTCTACAATCCAGTTGCACTGTACGTGCAATTTTCTCAAGTCAATTTGTTCTTTCCTGCCTCGGAACTTCCGCATACACCATTCCCCGGTCTAAAACTCTTCCCCACCCCTTTCATCTCACTGACTCCCGCACGTCTTTGAGGAGTCAGGTTCAATCAAACACAAGGAAATAGGCTCTCACAGACTGGGTTGACCTCCCTTGCCCCCATGCCCGGTGACATGCGTCTGTGGTGGGTACCCTTCACGTGTTCCACCACAGCAAGCTCTCAACCGTTACACTTTAATGCATTTTCAAGTAGAAGAGTCCAGACTATAAAGCCGGGACTGCCTAACCTTAAATCCTGGGTCCGGCTTCTTATCTAGGTGAGCTTGGTCAGGTTCCTTACCTCTCTGTGCCTCAGTTTCCACCTTTGTAAAAGGGAACTGTTAATCATGCCTAAACCTCATAATGCTATTGTCAGGATTAAAAGATGTGATTTTACTTAACTATAATTCAATTAAACTTTATTGTGATTAATTTAAATTTAATTGCATGTATCTTAGTAAATATTCAATAAATGTCCACTATACTTGTTGAATAAATAAAGCAACATGTCAGAATAAAGAGATCTGGAAAAGCTTTCTTCACAGACTTACTTTTTTTCTCAGGTTCTGACATAAACATCACTGCCATATCAAACCTCTTTAGTTCAGAAAGTTTCTGTAAGATTTCAAAGATGAGTGATGGCTCTTCTTTCCTGAAGCAATCCAAATATAAACAAATGATTAATTAAAAGTAGCTCATGTAATTCAGTTTTTATAACACTAGATTTCTCATTATATATAAAAAAGGTCTTCATTTATCTTTTTTCCCTGGATGTGGTCTACACGTTAAGTGCCCAAATGAAGAGCTATATCGTCAATTGAAGAAACTATAATTTTCTTAAATGTGAGGCTTAGCACAGACTTTTTATAGTTTATTTTTTAGTTAAATTCAATTAATTAACATATAGTGTATTAATGGTTTCAGAGGTAGAGGTCAGTGATTCATCAGTTGCATGTAACACCCAGTGCTCATTACACCATATAGCACAGACTTTATTAATTTGCTATCACATTTGTCACTTCTACACCTCCCTTTCTTTAAGAAAAAGTTTTAAAGCCCCTTTTCCTCCTACCTAATCATTTCCCTTTCTACTGCTTGCACTTGTCCTCTCGTCACAACTTCTGCAATGGTGAAATTTACTAGAGAGCTAATTTTGCAATACAGAAAACGGTAATATGACATCAAGGAGAATGACTTTCCCAAATCACTAGAAATAGCATAACATCACAATATGCAGGGATGACAAAAAAATTCCACTTACTCGATATAAAAGTCATGCAGAATTTTAATGATTTGGTTGAATACATCTGGATCTAGATTTTTCTGAAACAACTTAGGATACACAGATGGTTCAATTTGCTTGGAAAAGATACAAAGAGTTAGAAAATTACATCATGGCAACATTCACATATCACAAATTATGTATATAACAACCGCTTAGGTGAATATAGGAAAGAATAACTGTTACACACTAGTCCTTACTGAATAATAATGGGGTCACCATGCAACGTAACTGTGACAGAAGGACAAAAGTCAAAGGAACTGTAAGATAATCACTCTGTTCAAGGCAGAGAAAAACCTCCTTGAACAGAGAGATGTTTCCTAAGAGAGACAGGAATCTTGAGAGAGCTCTCAAGGAGCAATAGAAATAACTAGACAGTTCAAAAAATAGAATTACATGAGCTAATGTACTTAGAAGTAATTGTATACTAGAAAATTATAAGGGATTATTACTATAATCACACTTGAAAAAGACAATGCTAAAATCCATTATTTGGTAAATTTCATAGGATCTGGTTCTTTTTCTTGAAGCAAGTAAGAGCTCGTTTTCAAGAGAATGATTGTCTAAATATTGCCAAGCAGTGCTTGGGGCACATGGAAGGCACTCGATGTAGTTTAACTTCTTCCCCCATCTTGAAGAATGAAGAATTAGGTTTAGGTTATGATTTCTGAAATTAGATTAAGTTATATTAAACCACAGAACTTAACACAGAACCTATTTCCAGAGGTTTCCTAGTTGCAAACATTTAAAACGGTCTGGCCGAGGTAATACATGCAGGAGGCAAGGAAGGGGTCTACAATCGTGTTATACGAAAAGCAGATACAGGGCTATTTGTACAGCACTAGTGATAAAAGAAGTTCTTTGACCTTTTACTTAAACTAGAACTACTAGCTTCCTCTTTCTTACCTTCAAATACTGATACAACATATCCGGAGAATTTTTCAGTTGTCTGAAATCCGATTCAAGCTGGAATGAGTTTGCAGGGACCGGAGGAAGAACAGCTGTGACAAACCGAGCAGGTATCTTGTCTGTCTCTACAGAAATCTGCTCACCGAAAGACTGACATACGTTCTGTTTCAAGTTGACTTGAGGTCTGAGATATTTCAGAGGCCATCAGTCAAACAATTAGAAAAGAACCACAAATAAAGCTTTTATAAGGAAACATCAAGAGACATTTTTCAATTTCTGACTTTATTAATATAGTATTGTAACTATTTGTATTCTACGTGTAGTAAATTCTTTCAGCTGATAAAAATACACCTGTATCTTTGGCAAGACAGATGATTTTCACATGCTGGCTGTGTAGTGACTGTTCTCATCTGCTGGGCTAATGTAGCCTGGCACCTTTTGAAGCACACCATTTCTATGTATTGCATTACTACATCACAGCACAGATACTCACAACTCAGCCTTTCAGAAATCTGAATTATCACAGTTTCAAGAGAGATAATCCCAGACACCAAGAAATGCTTCCTCCTTTAAAAAAATCCACCTCTTAAGTTTTCCCCAAATCACTAATCACTATCACTTTAAATAAAACCACTCAAATTAAACATAAAAAAAAACTTTTAATAGGATTACTGAGTGGCAATACAAGAATGTAAGAACAAAGTTTCAACATCCCCAAATAAACCTAATTAATCTAGATCTTTTATATTCTCACCATTAAGCAAATACATGACTATTATTTAAAATTCCCCACATAATTTAAAGAGCCCCCAAGTAATCTTAAATATTAATGGCTAGAATAATGATGACTAAACTCTACATTTTTTATGAAGCTTCCTTTTAAAAACTTATTTTTGCTGAATTAAAAAGTAAAATGCATTTACTGAAGTTCTAGAATAAAAATGCACAAAGTAAGTTGTTCAAGATACTTTCTTACCTCTAAATTCCCCACTATGGCATAGGAATAGTGATCATACCTTAAAAGCAAAACCTTTCTTACGGCTAAGTACAAATAAAAATCTAGAATGTGAAGTTGGGCAGTTCAAAGAATTATGGTGATAAGCACAAACCAGAAGTCTCATCAGTTAATACCAATTTTCTAGTGAATTATTACCATTCTAGAGGAGTATCAAGTAAGAGTATTTCTTCTGGGGCACCTGGGTGGTGCAGTCAGTTAAGCACCCAACTCTTGGTTTCAGCGGAGGTTGTGATCTCAGGATCGTGAGATCGAGCTCCACGTCGGGCTCACGCTCAGCGCGGAGCCTACAGAAGACTCTCTCCCTCTCCCTCTGCCTCCCCCCTTGCTCTCACTCCCCCTCTCTCTCTTTAAAATGAATAAATAAATCTTAAAAAAAAAAAGAGAGAGTATTTCTTCTACTCACGGCAGGGCTGAAGTATCACTGATTTCTTCTATTTTCAATACTTTTGCTTTTGGAATATCACTTGCGGGCAAAAGGTCATCTTGGCTTGAGTTCTTCTTACTCGTAGAGCCTGCACTTGCTGTTCCGTTGGCCACAGTAACAGGATCACTCTGCGCAGCAGCAGTGCTACCTGGCACGTCAATCGTCTGTATCAAATTGCCAGTTTCTTCAATAATAACTTTCTTGAGTGGTTTCTAAAACAATTAAAATCAATTCTTGAAACCAACATAGAAAGGTTTCCTATTTTAGGGTCACAAATGAAAAGGCTGCCGTGTTCTTATAACTAATATCTGCTCCATATTTACAGCATGTACTTAGATTTTAATTTCATAGACTAACAGTTATAAGTCAATCTGATGGCAGGATAGACAGGCGTCATACTCCGAGAAATCAAAGAATAAAAAGATGCATGGCACTTAGCACATGTAAGTCTGAATGGGAGGAAGCAGAGATGTACGTATACATCTTTCCAAGGCAATGGGACGCATGCCATAAAAGGTGAAAGCACCACATGCGAAGAGAACACAGAGGAAGGAAGATAGACGGTGGCATCAGGAGAGTCGCCCCAGAAAACTACACAGGAATGGCAATGGGGAAGGGCACAGCATGGTCAGTGGAAAGCTGGTGCAAGGGGAGGAGTGCGGGGGACAAAGCCTGAAAGGCTGCTTAGACAGCTTATAAAGGAATTGTGCGCCATGACAAGGAGTTGGGACTTTATCCTAGAGGAAACAAAGCCAAGAAAAATTATGGCCAAACCTACAGTGGGCTAACTGAAGGCAAGCAGAACAAAGTCAGACAGTAACCAGTATTCTGTACGAAACAAACTAACATTAAGTAGATTTTCTAAATATGTAGCTACTGGATAAAACCAGCCCAGGATTAAAGATTTGCCAAATATATTCACAAAGTTGTTAAGACTTGACCATAATGGTTTCTAATTTAACAAAATAAACAGGATTCACTATTTCAATCATTACAAATGTCAAACGTGTTCAACTTCTTCTTAAGTTTACATATAATACTGTTATTTTTAATAAAAAACTTTTCTGCAATTTATTCTAAGTGTTCATTCCAAATGTATGATTGAATTTTTTTTTAAAGATTTTATTTATTTATTTGACAGAGATAGAGACAGCCAGCGAAAGAGGGAACACAAGCAGGGGGAGTGGGAGAGGAAGAAGCAGGCTCATAGCGGAGGAGCCTGATGTGGGGCTCAATCCCAGAACACCAGGATCACGCCCTGAGCCGAAGGCAGACGCTTAACCGCTGTGCCACCCAGGCGCCCCCAAATGTATGACTGAATCTTAAATGAAAAAGTTGTAAATATAAAAACTTTAGACATATATATTAAACTCTGTTAAATCCAGACGTCCTATTAACACAGCTAAGATAAGACCTAACAATAACAACCAAGTGTTACTGGATGAACGGACATAAATTTTTAAAAGCTATTAGCAAAATTGTTAACAGAATCCGAGAAGCAGTTCTATTTAAAGTACGATCGTGTTAGGCTGAAGCCTTTGCCTTGCTGAGAACTCTCAACAGCAACAGTTTGCCCCGAAGACACTGACCAAGAATGCGCATGTGTGAGTGCTGCACACAGACTATAATTTCTGACAGGCAGTCATCGTTGCATTAAATCAATACAGTCCCACTTAACACCAGATCCTTTCACTGACAACAGATGTGTAAACATGATCCTAATTTTAAAATTTCCTAATCAGTGGTCTCTAAGAAGCACAGACCAGTGGGTACTGGGAGCTTCTGAGGGCTACTGATGGTCGGGAGTGATGGGGCGGATGACAGTCTGCTGGTTAACAGGAGTGAAACACAAAAGGTATCACTACAGAAAGATTTAAGAAAATATGAAAGATTCGACTAAGCCTTTCTCAAAATTAAGATTTAGATGCATAACATTTTGTTTAGCTCTGTCTCATGGCCATTTCAAGAAAAGGAAGAGAAAAATAAAAATAAACAGGGAGAAAGAGAAGAGGAAGGACCATGGAGAAAGGTGAAGTTTTGCTATAGGAAAACAGAAAAATGAAAATAAAACAAAGTATTTCAGCAGAGACTACAAGATCAGGAGACCCTTCATTTACTACCACCTATCCGGGAACCCCGGGTCCCAGGTGATCCACGTCACCGCTCTCCTACACTCTCTCCAGAGAAGATTCGCCAAAAGTACTCCCAGGCTGTCAGCCCTTAAAACAGACTTCCCTGGCCTAGGCTCTCATTTGACTCAGGTAATCCTAGGACTCCCTCTACTTCCGGGACCTTCCTCTCTTTTCTGACCACTTTCCCCAGTGGTCAGGTTGTCTCACAAATATGTGACTGACAAGAAAATTAATATTCATTTCACCTAAACCTGCCTTAGCATTAATGGATATTATTTCCTTTGATCGAAACTCACCTGTGAATCATCCTCACAAGGAAAAAAAGTAAGGATCTCACAGGGATTAGGTAACTTGCCAAGATTTCAAAGTTTATAGTGGGGCTCAAATCAACTCTTAAAAACATTACACCAAACTGCATCTTCTATTTTTTAAATAATGCCTACATTTTTATTATGAAGACCTATTACAAAAATAAACAGCAAATTTCCCCCTTCCTGCTAAGATATTGATTTTGTTTGTTTGTTTGGGATGATTTATAGAATGGTTTACCCCAGATCTTTCATTTCATAGAGGTGTTCTGTTTTGAGATCTTGCCACAAAAGACTTAAATACATGTTGCATTTTCAAACTATTAACATAAATTGATTTTTAAAGTGACGGAAAAGAGAACCCAACCAATGTATAAAAGCTCCTTATATACTGGCCATGGGACATCACACATACAGATATTTGATATACCACTTGGCCATGTTTTTATAATTATGGACAACAAAGTCTGACAAAGGCTTTTTTAAACCTTGTGAATTAATTTTTTGGGAAAATATCTTACAAAGATGTAAAAGTTTAAACCACTTTTTTAAAACCACTTTTAATTAAACATTTAATCATTTAAACAATTAATTGAAAAGAATAGCAGCACGTTAACATAACGTATGAAAATGAGTACAATCTATAAAAGCAACTAGATCTATGCCTGGTCATGAAACAAGTACTATCTCAGAAAATCCAAGAACAAAGTCACAATAAGAACATGGGGGGTGTCTGGCTGGCTCAGTCAGTAGAGCACGCAACCCCAAATCTCAGGGTCATGAGTTGGAGTCCCCACGTTGGGCGTGGAGCCTACATAATTAAAAAAAAAAAATTAAAAAAAAAAAAGAAGAAACTTTTGAAAGCGACAGAAAAAGACTCATGGGGAACGGAGGAAAAACTGAAGGGGAAAAAAAAAACAAAGCATTTAACTAAGATATTCTCTGTTACCAACCTGAAATATGAACTTGACAAAACTATCTTTGCCTCACTTTCTTCCTTTGTAAAAGGAAGATAAAAATACCTGCTCTGACTTCCTTATAAAATTGTTACGGCTCTCAAAGCATCTGCCATGCGTAACAGTCACTTCTAGGGGCAGGGAGAGGACCATAACCTGTGGGGGGCACACAGGGAGATTGTGGAGGCTGACACCTTTCAGTTTTTACCTAGTTGGGTGATTTCGTGGGTGTTCATTTTATAAATATTTTTTAAATCTTCATTTGTCTTGTGGACTCTTCAGTATAAATTAGGTAAATGTTAGAAATTACCACAGTCACATCATATCCTGCATATATATATAAAGTTACAGATAATAATTCAGCACAAAACAAATTGCTAAATTCATGCCAGCTACTCTAATATTGCAGGGAAAAACCTGGCTTTGTTGGACTTAATGAAAAATAGTACAGTACACCAAAAACAATGTGCAATGTATATTTTTAAAAACAATTCGCTTATAGTAGAGTTTTGCCTTAGGTGATTTTTTTTTTTTTTTTTTGAAAAGATATAGTTATGGTACTGAGGGTCTGGCAATGTAAGGGTAAACCTGGCTGAGCACACTGTACCCATCCTCGAGTTTCTCAGAACACCCCTAAGATGGGCTGTGTCATTTCCCCCACACTGAGCTGGAAAGCAGGTGTCTCTTGCAGAGAAAGAATGAGGCTGTTTACAGAAACGCAGACATACACCACGTCTGTGCATGTGCACTGTATGCAAAGACCACGTGCTGGGTTCTCCGAGCCATGGGGGACACCTGTAACTTTCTTTCCAGCTGATTTGAGCCCCAAGCTTCCCATAGTTATTTGATGAGTTATAAAAACACCTAAACCAGGGCCTGTGGTGTCTTCCCCAAGCATAGGGGACAGGTCTCCCCCTTATCCTTGGGGATCACCTGAGCATGTGGGAAATCCTCTGCCAGTCAGGGACCTGAGAGCAGGGAAGAGTTCAAGGTGGTGGAGAAATGAGTGGAGGGTTGGTTTTAATTCTGCACAGTCTATGCAAATCAAAATAAACTTCCATTCCTTCTAGGGCCTTTATGAGATCCAGAAGCTGGTGCCGCTGCCCCGAGGAACAGCAGCTCTGTCTCTAGCAAGGACACCGAGAAGGACAAGGTAAATGCTGTGGCCATTTTCAGTCGTAGCTCTTTCGAGAAACCATCTTCTTGCACAGCGCTCTCTCCTGGCCTTACCTCTGTTCTGTGTGTTGTGTGAGATGTCTGCTGTTATTTATCTTCAAAGTGCAAACTCTTAACCCAAGAGCCTACAGCTTCTCTATTTTCAGCGTGTCACCTTAGCTGTGCCTTCAGAAGCCAAAAGTACCTAACGGCTGAGGACCTTAGGGCTCTGTGTCTTTCTGGGAATAACATGAAGAGAATGACACCACACTCCACACTGAAGCCTCCTGGCCTGGCTGACTCCTTCCAGAACTCCTGTGTGTGGGATCATTGTTTCCTCCTTTCCTGTTTCCAGTTAGGTGATTAACCTGGTCAGAATGCCTGCGGTAATCCTCACAACTGGAAAATACGAAATGCCATCCCTCCAACTTCACATTGTGTGCGTTGTGCAACTCTGAACGGTCTTAGATAAGGTCAGTTTCCTAACTAACTCATCACTGCTCCATGTCTGTCGGTAAACGTGCTATACAGAATCCCTCCAGTTGTACCCTGGGTAAAAATATTCTGAATTATCCGAGGTGACATATTTGTAGTAGAAAACGTACACCAGCAATAAGGTCACGAAGAGAGAATTTCCAGTTACCACTGCAGGGCCAGGTCCACACGAAGTCCTTCGGCTGTGTTCCTGAGTGGGTTCTGCTGTGTCCTGAGTCACTGTTAGAACTCATACTGCCTCTCATGACACAGCATGGGAATTTTATACCAGAAATCAAAACATATTTGTGTTAATCCTGTTATTTAGAATTTTTGCCTCCTTTTTCCATAGAACATAATTACTCTGTGTCTCATAGTGTACTTAAAATCAGAATTACTTATGAATTGGTAAGATAAATGTAGCTGAACTTAATTGGCATTTATAGGTAACATGTTCCTCTCAGAAAACACTCTCAGTTCCCCTCCAAGCCTGCAGGCATCCCCACATCCCAGAGGTCTCTGAGGCCATGACAGAACTTCCAGAGAGAAGACCCCTTTGTCAGGGAGGGAAGCAAAGGAAGAAGGTCATGGGCTGGCAGACAGACCTCTTCCACAGGAGTGGCTATGATGTGTGGAGAATGGGCTTGTCATTCTCACTCATTCCTTCTGTTCTCAATATACAAAGAACCACACCTCCAGCAGCCAGGGAGGAGGAGGGACGCAGGGTTACCCTGGGCGCAGACGCCTGCCTGTCCGCAGTACGGTACTTTATCGGTCTGTGATGACTTCCGGTGACCCTCTAGGATGGACCCCCTTGCCGTTCTACACTGGCATGGGCAGTGACGTGTGGTGACAGTAATTTAACCTCCTGGCCTCTATTCCCCCAAGCTGCAGGTAGCCCCCGGTGGGAGGGACAGTTTTTTCTGGCACTAATGTGCTCTCTGGGAAAGTTGTGGTGGGAAAGGTGGCAGGTGCTGACACCCGCTTTTCTGGGTTTCAGCTATTGTTGGTATTGGCTCTTTTGTCTGTCACATCAACACAGCTTTCACTTCTGCTCTGCAAGTCAGTATGGCGACAAGAGGACCCCCTCCTTTATCAGGACCATCCTGCACGTGCCATGGGCTCCCTTTATCACCATGCATGGGCTCTGAACCGCCTCCGCCTCCTGCCCCTTGGTGGCCCCAGGGACCACCCCACCATCCCCACCTGCATCTCCTGATAAATGATCTGAGCAGTGTATTCACCTTACTTTTGTTGTTGCTGAGCTGAGGTGCTGATTTTAGATCTAACCCTACATGAGATGTAAGGCTACTATTATAATAAAATCATAATCCCAAATAAAAATGGTACCAGAAATTAAAAATATTTAATTATTATAAAATAAAACTATCTCAAATTCCTTTAATATCAGAAAATATGTAGAAATATTTAAATTTATAGTGCTAACTTAAGTCACTGAAAAAATTATCCCAGAATTCTGAACGGCTGAATTTTCCCCATTTTTATTATGTCAATAATCCTAAGAGTGCTTTTTAAAGAGTCTAAGAAGAGTTTCTTAATTCAACAGTTTGCTTCCAACTCTTATTAATACAACACTGACATTGAAAAAGGAAGGGAAAAAAAAGGAAAGAAAAGTGCTTCACTTACAGTTGACCCAAGATGAGATGGATTATCAATAGGTTTTATCACATTTTGTCTTTGTGTAGAATCGAGAAAAACATCATCCCAGTGTCCTTTCTCAATTAAGTCCTTGAAAATAAATTTGTAAGCATGACTACCAAAACATATTCTCAAGTTAATTATGTAATAGATAATGTGTTTCTGTTTCAGAAAATAAGACCATATTTTGGTGAACAGAATACATTACCTTTTTAATTTTGGAAAGTTCAGTTACTGCTTGCTTATTCCCAGGTTCCAAAAGTAAAACAGTTTCAAAATCTAAAGGGAATTTTTAAGAAATAGAATAAATTAGTGAAAATATTTATGGAGTTCAAGACATGATACATTTAGTTACTAACCCACGTTTGTCTCTAGAAGTTTTACTCAGGACGCTAGGAAATAGGTGAGGATAGTAAGAGCTAAACACTGACCGAGTGCTCTTCTAGTTACTTTCCGTGAATTCTCGTGTCACGTTCATCAGAACCCCACTATCCAGATGATACAACTGAGGCCTAGAGGTCACCTAATTTACTAAAGCTCACACTATTAAAAAATGACAGGGTTACTCACCAAATGTAAGAATCTAAGAGAATTCCATATTATGGAATATTATTCGGCCTTAATCCTTGAAAACATTATGCTAAGTTAAAGGAGCCAGACACAAAAGGACAAATACTGCACGATTCTACTTATATGGGGTACCTAGAAGAGTCAAATTCATAGAAACAGAAAGTAGAATGATGGTTACCAGGGGCTAGGGAGTTCTTATTAATGGGTAGATTATCAGGATTGGATGATGAAACAGTTCTGAAGATGCTTGGTGGTGATGGTTGCACAACAGTATGAATGTACTTAACACCACTGAATCGCACACTTAAAAACAGTTAAGATGGTAAGTTTTATGTTACGTATATTTTACTACCATTTTTTAAATGCATGAGCTACAGCTGAAGCCAGCCTTAGAGAAACTGTCAGATTTAATTGCACATATCAGAAAAGAAGGAAGGCTGAAAATCAATTATCTAAGTATTGATGTCAAGATATTAGAAAAACAGCAAATTAAACCTAAACAAAACAGGGGTGCCTGGGTGGCTCAGTCGGTTGAGTGTCTGCCTTCGGCTCAAGTCATGATCCCAGGGTCCTGGGATCGAGCCCCGCGTCAGCTCCCTGCTCAGTGGGGAGTCTGCTTCTCCCTCTCCCTCTGCCCTCCCCCTGGCTCATGCGCTCTCTCTCTCTCTCAAATAAATAAAGTCTTTAAAATAAAATAAACCTCAACAAAATTGAAGGAAAGAAAGAGCAGAAATAAATGAAACAGAAAGCACACACAATAAAACCAAGTTGGTTCTTCAAAAGGACTGAATGAATACTTAAAAGACAGATCCTGGAAAAATAAAATAACTAGTACCAAGAATAAAAAGAAGCATCACTGCAGATCTCATGTTATCCTCTAACCCTTAACGGCTGCTTCCCCTTCTTTTACTTTTTTGCCTTTTTCCTTCTCACCTATAATTCAAATTATTCATTAACTTTGATTGGCAATTAGCCAGATCAGACTGTCCACTATTAAAGTAAAAGGTAATCTGGTCTACTGTGAAGCTGCAATCCTTCAAATCTGCAAACAATTCACGATCTGAACTGTGAAAGAAAATTTACTTCTGTAAGTTCTGTATCCTTGCACAATGGAAAAGCTACAAAAATCTCTGCTTCTGGGGCGCCTGGGTGGCACAGCGGTTGAGCGTCTGCCTTCGGCTCAGGGCGTGATCCCGGCGTTGTGGGATCGAGCCCCACATCAGGCTCCTCCACTATGAGCCTGTTTCTTCCTCTCCCACTCCCCCTGCTTGTGTTCCCTCTCTCGCTGGCTGTCTCTATCTCTGTCAAATAAATAAATAAAATCTTTAAAAAAAAAAAAAAAAATCTCTGCTTCTGTAACTTGGGAGTCTGAGTGATAGTTGTTATAGAAAATAGTCGTACCTTGTTTGGCCTCATTTAACTTTCCCAAAAATGTTCTTGCCGTTCCTCTTCTGGCAAAAGCTTTAGAGTATGAGCCATCTAATAAAATAGCTTGTGTGCAGTCTTTTTCGGCTTCTTCGTATCTATTTAATGCAACAAAATTAACAACTAGAAAATGCAGCTTACAGAAAAACTTCACATAAACTGAGTTTCTAACGTAAAATGCAGGCATATTATTTTAATTAAAAACTCCCAAGTCTGTCTTCGAGCGGAAGACTTTTTTTTTTTTTTTAATTGTTCACTCTCACCAAATTTAGGAAACATCTAGGAAGGAGAGAAGAGATACGAGGTTAAAGGAAAGTCTGGAAAGAGTATGGTGGAAGAAAGTTAAGAAATGATGGTAAAAATACAAGCCGAGCAGACAAAAGAATACCACTGGCTGGCAGCCCATCTCCACTCCAACACTCAATACACACAGGTACCACATTGATAATTAAAATTGGCATTAATTTTCTAACAAAACTTAATATTTACCCACCTAAGGATCTCCTAAGGTATACATTACCTAAGGAAAACCAACCTACGCAAAACTTAGGGCTTGTTATATGTGTGACGGCATATCACCTAACACTTCTCATAAATTCTACTCAACCATGCAGCCAGCCATCAATTCAGTCAGACTGGGTAGTGCTCTAAAACACAGAAAGTTAAGGAGAGCTTAAAAAACAAAACAAAAAAAAAAACCTGAAGACCCTTCTGTATGTCGAAATGACCTTAATCAATTACTGTGAAATTATCTAGCATGATAACAGTATTACAGTTATGTACAAAAGATCCTTTAGAGACCAGATGTCATAATGTCTCTGATTTGCTTTATAATAATTCAGAGGGGAAAAAAGCTAACTAAATATAATGACAAAGGTATGGCTTGTTAAAACTAGATGATTTGGTACATGGGGTTTATTATATTACTTTCATGAAAGCTATAAAAGTTTCATAATAAAAAATTCCAAAAAAAGAGAATCTCCCGTGGTTACATTCTCCCCAAAACCTAAAATGCCATCCTATCCCCGAAACAAGACCTCATAAGGACAAAATCAAAATTTCTAATGAATTTAAACATCTTTTATTTCTTTAATTCACTTTGCAACGAAAGAACGAACATGTCCGTGTCTGAGAAAAAGTGTGTGCCCACGCCCCACGAATATATTTTTTACTTTGCTGATTGTATCATTCTCTCATTCCAGACACAGCCATACCCCACCCCCGTCCCCACCCCAACCCCCAGGTTTTCAGGGTAAAAAACTCCAAAGAGCACAAAGTCAAGGGCCTGCCTGAATCTCCAGCCTTATCTCTACCACTGTACCCTGTGTAACACCATAATATGGACCACTTGCCCTTTCCAGAAGTTACATTAACTTTTCCACTGTGGAAAAGTTAAACCTGTACCGGGACACTCAACCTGTTTTTCATCTCACTTACTGTAACCAAAATAATGTATCTCTAATTGAGTCTGTTAGTTTAAATGAGAATAAATATACTAACAAAAGTTACTTCTATGACACGAGCTCCTAACCTGAGGTCCTTTGAGAGATCTGAAAAGTTGGATGGGAAAAATATTACATCCTTATTCTAACTCTTAAATGGGATTTGGCCTTTCTTTCCATTATAACTGTAGTAGCAAAAGCAGTAGCTATGTCTTCGCCCCGATAAATAGCATAGATATTTTCATATCACATTATAACTGTTGCAGATATCTCAAAGTATTATCTATGTTCACCACCATTTCCGAATTACCATAGTAATTAAACCTGCTATCTGTTTGTATGGGATGACAGCGTCCCGGTCTATAAATGCTCCTGGACACCAACTATCAGGCAATTAACTGCCCCTAGTAGTCATTCAGATACCAAAGAGCAAAGTCATACGCCACCATACTGGTAACATAATCATCTGTGTTACTTTTTTATTTCCTATCCACACTTATTAGTTCATCAGTATGTGGAAGAAGATGTCACAGATCAACCCAAATTTAAATTTTCATATTATGCCTTCAAAACAAATTTAGCTTTAAATCTGCTTGTATTTTAAACATAGTTTCTCGTTTTGTTGTGTCAATAAAAAAGTATATATACCACTATATCACAAATTGTAGTATTTTAAAAAACTATATTTCAATATAATTGGCTGCCTTTGTAGTCTCAAATGTATAATTATGCATTTGAAAATATTATTCTGAGAAAGGTTCCCTATGCAGCCAAATGGGTCCATGGCACCAAAAAAAGTTCAGAATCCCTATTTTAAGTATTCACAGGGTTTTTTCTTAAATTCTGTCACTAGTGCATAAAATATGATTACAAAAGATATAAAGAACTGTGAGACACAGTTTGTGCCAACAGACATTATCCTACTGATTGTTCAACTTGGAACCCCTGAGTGCATCCAGAAACAGCTGTTAGTATCAGAGGACCAAGTTTTAGCTGGATATATCATCAGTCAGCTGATCTCAATGGCAGCAATTCTCTTTTGTTATGTATGGATATGCATATGTAAAACACTGCCAGATAAGAATGTGCCCAAAAGGCTCTGAGGTTAAAAATAATCTTTAAATCACTAATTCAGAATAACATGCATAAAACAATTAAAGAAATGTTAAACTGTGTAATGCCACATTATTACAAGTGGGAAAATAATAACAAGAGCAAACATTTACTGAATATGTACTGATACACACTCAGTTTCTCTCTCATTTAAATTTAATGCTCAAGAGTAAATAAATTATATTTTAATTTATTACTTCTCTAATGTGCCAATTCATGGTAAATTTCATGTTCATCCTGAAAAGCATCAAATATAACCAATACTTACTTCTGAATCTTCAGATAGGCCATTGCTCTGTTAGCTGGAAGAAGGGCATTAGTGCCATCTGCTGCTATGCCCCGAGTATAGCACTCAATTGCTCTTTCGTATTTCCCCTCTTTGAAAAATCCATTCCCCTATCATTTTGGAGAGAAGTATAAAGAAGAATGAAAAAATATGCAAAAAACTAGCTGAATTCAAATCGTAAGTAAACACTACAAGAATCCTCATCAATATTGTATCAGTACTTAAAGTATATTTTAATGTTAAAAATCTAGTCCTCGATACATGTTCTAGAATCTGTTAGTTTAGGTTGTTTTTTGCAATGGCATTATTCTCTTTTCAGTACGAAAAAGAAAAAAATGTATACTACTATACCACTTTGCTCCATTAACCATTATTCTCCTAATTAAATACTACAAAAAGCTTAAATCTAAAAACACACTTTAATAAATATAGGCCCAAATATTATACTCTTTAGCCGTACTGGAAGCTGTACAATAGAATTTCATTAACTCAAATAATTTTTGTAAAAGAGTACCAGAATTGTACAGCTCATTCTTTGGTAACACTACCATGCTTAAACATAGGATAAATTAAACCATACTGGAATGTATATACCGGATTTCACTATAACATTTATTTATAATCAGTCAGGTTTATCACAATCAATACCATTACATAAATATTTATCGTTCCATAAGTATTTTTCCAAGAAAAGCTACAAGTATGTTAAACTAAATCTCAACTCAGGGTTTCTAAAGGAATTTTGATCAGAAAGCAGTCCGGTGTGAATTAACGAAAAAAAAATTCTATATAAGAATGAATTGTAACTCATTTCTATGTTAAATTTATAACCATCTATACGTAAATGCGTTAAAATCCTCAAAAGTAATTTGCTCCCTAAACTGTATTATTTTTTAAATTATGTATTAAGTCATCAGTTATTCAAATTTTGAATTAGTAACCCTCCAGGGGTTTTTCAGTATAATTTTCAGTCCCTACTGAAGAATTTTAATATTAGAGAAGACAGAAACAGATACACAAGAAACGAAGAGTAAACTCAACAAAACATATATACGTTGAAATCCCTCTGGATTACCAGATCTTTCTCTGAAATGGCCTGCTGCTTATTCTGTTGCTCTTCAATTTGTTTTTTCTCTCCTTCAGTTGATTTAATCATTGTATCAGCTTCCTTTGGATATGAGTTTTCTTTGGATGGTAAAGCCTAGGAGACACAACAGTCAGCTAAAATGAAACAAGTAATGCAAGATGCATATATATATTTGACTTTAAAATATTAAATTACTCAAATGTATTTGAATTTCTGTCACATTTCAAATTAATATTGAAATAGCTTTTACTCTAATTCAAAGTCTAATTCAAATTAAAAAACAAAACAGTGAATTTAATATACATCTTATTTCAATTAGAGTAAGTCATATCCCCTAATGGTAGTTGTTCATTTATTTATCAAGAAATATTTATTGAATTTCTACACAGGCCAGGCACCATTCAAGTAACTATTTTCAAAAATAAACAGATAATTAAGACCACATCACCAAATTTCTCAATTTAATATTCAGTCATTATTTCACCTCAGACAAAATACAAAAACATACAATATAATTCACAATTACAAACAAGTTGATAAATTTATCAGCAGATTATGTGCAATAAGTAATGGCAATATTTAAAAGCAGATTTTCCCCAAACACTGTCATTTTTTTCTCGAAGTTTCAACAGATGGCACAATAATTGTAACTGATTCAACAGCAAACTGAAAGGAATATGTAACTGTACAGTGTCATCTGACAGCAAATTTTATAGCTAGGTAGTAACCATTTTCTCACTGCTAAAAAATTAGTATCGTTTTTGCTAAAATATAAAGTATAAGGATGGAGCGACTTAAAAATTACAAAATCAAAGAATATGCAAAAGTTTAGTACAGAAATCAAAGCACAAGCCGAAAAAGAAAAATTAGTGGGATAAAGAGAAATAACTCTATCATCTGGGAAAAAATAAAGCAGTAGCACAGACCTCAGATGACTTTTTTTTTAAGATTTTATTGTAAGTAATCTCTCCACCCAACGTGGGGCTCGAACTCACAACCCCGAGATCAGGAGTCACATGCTCCACAGACTAAGTGGCTGGGTGCCCCTCAGACAACTTTTTAAGATGATGACTCCAAAGGATCTTTAAATACCATTCGTTCTACTTCCTCTAGCCTGCAAATCTGTTTAGTAAAACTATACAGTACAAACAACTAAAATTAGAAAAAGTCTATATTAAATAATCTACAGTACAAAGACTATGCCAAAACCTTTACTTCATCAAATAAAGGTAAGTAATACACTTAATTTAAGTAACTATGATTTACCTGATTAATTTTCCTGAGTTCATTCATTGCTTCAAAGTTATTTGGTTCCAGTTCTAATACTTTTTCATAATCTAGGTAAATGAGAAGATCAATATTTGAAAGACAGGATACTAAACAAATCTTTATAAAACAATAATCATTTGCTACATGTGACAAACAGGCAAGTATCTTGCAGCAAAATTAAGAGGAGTAAGAAATACTAGCCAACGGCAGCCTACTGGACTTTCTCCATTCTCCCCCAGGACAAACAAAACCCTGACAGAATCCCATGACAAATCACCTTCTTCCACCAGCCCCAGGAAGGATTCTTGCTATCACTAAGTTGTACATCATAAAACCAAGCAGCAGCAGAATCCTACCAGATTATCAACTTTATTCAGATTTTTGTAATTTGTAGTACAAAAACCTGTATTATGGGATAATAAAAGGCTTAGAATTTACAAATAAAGAAAAACATGTTAAGAACTTTACGTGCAGTGCTTCTGCCTCAAATTATCCGACAAAATGTTTTAATCCTTATTTTACAGATAAGAAACTGAAAATCATAGGAGATCCATCCATAACCTTCCCTTTGGTCACACAGCTAATACACGGTGGGATGAGAATCTGAACCAAGGTCTAACTGGTGGCCGATAATGTATTCTTTCTCAAAGTATCAAGATACTTTTAAATAGTAAAAATGAGCTTTATTCAAATGCAGAAAGCTCTCCGAAGGTAAGAACTGTGACTGTCTAGTATTCTTTGTATAGCATCTGTTAAATTAAACTGTTAAAGAATCTTTTTAGATAATAAAGACCTGGAAAATATTAATACCTTTTTTGGCATCCTCTAATTTTTGCAAAGCAAATCGAGCAGCACCTCGTCTTGCATAAGCCTTTGTATATCTTCTATTCAAGGCAATTGCTAAGTTACAATCAGACTCAGCAACAGCAAATCTGCAATTTAAAAATACTAAGGTTAATAAAATTCATTTGTTAAACCAAACGTCCAAATTTGTTTCTGAAATCCCCAAGAAGGGAATTTAGTTCCCAATTAAAGGTGTGTTTCCCACCTTCATTTATTTACTTAAGGCTACTGAAAAGCATTAATTTGTGATGGTGAGACGTAAGCAACATTCCCTTTAAAGCAAGGAACAAGAATACCCATTATCACTGCTTTTTTCATTATTGTACTAGAGGTCCTGACTAATGCAGTTTCATAAGGAAGAAAAACAGGCAAAAAGACTGGAAAGGAAGGAAAAAAAACTAACATTCTCAGGTGATATGATGGTCTACCTAAATAAAACAATCTAGAGACACTGTTAGAAATAATGAAAGTCTGCAAGGTGGCTGCTTTGCTAGAGGTAAGCAACAAAAAAACAGAAATAAACCTAACAGAAGATATTTAAAGACCCATACGCAGAAAATTTGAAGACTGTCTTCAAAAACATTAAAGACTTAAGTAGACATACAGCACATTCATGATCTATAAGTCACAAAAACAGAATATAATTCTCTTCAAACTGAGCTCTAATTCCAAAGCAATTACAATCAAAACCCCAACATAATTTTTCAAGGAATTTGACAAGATGATTCCAATATTTACATTGATAAAGCAAAAGTCCAAGAATACCCAAGACATTCCTGAAAAATAAGGTAAGAAAACATGCCCAATGCCAAATATCAAGACTTAAAGATAGTATGGAATGGGCAGAGGGATAAGCAACAGATCAACTGGAGAAGAGAGTGATAAAAAAGAGTCAGTGCAAACTTGACATAGAACGATGGTGGCATTGCGGATCCATGGGAAAAGCATGGATATTCAATAAATAAGACTGAAATGATTGAGGGGTGCCTGGGTGGCTCAGTCAATTAAGCGGCTGCCTTTGGTGTGGGTTGTGATCCTAAGGTCCTGGGATTGAGCCCCACACCGGGCTCCTGGCTCAGCAGGAAGCCTGCTTCCCCGTGCCTGCCACTCCCCTGGCTTGTGCTCGCTCACTCTCTCTCTCTAAAGAACAAAAAAAAAAGACTGAAATGATGGAAATATTCATATGAAAAGATATGAAACTGGAATTCTACCTTCAGCATATATAAAGACTTAAACGTGAAAAGTAAAATGTAAAAACTTTTGGAAGAAAATATAGAAGACTATTATGAGCTCAGGGAAGGAAACTATTTTTTTTAACAAATCATATTTTTAGAAGTGCTAACCTATAAAAAAAATCAATAAATTGAAATATATTAAAATTAAGAATTTCTGTTCACTGAGACTTCACAGAGAAAGAAAAAAAGCAAATCTGCAAATTGGGAAAAATAATTATAAATAAACACTGAAGGATTAGTATCCAGAATAAAGAATTTTTAAAAATCAACAGAAAAACTGCTTAACAGAAAAATGGCCAGACAAGGCAGGCATTTCACAGGGGGGGAAAAAAAATACAAGTGGTGAATAAATATATAGGATGGTGTTCAACCTCATTAGCAACTGTGGAAATGCAAATTAAGACCACAATGAATTATCATTTTACATCCGCTAAATTGAAAACAATTAAAAAGCCCAATTCACCAGTGTTGGTGGATAATGGAGCAAGCATTCTTACATGCTCCTAATGGGAATATAAACTTATACGACCACCTTTGTACTACTTGTACAATTGTCATCACCATGTAAAGTCGAACACATATACATCCTGTGACCCAACTCCAAGAAACATACAAAAATGTTGACAGTATCACTGCTTTAAATAAGGAAGAAAAGAAGGGTGGGAGTCCCTGGGAGGAAGGAAGAGAATGGATACAGAAAAGCACATTCCTAAAAAGTAATTATATATAATAATGAAATGAAAGATCTACAGCTATATGCAAAACATGAACAAATCTTAGCAATATAATATTCAGAGGAAGAGGCAAGCCACAGAAAACTACATTCAGTATGATACACTCTTAAAGCTTAAAAACAAGCAGTCATACAATACACTACATAGAAATATATACATATACAATGAATTTTTTTAAACCAAAAGAATGATAAATATGCAACTTGAAACAGTGGTTAACTGGGAGAGAAGCAAGGGTCAGGATATGGAAAGGAGTATCAACGTAGCTTCAAAAATAATAATGTTCTAGTTCCTAAGTTGGGTGATGGGTGCATGTGGGTTTATTTAAAATTATTTTCTATAACTTGCACATACTAAATTATATATTATGAAATGTAAATACTGTAATTTCTCAGGATATTAATAAGTTTCAAAGACTCAAGTATGTCAATTAAATATTAAAAACTCAGACACCCATATAATTTGTATTTCCAAATAAGTTTTTTTATAAAGATTTTATTTATTTATTTGACAGAGAGAGAGCACAAGCAGGGGGAGCTGCAGGCAGAGGAAGAGGGAGAAGTAGGCTCCCCGCAGAGCAGGGAGCCCGATGTGGGGCTCAATCCCAGCACCCTGGGATCATGACCTGAGCCAAAGGCAGACACTTAATCATCTGAGCCACCCAGACACCCCCCAAATAATAATTTAACAGTTAAAAATTTTAACATTCAAGAAATATCTTGATGGTATTTGTCTTTTTTTAAATTCTTATGGTAAGCCCATTCTCTACTTATAAGACCATAACACATTCATATTCTTCAACATTAAGTACGTATTTAAAGGGAGAGTATGACTTGAAGATAAACAAAGATAAGAACATATTTTAAGTTTACTATAATGAAAGGTCTCTAGGTGAAAGAGGGTAAGGAGTAGATACATGATTTTTCAAAATAAGGAAATTAATTTCTAAAATTGTTTACCTAGCTACCTTTCCTTCCTTTTGTAAATTAGGTAAAAAACATCATTACTCAAATTTTTATTGGAGGAATATCTTGGTAACGTGGACTACAGGAGCATGGTCCGAGCATCTGAAACCATTTAAAATGGTCTGAATAAAATAACTCAAAAAGAAGGGAGCTGTAAGAATTTACAGAAATGTAGTCTGTGTTTAATCTTTCACAATTTATCATGAAAAGATTTTTTTTTCAAATCTTTTTATTAAGACAAATTTTCTACAGCAGTTTTAGGCTCATAGCAGTGCTGACGGGAAGGTACGGCTATTTGTCAGCCGTACACTCCCTGCCTCCACACGTGCATGGTTACCATTATCAATATCCCACATCAGAGCCGTACATTTGGACAAGGGATGAACCCATACTGGCACATCGTTATCATCCAAAGTCCATGGTTTACATTACAGTTTATTCTCGGTGTTGTACATTCTATGTGTCTGAAAAAGTATTAAATGGCATGTATCTATCATTACATTATTACAGAGTACTTTCACGGCCCTAAAAAGCTTCTGTGTTCGGCCTATTCATTCCTCCACCACCCCCAACCCCTGACAACCATTCATCTTTTCACTGTCTCCGTCGTTTTGCCTTCTCCAGAATGCCATACAGTTGAAATCATGAAATCATACAGTATATAGATTTTTCAGATTAGCTTCTCTCACGTAGAAATACGCCTCTAAGGGGGAGCTAAGATGGCAGTGTAGTAGGACCACCCTAGGCTTGCTTCGTCCTTCCAACTCAGCTAGATAAATATCAAATCATTCTGAATACTCAAGAAATCAACCTGAGGACTGACGGAACTGCACAACTAGAGGGAGAGAAGGGGCCACAGTGAGGAAGGTAGCAGGTGCCGAGATGTGGTTTGGGGGAGAAACGGATCTCAGGTGCTGTGGAGGGGAGGGAGCCCTGATCCAGGAGAAAGGTGAGAGAGAGTAGAATGCTCGGGGATATGCACAAAGAGAGCACGATCCCAAAGCCACTGGCTTGGAAAATGAGAGGAGCTGATTTGGTGAATTTTTGCAGCCAGCGGGGCTCAGAGACTGCAGTTTTAGAGGTCGGGCTTGGCTGGGATAGAGCCCTGAGGGCGCCGCCCCGCTCCTGGAGAGAAGGCAGGCAAACTACCTGGGAGCAGAAGGTGTGATCTGAGGTTTGCCTATGGCACACGGGGAGAGACTGTTCACTCTTCTGGGAGCACATCTGAGAGGTGGCATTTGCAGAGATGCCTCTCAAGGGACAAAAGAGCCAGCAGGCACCAATTCCCCCCCCGCCCCGCCCCTCAGCAGAGCTGGAGAGACACCTGCTGAGGGCAGCTAACCCGGACACTGGCTGTTTAGCCGGCTTAGCTCCAAATCCCACACCCCTGCACTAACTACCCTTCTGGGTCAGACCTGCATTCGTCCCAGCACAGCAAGCCCCTTCCCCAGGAGACCAGTGCAGGCCCTTGCCACAGCACGTCCCTGAAGTTTGGAGTTTTAAAAGTCAGCAGGCTTGGCTGGGACAGAACCCAAAGTGTACTGCACTGCTCCAGGCAGGCAAGCAACCTGGAGACAGACAGTGTGAAAACAGCGGCCCGAAAACCCCCTGAGAAACTGCTTGCTCTTCTGGGAGTGCTTCCCTGAGAGCAGCAAGTATGGAGACCCCTCTCCGGGGACAAAGGAGCCATTCCCCACTCCCTGCCCTTAGCATAAACCAACTTCAGTAAACAGTACAGCACCAATACTGGCTGCCTAACCTGCTTACACCAAGTCCCGGCCCCCTGTGCTCCACTGGTACTGCTCTTCTCAGGCAAGCGTGCCTAAGTTCCAGCACAGCAGGCCCCTTCCCCAGAAGACCAGCAGAAACCCCCCCACGCACCGTGTCTACTGAGCAGAGAGTTCTGCAGGGCTTCAGTTCTGGTGGGATAGTAGCATCAGGTTTCATGGAACAAGCAGACCAGAGCACACCTACTAAACACTTGCCACACTCTGGCCAAGGTTCAAACTCTGTCCACAGCAGGCAAGGAGAACCTCTGCAGATGACTGAACTGGGATAGAGGAGCCAAAGCACAGAAGCAAAGTGCACGTCGCACACACCAGACACTCTCTGAGTGCCACACCCTGGACACTATATGACCTCTTCTCCATAAAGCCACTACTCTCAGGAGCAAGAAACATAACAGGCTTTTCTAATACACAGAAGACAGAGACAAAATGCCAACACAGAGGAATTCATCCCAAAAGAGAACGAGAAAAGGTCATGGCCAGAGAGCTAATCAAAACAGATATAAGTAATACATCTGATGGAGAATAAAAAGCAAAAATCGAGGATACTCCCTGGGCTTGAGAAAAGTATAGAAGACGTCAGGGAGACCCTTACCACAGAGATAAAAGAGTTAAAAAACAATCAGAATGAAAAATGCAATAGCTGAGATTCGAAACAGACTGGATGTAATGACCCCAAAGATGGAAGAGGCAGAGGAACAAATAAGTGATACAGAAGATAGAATAATGGAAAATAATGAAGCTGAACCAAAGAGAGAAAGAAGAATTAGGGATCATGAGAATAGACTTAGGGAAGTCGGTGACTCCATCACACATAATAACATTCGTATCACAGGAGTCCCAGATAAAGAAAAGGAGGCAGAAGATAATTATTTGAGTAAATAATCACTGAAAACTTCCCTAATCTGGGGAAGGAAAGACATCTGAATCCAGGAGGCACAGAGAACTCCTATCAGAATCAACAGAAACGGGCCAACACCAAGACATACATTGTAGTTAAATTTGCAAAACACAGTGAGAAAGAAAAAATCCTAAAAGCAGCAAGACAAAAGAAGTCCCTAACTTATAAGAAAAGACCCATAAGGCTAGCTAGAGATCCCTCCACAGAAACTTTGCAAGCCAGAAAGGCGTGGCATGATATATTCAATGTGCTGAATGGGAAATATATGCAGCCAAGAATATTCTATCCAGCAAGGCTGTCATTCAGAATAGGAGAAACAAAGAGTTTCCTAGACAAACAAAAACTCAAGGAGTTCATGACCACTAAAGCAGCCCTGGAAGAAATACTAAAGGGGACTCTGAGTGGGAAAGAAAGACCAAAAGTGACAAACACTAGAAAATCTCCAGAAACAACAACAGAATCATAAAATGACACTAAATTCATATCTATCACTAATTACTCTGAATGTAAATGGATTAAATGCTCCAATCAAAAGACACAAGGTACCAGAATGGATTAAAAAGAAAACAAGACCCATCTCTATGCTGCTTACAAGAGACTCATTTTAGACCTAAAGATACCTGCAGATTGAAAGTGAGGGGTGGAGAAACATTTTTCATGCAAATGGAAGTCAGAAGAAAGCTGGAGTAGCCATACTTACATCAGACAAACTAGATTTTACACCAAACACTGTAACAAGAGATGAAGGGCACTATATCATAATAAAGTGAACTATCCAACACGAAGATCTAACAATTGTAAATATTTATGCCCCCAACACGGGAGCACCCAAATATATAAAATAATTAATAACATAAAGGAACTCATTGATAATAATACAATAAGAGTAGGGGAATTTAACATCCTACTTACAGCAATGGACAGATCATCTAAGCAGAAAATCAACAAGGAAACAATGGCTTTGAGTGACACATGGACCAGATGGACTTAACAGATATACACAGAACATCTGATCCTAAAGCAGAATACACGTTCTTTTCAAATTCACATGGAACATTCTCCAGAACAGATTACATACTAGGTCACATATCAGGCCTCAACAAGTACAAAAAGACTGAGATCATACCATGCATATTTTCTGACCACAACCCTACGAAACTTGAAGTCAACCACAAGAAAACATTTGGAAGGAGCACAAATACATGCAGGTTATAAACAACATCCTACTGACGAATGAATGGATCAACCAGGAAATCACAGAAGAAATAAGAGAATACACGAAAACAAATAAAAATGAAAATATGACGGTCCAAAACTTTTGTGATACAGCAAAAGCAGTCCTAAGAGGAAAGTATATAGCAATGCAGACAGACCTTAAAAAGCAAGAAAAATCTCAAACACACAAGCTAACCTTACACCTAGAAAGGAGCTAGAAAAAGAACAACAAACAAAACTTAAAGACAGCAGAACAAGGGAAATAATAAAGATTAGAGCAGGAATAAATGATATAGAAACAAACAAACAAAAAACAGATCAATGAAACGAGGAGCTGGTTCTTTGAAAGAATTAATAAAATTGATAAACCCCTAGCCAGACTTATCAAAAAGAAAAGAGAAAGGACCCAAATAAATAAAATCACAAATGAGAGAGGAGACATTTACAACCAAGACCACAGAAACACGAACAATTAAAAGAGCATATTATTGGGGCGCCTGGGTGGCACAGCGGTTAAGCGTCTGCCTTCGGCTCAGGGCGTGGTCCCGGCGTTCTGGGATCGAGCCCCACATCAGGCTCCTCCGCTGTGAGCCTGCTTCTTCCTCTCCCACTCCCCCTGCTTGTGTTCCCTCTCTCGCTGGCTGTCTCTATCTCTGTCGAATAAATAAATAAAATCTTTAAAAAAAATAAAATAAAATAAAATAAAAATAAAAGAGCATATTATGAAAAATTACATGCCAACAAACTGGACAACCTGGAAGAAGTGGATAATTCCCCAGAAACATATAAACTACCAAAACTGAAACAGGAAGAAACAAAAAACTTGAACAGACTGATAACCAGGAAAGAAATTGAATCAGTAATCAAAAATCTTCCAACAAACAAAAGTCCAGGGCTGGATGTCTTCACAGGGAAATTTTACCGAACAGTTAAAGAAAAGTTAATACCTATTCTTCTCAAACTGTTCCAAAAAACAGAAATGAAAGGAAAACTTCCAAATTCATTCTGTGAAGCCAGCATTATCCTGATTCCAAAACCAAAGAGTCCACCAAAAAAGAGAACCACAGGCCAGTAACTCTGAAGACCATGGATGCAAAAATTCTCAACAAAATACTAGCAAATCAAATCTAACAGTACACTAAAGGATCACTCACCATAATCGAGTGGGATTTATTCCTGGGCTGCAAGGGTGATTCGATATTTGCAAATCAATCGACGTGATACACCACATTAATAGAAGAAAGGATAAGAACCATATGATCCTCTCAATAGATGCAGAAAAAACATTTGACAAAGTACAACATCCATTCATGATAAAATCCCTTGACAAAGTAGGAATAGAGGGAATATACCTCAACATCACAAAGACCATACATAAAAAACCCACAGCAAATATCACCCTCAATGAGGAAAAACTAAGAGTTTTTCCTCTACAGTCAGGACCAAGACAGGGATATTCACTCTCACCCGTTATTAACATAGCACTGGAAGTCCTAGCCTCAACAACCAGACAACAAAAAGAAATAAAAGGCATCCGAATCAACAGGGAAGAAGTCAAATGTTCACTTCTGCAGACGACATGATACTCTATATAGAAAACCTAAAAGATTCCACAAAAATTGCAATTCAGTAGTCACAGGATACAAAATCAACGTACGGAATACTGTTGTATTTCTATACACCAATAATGCGGCAGCAGAAAGAGAAATCAAGGAATTATTTGCACCAAAACCCATTAAGGCACCTAGCAATAAACCTAACCAAAGAGGTGAAAGATCAGTACTCCGAAAAGTGCAGAACACTTACAAAAGAAATGGAAGAGCACACAAAGAAATGGAAAAACATTCCATGCTCATGGATTGGAAAAACAAATACTGTTAAATGTCTATACCACCCAAAGCAATTCACACATTTAATGCCATCAAAATAATCAAAATACCATCACCATTTTTCACAGAGCTAAAACGAACAATCCTAAAATCTGTATGGACCCACAAAAGACCCCGAACAGCCAAGGCAATCTTGAAAAAGAAAAGCAAAGCTGGAGGCATCATAATTCCAGACTTCAGGCTATATGTCAAAGCTAGTCATCAAGACAGGATGGTACTGGTATAAAAACAGACAGATCAATGCAACAGAACAGAAAACTCAGAAATGGATTCACAATTCTATGGTCAATTAATCTTTTACAAAGCAGAAAAGAATAGACAATGGAAAAAAACAGTCTCTTCAACAAATGGTGCTGGGAAAACTGGACAGTAACATGCAAAAAATGAAAACTGGATCACTTTCTTACACCATACACAAAAATAAAGTCAAAATGGATGAAAGACCTAAATGTGAGACAGGAAACCATCAAATTCCTAGAGAAGAACACACACAGTAACCTCTCTGGCACTGGCTGTAGCAACTTCTTACTAGATACATCTCCAAACGCAAGGGAAACAAAAGCAAAAATAAACTATAGGGACTTCATCAAAACAAAAAGCTTCTGCACAGCGAAGGAAACCATCTACAGAATTAAAAGGCAACCCACAGAATGGGAGAAGATATTTGCAAATGACATATCTGATAAAGGGTTAGTATCCAAAATCTATAAAGAACTTATCAAACTCAACACCAAAAAAACAAATAATCCAGTTAAGAAAAGGGCAGAAGACATGAGTAGACATTTCTCCAAAGAAGACATACAAATGGCCAATAGACACATGAAAAGATGCTCATATCACTCATCATCAGAGAAATACAAACCAAAACTACAATGAGATACCACCTCATACCTGTCAGAAGAGCTAACATTAACAACACAGGAAATAACAGTTGTTGGTGAGGATGGGCAGAAAAGGGAACCTCTTACTCTGCTGGTGGGAATGTAAACTGGGGCAGGCACTCTGGAAAACAGTATGGAGGTTCCTCAAAAAGTTAAAAATAGAACTACCCTACGATCCAGCAATTGCACTACTAGGTATTTACCTAAGGACACAGAAATACTGATTGGAAAAGGTACGTTCCCCCCCAATGTTTATAGCAGCAGCATCAACAATAGCCAAATTACGGGAAGAGCCCAAAAGTCCATCACTGATAAATGGGTAAAGAAGATGAGTGCACGCGCGCACGCGCGCACACACACACACAGACACACACACACACACACACACACAGAATATTACTCAGTCATCAAAAAGAATGAAATCTTGTCATCTGCAATGATGTGGGTGGAGCTAGAGTATATTATGCTAAACAAAATCAGTCAGAGAAGGACAAATACCATAGGATTTCACTCATATGCGGAATTTAAGAAACAAATGAACATGGAGGAAAAAAAAGAAAGACAAATCAAGAAGCAGACTCTTAACTACAGACACAAATTGAGGGTTACTGGAGGAGAGGAAGGTGGGGGGATGGGTTAAGTAGGTGCTGGGTATTAAGGAGGGCACTTGTGACGAGCACTGAGTGTTGCATGTAAGCAATGAATCACTAAATTCTACACTGAAACTAATATTCCACTGTATGTTAACTAACTGGAATTTAAATAAAAATTTGGAGGGAAAAAAAAAAAAAACGAAGAGCCCATCTCCATTTTCAAGGAAAGAAGAAAGTTATCTTTTTATGATGTATGATTCCCAAATGCTAGTCTGCATGCAAGTGCCAGAATTTGGGACAAGTTTTTACCACTTTATGATGAAAACTGCGAAAAGACAGACCATATAGTAAAATCTTGTAAAGCCAAATTATTTCATTTAAAAGACTGTTCTAAGATTATGTCCTTAATACTGCCAAATAGCCTTTTGTTCAAGAAATTATAATGACAGCAGATGACTGTATGTTTGTTTTACTAGGCTTAGTTATGAGAATAAAAAGTCAGTAACACTAAGAAGAGAGAGAGAGAGAAGAAATATGCATCTAAGTTTCCTCCATGACTTTTCACGACTTAATAACTCATGCCTTTTTATTGCTGAATATTATGTAATTGCCTGGACGTACAAAAGATTTTTTTTAAAAAATCAGTCTCCACACACATATAAAATAGTCAGACACATTACGGAATCCCTTACTTTTTCAACCTAAAGTATGCTGATGCTCTGTTTGTTGGCAACACAGGATTATACGGATCAGCATCCATGCCTTTGGTGTAGCATTCAATTGCTTCATCATATTTTCCTTGTTTGAAGTATTTATTGCCCTGAAAAAGCACATGAATCAGATATATACTGGCAGAGAATTGCAGAGCCACTTTCTTTCAATATTATGCATCTCTTACTAACTCATTAGCTCTGTGTTCAAGGTTAACAGGAAAGAAAAGAGAATTAAGCAAAATGGTCTCCCGACTAATGCTGAAATTCACTAGATAGTCTGGTATGAGCACAAGCCAAAAAAGCCTTCGTAGAAAAATGAGTAACATACCTAGCATTATATACTTTAGATGGACAATAACCCACAAAAATGTAACAAAAGAAAGGCATCAAAATGAAGTCTAATCTGGAAAGGGTTCCACTTTTTGAAAAGCGTAAATACAGTTAGTTTTACAATGAGGCTTTCTGAAGAGGGATGTTTAACATTCCAAAAAGTAACCAAAGATGACCTGTGATATGGAGGAGTGGAATTTAATATGCATGTCAAGATTCACACACTGATTTTAAGTTACTTTAGTCTTCTACAAAAAACCCTAAAAGGACTCTCTGTACAGTCCATGCATTTTATATATAATACTTCATTTAATATTCTTAACAACCCATTGAGGTTTAGTAATAATATTAATCTTATTTTTACAGTTAAGAAAACTGAGGTACAGGAAATTAAAGAACTTGTCACAGGATCTGAACCCATACAATCTGGTTTCAGAGCATATACTTGTAATCAACAAGCTATACTGCCTCTTGATACGAATACAGCCAATAACAACTTAAAGTGTGAACATCCCCCAAACTACACTGAAGAAATACTGGGATCCATACAATTTTCTACATATCCTGCTTACACGAAGGAAACTAATGCTAACCTAAAGAATACCTTTTCTTTTAGAGCAAGAGCCTTTTGTGAATCTACATGAATCCCATCTTCTTCTGACTCTGATTCTTGAGACACAGAATCATGGGTACTCTCTTCTTTATCAAGCTCATCAAGGATACTGTCCTGAAATTATAAGTAGAACAGTGCTCATAATTACATGACCATTAAAATAAAGAAGTCATTAAAAAAAAAAAAAAGTACACTCAACAGAACTTACATTGTAATGATCTAAGGACCTAAAGGCTTAAGGTTGCTTTCAACCCAAATAACCTCTCATTGTTAGGATTATCTCCAGAGAAAAATGCCCCCTTGTTTAGAAAACCAAGATCCAGACTATTTCAAGAATCTAGCTACGAACTCATGAAGTAAGTAAGCTAAGTCAATAGAGCCTACAAATCCCTCTAAATCACAAACTATTCGTAGTGAGGTATTTACAGCTTGACATAAGCGAAGTTTGGAAATAACGCCAAACTAATGTAATAAACAACCAACAGCCAAGAAAGGTTTTTACTAAAAACCTTTTTTCTTCTTTATTCTCAAAATATGAAAAACTGCCTGTAAAGCACATGAACTCCTAATCCTTACAAAAACCTATGAGGTAAGTATAATTCCCCATGTTTTTTACTGGAAGGAACGAAGACACACAGGTTTATTAACTCAAGATCACTGGGCTAATGAGTGGCCAAGCCAAGATTTGAATCAAGGCAAATCTGCCTCCTCTGAAGAGCTCTCAAGGACTGTGTTAGAGTGTCTCTCAGTGAATTCCAAAAACACAGCCAACTCTACCAAAGAAAATACATAATATGCTAGTCCAACAGTTCCTCATCTCTTTTGGATCACACATTCCTTTCACGGTAATAAATCATCTCATCATATTTATCACATACGATAAAAGAATGGTTTTTATTAAGAGATTTTAAAACCAGTAAGCGTTAAAGTTCATTAAAGCTCATTTAAACAAAAATTTTAATTGTATAAAAAAATCTTTTTTGCCTTTAATACCATACTACTTATGTCAAAAAACCCCAAGTCATTGACAAATTAAAAAATAAAATAAAATCTATGCTTGTTTCCTTGAATGAACATTAAAGGATAGACTGAAACTCAGCTACGTGTTTTAGCATGAAGATTCCACAAATACCACCAGCCTACCGACATTAAAGAGCCGAGATTATCCAACGCCGCTACGCTTGCATGTGTAGACCACCACCAGCAGCAGAACACTAAAGCAGCTGCTCAGATCTCAACTAGAGTGGGATGGTAAGTAAACACCTACGTCTTGTATGGATACACTAAAACGACGTCAAGCAACGCAGGGCATCATGATGGCACTGGCCACACAAAGCAGGAGTTCAAAAGTATCTGCTGACTGAGTAAATGACTGTATAGAAAGCACCACTCTCAGCAATGATCTGAGGGTGATGGCTTTCAGGAAAAAGCATTATAAGAACATACCACCTTACGAAAAGGAAAAATCTATATAATGACAGGTAAGGTCACAAAAAATCAAAGTAGACTATATAATACTCAGCAGAGAAAAAATCATGTTCAGAAAGTACTTTCCACAGCAATAAATCCAAGACCTAAAATCGTACTTCTCTTACATCAGGACAATACTGAAGCAGATGGCAAACTATTTAATTGTTAGTGCCAGCTCTATCTTGAGTCAATTAGCCTTGGTTTCATTAAGAAAAATACAATTAATGTGAAAAACTATTGAGCAATGTCTTCTAAAACTAAATGTATATATAAAATATGTCCTGGCAAATTCCCTCCCGGGTGCTTACATCCATCAAAAGACACATACAAGAATGTTCATAGCAGATTTATTCATAATAGTCCCAAACTGGAAACAACCCAAACTATGTCAATAGGAGAATGGATACACAAACTGTGATATATCCACACAATGGAATTCTAATCAGCAAGGAAAAAGAACAAATTACTGCTACTGTTAATATGGATCAATCTTAGACAATGCCAGCAAACAAAGCTAAACACAAAAGAGTGTGAACATTTATATGAAATTCCAAAACTGGCAAAACTGATCTATAATATTAGAGATCACAATACTGGCTACCTTCGGGAGGTAATCAACTGAAAAGGAAGGCTTCTGGGATGCTGGAAACATCTTATATTTTGATGTGGATCATGGTTTCTCAGGTATATACAGGAGTAAAAATTCAGGGAGCCGTACACTTAAAATTTTTGCACTTCACTGTATGTATACTATAACCTCAAATAAAAATGTTAAACAGACAAGTGCAAATAAAATAATAAACATAAAAATCAGAAGAGTGGTTATCTATGGGGATAGAGGGAAGAAAAGAAGATGGGATAGGGATGCGGTATTTTTGAATTCTAAATGCAGTGGTGGCTACCCAAATCTGTGTGGTAAAATGGCATTGAACTATACATACATTGTACCATATCAATTTCCTGGTTTTGATACTGTACTATAATTAAGGAAGATACAACCACTGGGGTAAATGGGGTAGGGAGTACACAGGACCTCTACATACTATTTTTTTTAATAACTTTTTTTTTTTTAAGATTTTATCTCTTTATTTGACAGAGATAGAGACAGTCAGCGAGAGAGGGAACACAAGCAGGGGGAGTGGGAGAGGAAGAAGCAGGCTCCCAGCGGAGGAGCCTGATGTGGGGCTCGATCCCAGAACGCCGGGATCACGCCCTGAGCCAAAGGCAGACGCTTAACGACTGCGCCACCCAGGAGCCCCTACATACTATTTTTGCAGAAAGAAAAAATAGAAAAAAAGAAAAGGATCCTGGCTGTTTTAGCCACTACTCACTGAATGAGGGCTTCAGGAGAAAAAAATAATCTAGTTAATTGAAAAGCAATGTCATTTAATTTGGACTCACATAAAATAATCTATAAGTGAAAGACACAAAGGTAAGAACTTTACATTATTCTTCATTTAACCCATGACTCTTAGCTAACTTCAAGACAATTTTATTCAAATACTAAGAAGCACAGAAGCAAATTAACTTACCACATCAAGTTTTGCCCATGCCTCATAATCATAAGATTTTATCCTGTTTTTTGTGTTTTCATCTTTGGTTTTTTTAGAAGACTCTTTAGGTTTGCCTTTCTTCTTTTTCCTAAAATTCCTATTTCGAATAGGAGGTAAATTCTAGGGATGGGAAAAAATAAGCACACAATGTTTAAGCACTGCTCTGTTATTACTCTTTTATATAACTACCAATGTTTAAAACTATCACTAAATTATATTTTCAAGTAAGAAGTACTTTTTATTTTTTAAGTGCTTAAAATACCAATTTACCATCTTTACTTATAACAATTCATGCCTGAAAAGTTTAATTCATTCTTTGACAAATGCTGAATATTGTTTAGTCACAAGGAAAGTATTAGCTAGAAATTTTAATTAGACACATCATTTGCAATCCTAAATTCACGCTTCCGAAACTGCTTTGTCGTCAGCCTTACTACAATGAATCAGCAGTACAACAGCAAACTGAACTGCCTCCATATCGTTAGTTTGAAAGTTACCCATACTTAAATGCGGTCTTAAGAAAAACGTTTGTAGGGGCGCCTGGGTGGCACAGTGGTTAAGCGTCTGCCTTCGGCTCAGGGCGTGATCCCGGCGTTGTGGGATCGAGCCCCACATCAGGCTCCTCCGCTATGAGCCTGCTTCTCCCTCTCCCACTCCCCTGCTTGTGTTCCCTCTCTCACTGGCTGTCTCTATCTCTGTCAAATAAATAAATAAAATCTTTAAAAAAAAAAAAGAAAAACGTTTGTAAGTAATCTACATTTTATGCCAATACTGTATGTTAAGATACCATTAAATATGTAATTGTACACAATCTGTATTATATATACACACACACCCCCCTAAATATCGAAGATGCTATTCATTTACCTTAAGAATTATCACGCGGTCTTCCTTTCCGTAACTACTGGCTAAGCCTTAAAATGTCTGAATAGAGTTAATATAATTATTACAAACATTTAAAAAGCAGAATTTTTCAAAATGTTTGACAGGCAGCACATGACTTCAATTTCAGTATTTTCATGAAACATTTTAAAAGGTTGTGCTTTGTTTTAAATTAAACAGCTTTGCTGGAAGCTAAAGTGGGATTTAATTAAGAAATTTACCTCTTCAGGAACACCATTCTGTCTTCTTAGTTCCATATCCTTCTGTTTAATATCTTTTTCCCAGTTTTCTAAATCCCTCATAAAGTCCTGTAATTCTTCTGCATTTTGTTTCACTTGTAGTTGTAATTCAATTGCTTTATTTGTCGAAGTCATTATGGTCTGCAGGCTTTTGACCAACCAATCTCTGACAAGAATTAAACAGAATTATTTGGTTTGTTTTTGAAGCAGAGCTAATTAATGATTTTTTTACCACTTCATAAATGGCAAAAAATACGTGCATGGACGAGAGTCTAAAGTGATGCTGAACAAAGAAAACATCAGTATATTATTTTTTAAATGAATCAATGTTTGCTGAATGAACAAATGAAAAATAAACAGACAAGTCTGGGCTTCACTGCAATGCAATATGAATGAAAGGCAATGATGGGGAAATCACTGAAATTAGCAAGTAGCAGACTCTCTGCTCATCTCCAGTTTATAAATTAATCTAATTATCTCCTTTACTCCTTTTCAAAATTTATTGAACTTCTGCTATGTGACAGGTCCTGTAAAAACAAGTAAGACAAGATCCCAGGTCTAGTGGAAAAGGAAACGAAATAATCAAGTACCGAGCCACAAAATACTATGCTAGGCAGGGTTTTTCATCTTGGGGCTATTGACACTTTGTGTTTTGTTTTGTTTTGTTTTGTTTTGTTAAAGATTTTATTTATTTATTCGACAGAGAGAGAGGCAGCGAGAGAGGGAACACAAGCAGGGGGAGTAGGAGAAGGAGAAGCAGGTTTCCCGCCGAGCAGGGAGCCCAATGCGGGGATCGATCCCAGAACGCTGAGATCAGGACCTGACCCGAAGGCAGACGCTTAAGGACTGAGCCACCCAGGCGCCTGGCTATGGACACTTTGGGCCAGATAATTCTCTGTGGTAGAAGGTCTGTCCTATGCATTGTAAGATGGCTGGCATCTTCCAAGTGTGTAGCAGTATTCTCCCTCCCCTCTAGACTGTGACAATCAAAAATGTCTCCAGACATTGTCAGATGTCACCGGGGAGACATAACTCCTGGTTGAGAACTGCGCTAGAGGCACATACAGATGCTGTGGGACTGACCACAAAGGACAGGCATAAATCAGGTGGGTAGGGTGGTGGGTTCAAGGAAAGAGTCCCCAGAGGTGCTATAACTAGCTAGTGATTAACCATGGAGTGGGCACGTGGACTGAAGGACTAAGAAAGAGAATGACGGAAGAGAAGGCTGAGGTGGCTATGGGACAGATCTCAAAATGCCAGGCCTTGAGGTCTGAGAGCTATGAAAGTATCGTGGAGGTAAAATCAAAAGTACCTCATGACTGATTCAACTGAGGAGCTGAGAGCAGAGAAGGACATAAACAATGTCTTAGATTTCCTGCTTGGGAGCCTGGTGAAATTAGCAGTGCCATTTGAGTCACAGATTTGATCTGTGATCTAGAATTGATCACAATTCTAAAAGGAAAAGAGGGGGGCACCTGGCTGGCTCAGCCGGTGGAACATGCCACTCTTGATCTTGGGGTTATGAGTTTGAGCCCCACGTTGGGTGTAGAGATTACTTTAAAAAAATTTTTTTTAACCTTAAAAAAAGAAAGGAAAAGAGGTTTCAGGATTGGAGGACAAGAAGACAAATATTTCAGTTTGGGATATACTGACTCAAGTGCTTATCAGACATCAGGATGACATACCCAGTAGGTAGTTACATAGGGCAGAGATATAAATTTATAAATTTGAGTGTCATTAGCATAAAGGTACAAGTTACAATCATGGATTTGGACCTGCTTAATCACTGCGACTGCTGGGTTGGGTGGGGCGGGGGTGGAGCCTGCAAAACACTACCATTTAGGGAACAAGCCAAGGAGATGCCAATATAGGAAAAACTGGGGAGCAACATCTAGAGAGCTGGGAGGAAAACTGGAGAGTACTGTCACAGAAGAGAATTTTCAAGAATGAGTTCAAGATGAGAGAGGTTGGCAGTGCCTAATGACACAAAGGTTGCATTAGGGGAAAGAAAGTGCACTGTATTTAGTCATATAAAAATTTATTGAAAGTTTTAATGAGATTTAAGGAAAGAATGGAAATAAAATGAGCTGCTGAGTAAATGAGATTATATGGGGATTAGCGTAATTCTGTAATAATCTAAGATTGCTCACAAGTATAGTCTGGTGGAAGAGGACGAACAGAATCAGTGTAAAAGAAGATCTAGGAAAAAGGATGAGTGATGGGGCAGGATGAGTAATGGGGCAAAGTCCGCAAAAAGATAGGAAGGGATTCAACGTTTAAGGTGAGTGGCGAGGGGAGCAGCATGGGAACGAGAGCAGAGATTAGGAAAATCACTTTTCTGATGGTTGCAAATGCAGATAGGTCTTCTGACCCCTTGCCTGCCCTTATAACCTAATAAAGTTTAACCTTCTTTTCAGGCAGTGCCCAAGTTTGATCACGTATGTATATCTCATTTTTAAAAAAACGAAACCAGTATAGTGCTTTTCTGGGGGCTCAAAAATAGGAATAATAATGCAGCAAGCCGGGGCGCCTGGGTGGCTCAGTCGTTAAGGCGTCTGCCTTCGGCTCAGGGCGTGATCCCGGCGTTCCGGGATCGAGCCCCACGTCGGGCTCCTCCGCTGGGAGCCTGCTTCTTCCTCTCTCACTCCCCTGCTGTGTTGCCTCTCTCGCTGGCTGTCTCTCTGTCACATAAATAAATAGAATCTTTAAAAAAAAATAATAATAATAATGCAGCAAGCCGCTGAAATGCTACAAAGAGTCGAAACCCTTTTTCATTTCACTAATCACCTCTGCTGCTCCCGCAGGTACAATTGCTCCCACGGAACCTACGACGGGGCTAGAGTCGGAGCAGGCAACCAGAAACTTCCAGTGCTGGGGGGTATCGCTTTCATCCTCAGTATCCAGGCGAACACAGCACACCCACGCCGAGAGGGGGGCGGGTATCCCCCCCCTGCAGTTCTCTAGGTAGGGTGGATCTGCGATCGGATCACCGCAAATCGGCCAAAACCCTGGGTAGCCGGGGATGGAGGGACAGTCGGCGGAGCAGATCTTCCATACCCTGGCGCGCAGGGCGAGCCCCTTCCGGAACGCTCCCCCGGGACGCCGCTACCCTGGACACCACCGCGCCGCCGCGCCCTCGCCGCCCGCCCTCACGCGTTCCTGCCCTCCGCCTCCCCCGGCACCCACGGCCGCGCGCCCTCTTTGCGCCAGGTCACCCCCAAAGCCTCGTCGGCTATCGCAGCCGGCGATAAAGGCAAAGCCGGCTCACCTCGCTAGGCCGTTACTGCCCGCAGGACCGGTACCCCAGGCCCGCAGCTTCCCACGCCGGGCCCCGCCTTCCCGAGTTTTCCCACAAGTCCCCGCGTGCCCTCGCCCCGCCCCCTGGCTTCCGGACGGAGCGTGCGCAGAAGGTCAGATACTGTGCGCCTTTCTTCTCCCGGTGGAGTTGAAGAATTGACAGGTGTGTTAAAGGCAAATCTGACGCCTTGCCTGTTTCCAACGTGACTAAACTTCACGGGAGATAACCCCAAAACTGCAGAGTCATCCTGACTCGTTCTGATTCCCAAAGTAATAACATCTTGAGTATTAACTTGGAATCCCTTAAAACAATTTTAGCCCGAATATTTGCCTTGCGGGTGTCTGTAGATTACGACCTTTGTAGGCATGACGATCATCCGAGAAAGGTACTGTTTCCAACAGACTGTGTAATCTTGTAACTCTGACAATTGTGCGCGGTTGTTGTTTTTCCCCCCTTTAAGCGCCTCCATTTGGCAAACCAGTTCTTCAGTCTGACTCTTTTCGCCTTTGCAAGTAAACTCTCCTTTTTTAAGTGTATCTACATCTGAGTCTTCCTTGGACGTGTGTCAGTATTAAGATCTGTCTTTAGGGGCGCCTGGGTGGCACAGTCCTTAAGCATCTGCCTTCGGCTCAGGGCGTGATCCCAGCGTTCTGGGATCAAGCCCCACATCAGGCTCCTCCGCTAGGAGCCTGCTTCTTCTTCTCCCACTCCCCCTGCTTGTGTTCTCTCTCTCGCTGGCTGTCTGTCTCTGTCAAATAAATAAATAAAATCTTTAAAAAAAAAAATCTGTCTTTAGATGTGCCCTGGCTTACAACGAAGAAAGAATGTGAAGGTTTTAGTGCTTCTTGCTTCTGCTTAGTGTAAGAGTGAGCTTTCTTTCAATTTCATGACAACTCTAAAATTGTAAAACAAAAATAATGTCAACAGCCCATGAAAACAAACAGAAGCAAACAAACCTATCGGTTTGAAACAACTCAATGATCTCAAACATTAGTCCCAAAATCCAGTTCAGTGGCTCTCAGTTTTGGCTGAGCTTTGGAATCATCTATGGAGCATTAAAACAAAAACAAACAAACAACAATAAAAAAAAAAATAGGGGCACCTGGGTGATTCAGTCCGTCCCACATCAGGCTTCTCCGCTAGGAGCCTGCTTCTTCCTCTCCCACTCCCCCTGCTTGTGTTCCCTCTCTCGCTGGCTGTCCCTCTCTCTGTCAAATAAATAAATAAAATCTTTAAAAAAAAAAGAATTATTTGAAGTAATAAGCATATTATTTTATTTTTTTATCTCACAACATAATGGTAATGTTATCCCCATTTTACCAGTGAGGAAGCTGATACGAATCATTAAGAAATTTGCCCGTACGGCCAGCAAGTGACAGAGCTTGGTGAGGTACCTGGGCATTCCGGCTTCAGAGCCAGCACCCGTGACCACCATGTTCTCCTGATTCCTTGTCTTGCTCATTTGGCTGTGAGCTCCCCTGAGGAAGGGCGAGATGAGGCCCTGGTCCACCCATCTGCACTCTGTGACTTGCCTGAGATGTTCCTTCATATCTGGCATTCTCCTAGCATCTGTAGCCTACGTAATCTGTTGACAGGTAAGAACTTTCTTAATTTATCTCTTTAGGACCTCCTCCTCCCTCACTGGGTCAACTTCCACAACCGCAGAAGCTGTATCCAGAAGTGTCCTTACATGTCTTGTGGATGTGGCCTATGGGGCTGGTTAGCAGGGCTGGGGATCACCAGTCTCCTTTTACTGCACCCCATAATCTATGTATAATGCTCCTTCCACACTCTCAAGACTAATTTTCTAGAGAAGTTTTAGGTTTCCAATAAATTGAGATGAAGGTACCAAGATTTCCCATATACCTCCTGCCCCCACACATACATAGCCTCCCTTACTATTAACATCAGTCACCAGAATACTACAATTTTCTACCAAAAATGAACTTACATTGACACATCACAGTCACTCAGAGTCCATAGTTTAACTAAGGGTCGCTCTTGGTGTTGTACAGTGGTTCTGGACAAACTTATAACAACCATGTATCTCCCATTGTACTGTCATACAGAATATTTGCACTGCCCTAAAAAGCCTCCGTGCTCTGCCTATTCATCCCCCCACTATCTGCATCTCGGGCATGATCTTTCCTATTGTTTCCACAGTTTGCCTTTTCCGGAATGTCATATACTTGGAATCATACAGTATGTAGCCTTCTCAGATTGACTTTTTTTTACTTAGTAATATGAATTTAAAATTCCTCCATGTTTTTTCATGGCCTGATAACTCATTTCGTATGAGTCTGAATAGTACTCTGTTGTCTGGATGTACCACGGTTTATCCATTCGCCTACCACATTTTGACAATTATGAGTGCAGCTGCTATAAATATTCACATGGGTGTTATTGTGTGGCCAAAAGTTTTCAAATCCTTTGGGTAGATACCAAGAAGAGTAATTGCCGGATCATATGGTAAGAATACCGTTTTGTTTTGTTTTGTTTTGTTTTGTTTTGTTTTGTTTTGTTTTGAGAGAGAGAGAGAGCACGTGCAAGCGCATGGGAGTGGGAGGAGGAGGGGGGACAGGGGGACAGAGAGAAATGTAAGCAGGCTCCATGCCCAGCACAGAGCCCGCACAGGGCTTGATCACACCACCCTGAGATCATGACCAGAGCTAAAATCAAGAGTCAGTTGCTTAACCAACTGAGCCATCCAGGTGCCCCAAGAGTATGTTTTGTTTTGTGAGAAACTGCCAAACTCTCTTCCAATGTAACCGTCCATTTTGCATTCCCACCAGCAATAAAGGAGTGTGCCTGTTGTTTCACATCTCCACCAGCATTTGGTGGTGTCAGTGTTCCAGATTTTGGCCATCTAATAGGTAGGTAGTGCTATCTTGTTATTTTTAATTTGCATTTCGCTGATGAAATATGATGTGGAGCAACTCTTCATATTCTTATTTGCTATCCGTATATCTTCTTTGGTAAGGTGTTTGTTATGGTCCCATATTTTTTTTAACCGAGCTGTTTTCTCATTGTTGAGTTTTAAGTCTTCTTTGTATATTTTAGATAACCGTCTTTTATAGGTGTGTATTTTGCAAATATTTCCTCCTAGTCTGTGACTTATCCACTAATGCTCTTGATGTTGTTTTTCACAGAGCAGATGTTTTTAATTTTAATGAGGTATAACTTACCAACTTTTCTTTCGTGGGTTATGTCTTTGGTGTTGTATCTAAAAAGTCATCACCATACCCAAAGTCATCTAGGTTTTCTCCTATGTTATCTTTTAGGAGTTTCATGGTTTTGTGTTTTATATTTAGGTCTATGATCTATTTTGAGTTAATTTTTGTGAAGGGTGTAAGGCCTGTGTCTAGACTGATTTTTTTACATGTAGATGTCTGGTTATTCCAGAATCTTATTGAAACTAATACTTAGCTCCATTGTATTTCCTTGACTCCTTCATGAAAATCATTGAGTATGCTTCTTTGGGTCTATTTCTGGGCTCTCTATTCTGTTCCATTGAACTATTGGTCTTTTCTTTCACCAACACCACACTGTCTTCATGACTGTAGCTGTATAGTAAGTCTGGAAGTCTGGTTCTTCTCCGATATTGTATTGGCTCTTCTGGGCCTTTTACCTCTCCATATAAAATTTAGAAATGGTTTGTTGACATCTATAAAATAACTTGCTGGAGCTTTGAATGGGATTGAGTTGGGAAGAATTGACATTTTGACAATATTGGGTCTTCCTATCTGTGGACACGGAATATCTTTCCATTTACTTATTTTTACATCTTATTCATGAGAATTTTTTAGTGTTCTTCATAAAGATCTTGTGTATATTTCGTTAGGTTTATACTTAAGTATTTCATTTTGGGGGTTGCTAATGTGAATGGTATTGTGTTTTTCATTTCAAATTCCACTTGTTCATTACTGGCATATAGGAAAGCAACTAACTTTTTATATATTAACCTTGTATCTTTTAACCTTGCTATAATTACTTATTACTCCCAAGAGATTTTTTTGTTGATTCTTACAGATTTTCTACATAGATGATCATGTCATCTGTGAATAAAGACATATTTCCCAATATGCATAACTTTTATTTCCTTTTCTTGCCATATTGCATGCACAAGGACTTCCAGTTCAATGTTGAAAAAGAATAGCGAGAGGGGACATTTTTGCCTGGTACCTGATTTTAGTGGGAAACCTTCAAGTTTCTCAGTATTAAGTATGATGTTAGCTGTAAGTTTTTTGCAGATTATTTTTATCAAGTTGAAGAAGTTTCCTTCTATTCCTAGTTTACTGAGAGTTTTTATTATGAATGGGTGTTGGATTTTGTCAAATGCTTTTTCCACATCTATTGATATGACCATGCAATTTTTCGTTTTTGGTCTGTTGATGTGCTAAATTACATTAATTGATTTTTTAATGTTGAACCAGCTTTGCATACCTGGAATAAATCCCACTTGGCTGTGGTATACAATTCTTTTTATACTTTTTTGGGTTCTACTTACTAATATTTTGTTGAGGATTTTTACGTCTACGTTCATGAGATATATTGGCCTGTAGTTTTCTTTTCTTATAATGCCTTTGTCTGGTTTTGGTATTAGTGTAATGCTGACCTCATAGAATGAGTTAAGAAGCATTCCCTCTTTTTATATCCTCTGAAATAGACTGTAGAAAACTGGGTAAATTTCTTCCTAGCCTATTTGATAGAATTTACCAGGGAACCTATCTGGACTGGTGCTTTCTCTTTTAGAAGGTTATTAATATTATTTATTTACCAGATATAGGCCTATTCAGATCATCTATTTCCTCTTGTGTCTTTCAAGGAATTCATTCATTTCATCTAGTTTTTAAATTTATGAGCATAGAGTTGCTCATAATATTCCTTTATTATCCTTTTAACTTCCACAGAGTCTGCTGTGTTGTTCTTCTCTCATTTTGATATTAGTCATTTATGTCCTCTCCTTTTTTCTTAGTTAGCCTGGCTAGAGGCTTATCAACTTTATTGATCTTTTCAAAGAACTAGTTTTTAATTTTATTTTCTCTATTGATTTCCTGTTTTCAATCTGTTTGATTTCTGCTCCAATTCTTATTATTTTTCTTCTACTTTTCATTTTTCTCTGCTTTTTCTAGTTTCCTAAGGTAGAAACTTAGATGATTGATTTTACATCTCTCTCCTTTTCTAATATATGCATTCAATGCTATAAATTTTCCTCTAAGCATTGTATCTCACACATTTTGATAGGTTGTATTTTCATTTTCATTTAGTTCAAAACATATTAAAATTTGTCTTGAGTTTTTTTCCTTTACTCGTGTTATTTAAAAGCGTGTTGTTTAATGTCCATGTATTTTATGGTTTTCCAGTTCTCTTTTGTTATTGGTGTCTAGTTTAATTCCACTGTGAGCTGACAGCAGACATCGTGGTATTCTGTTATTTTGAATTTGTTAAGCAGTATTTTGTGGCCTGGAATGTGGTTTATCTCGGTGAATGATCCATATGACTTTGAGAAAAATGTACATTCTATCTTATTAGATGAAATAGTCTATAGATGGCAATTATATTCAGTTGATCGATGGTGTGGCTGAGTTTACCTGTATCCTTACTGATTTTCTGCCTACCAGGTCTGTCTGTTTCTGAGAGAAGGATACTGGCATCTCCAACTATGATAGTGGATTCATTTATGTCTTCTTTCTATTTTATCAGTTTTTGCCTCATGTAGTTGCAGGCTGTGTTGTTTGATGCATACATGTTAAGAATCATTACATCTTCTTGGAGAGTTGATCCATTTAACATTATGTAATGCCCTTCTTTTTCCCTGATAACTTTCCTTACTTTGAAGTCTGGTCTGTCTGAAATTAACATAGCTATGCCTGCTTTCTTTTGATTAGTGCTAGCATGGTGTATTTTTCTCTATCCATTTACTTTTCATCTATGTGTATCTTTATATTTAAAGTGGGTTTCTCATAGACAACATATAGTTGGTTCTTGGTTTTGATCCACTATGACGATCTCTTTTTTATTTGTTGCATTTAGACCATTGACATTCAAAGTAACTATTGATGTAGTTGAATTAATATCTGCCATACTCATTACTGTTTTTTATTTGTTACCCTAGGTCTTTGTTCTGATTTTTGTCTTCCATTCATTTTCTGGTTTTTATGCTTTTAATTGAGAATTTCATATGATTCCATTTTTTTCTCCTTTCTTAGCAAATCCATTATACTTTTTACATTTTTTTTACTTTTTTTACTTTTTTTAGTTATTGTCCTAGAGTTTGCAAAATACATTTACAACATTAATCCTTGTCTACTTTCAAATAACACTATACCACATCATGGGTACTGTGAGTACCTTATGATAACAAAATAATCCTAATTCCTTCTTCTCATCCCTTGTACCTGCTATTCATTTCACTTACATATGAGGATAAATATATATGTATATTTCTGTAATACCTATATGTATATAAGTGTACATAAATATATGTGTACATGTATACATAACATATATAATTGAACACATTATTGCTGTTGTTATTTTGAACAAATTGTTATCTGTTAGATCAATTAGTAACAAGAAAGTAAGCTTTTATTTTACCTTCACTTTTTACTTCTTTGATACCCTCTTTTTTCTCTATGTAGATCTGAGTTTCGGATCTATGTTATTTTCCTTCTCTCCAAATTTTGAAATTTGGAAATTTTGAAAATTTCTTGCAAGGCAGATCTATGGGCAACAAATTCCCTGAATTTTTGTTTATGTGAGAAAGTCTTTATTTCTCCTTCCCTTTTGAAGGATAATTTTGCAGGGTACAGAATTCTAGGTTGATGGGTTTTTTCCCTCAACCTTTTTTTTTTTAAGATTTTATTTATTTAATTAGAGAGAGTGTGTTTGCATGAGCAGGGGGGAGGGCAGAGGGAGAGGGAGAGAGAGAATCTCAAGCAGACTCTGTGCTGAGCACAGAGCCTGATGCAGGGCTCAATCTCTTAACCCCAAGATCATGACCTGAGCTGAAATCAAGAGTTGGACACTCAACTGACTGAGCCACCTAGGCACCTTCTCTCAGCATTTTAAATATTTCATGCTATTCTCTTCTTGCTTGCATGGTTTCTGAGCAGAAGTCAGATGTATTTCTTATCTTTGTTCCTCTGTAGGTAAGACTTTTTTTCCTCTGGTTTCTTTCACGGTTATTCTTTATCTTTGATTTTCTGTAATTTGAAAATGATATGTCAAAGTATAGCGGTTTTTTGACATTTATTCTGCTTGCTGTTTTGTGAACTTCCTGGATCTCTGGTTTGATGTCTGACATTAATTTGGGGACATTCTCAGTCATTATTGTTTCAAATATTTCTTCTGTTCCTTTCTCCCTTTCTAACTGCAAAGGGGGAGCAAATGCCAGAAGGAGATTCTGGCATTCTCATTATGCGTATGTTACACCTTTCGTAGTTGTCCCACAGTCCTTGGCTATTCTGTTTTGGTCGTTTGTCGGTCCTTATTCTCTTTGCTTTTCGGTCTTGGAGGATTCTATTGAGATATCCTCGAGCTCAGAGATTCTCTCCTCAAATGTGTCCAGTGTACTAATAAGCCCCTCAAAGGTATTCTTCATTTCTGTTACAGTGTTTTCATCTCTGGCATTTCTTTTTGGTTCTTTCTTAGGATTTCCATCTCTCTGCTTACATTGCCCATCAGTTCTTGCATGCTGTCCGCTTTATTCATTATAGCCCTTAGCGTATTAATCATAGTCACTTTAAATTCCCTATCTGAAAATTACAATATCCCTGCCATGCCTGTTTCTGGTGTTTGCTCTAGCTCTTCAAATTATGTTATTTTACCTTTTGATATGCTTTGTAAATTTTTTCTTGATTGCCAGGCATGGTAAATTGGCCTTTGGTAATGTGGGGGGGGGGGAGCATTCCACAGTCCTGTGATTGTGTTTCAGTCTTTTAGTGAGCCCATACTTCTGAACTGTGAACTTCACAAGTGTTTCTCCGGTTTTTGCCCCCTTTGTGTGGAAGAGGATGGCTAACGTGGGTGGAGTTGGCTATTTGCCTTCCCCAGGTCAGTTAGGCTCTGATAATATTCTGGCAGGTTAGCCACCGGCTAACAAGTTTCCCCCAAGGGCAGGCTTTGTTAACGAGGACAACGTGCTCTGGCTATTTCAAAATGGTTCCAACTCTCCTCCCTGTGCCAGAAGCCCAAGAGGGTTTTTCTAATACACACTATGGGAACCTGGTGGAGCTAGAGATCAGTCTCACAATACGGTGGCACCCCCTATGCCAGGGTCCCCTGGAGTTTGGAACTCAGAGTAGTCTGCCTGCCTCTCCTTCCGGCAATTCATCAATTGCAGCTCAGATTTTCCTCTCCTGGCACTGGTTTCTACAACGGCTTTCTGCTTGAGAGTCTCTGCTCCAATAAGCTTATCTTTCCAAGCTTATTCCAATCTATAGTTGCCTGACTTTCCAGTCTTCAGGGCCATGGTTGGCCTGCATCCTCTCCTCTCTTGCAGATCCAAGAAGAGTTGTTGATTTTTCAGTCTGTTCAGTTTTTCACTTGTTGTTAGGATGGAATAGTGACTTCCAAGCTCCTTATATGTGGAACCAGAAGTCGGATGTACCCTCCTTCTACTCTTCACATTACAAATCAACCAGCAAGAATTCTCTTCCCCTCTTGGCTAGAGAGACTTGATGAGTCCTCAGGACTTGGAGTTACCACATTCTGCACACCATCCTGAAGAGCATCTGAAGCCAGCGACATCACTCTCAGCTCCAGGGAAAAGGCAGGGAGGGAGGCAGAGAGTTGAGGGCGGTCATATACAAAGAGGAGATAGAGTCCAAGTTTTCTTAATGACTTTAATTAGAGACTTGAACCCTGTAAACCATAGTTCAAGCCTAGTTCTGTGGAACAGTGTCTGGTTCTCCCCGAGGTCACAGGAGGAGAAATGCATAATTGAGGTTGGAACGGGGATCCTCACTCTCCCTGGTCTTTAATTCCAGAGTAATTCCAGCAGATTATGGCTGCTGGATAAGCCTTGTAATTGTTAATGTCACCAAGCTATAAGGTCCTTTCTTCAGGTGCAAAATCTTCCTCCTATTTTGGGAAACCCTTTCACAAACTATGTGGGATCAAAATGCACCTCTGTACATGCACTAAACATCTACAAGCAGGAAGCTTCTTGATGCGTTCACTGAGCTGGGTGCAAAAACACTCGGGCCTGGAGAAGTTCACTCCCTCCCAAGCTCACTCACTGTGTCAACCCACTATCCTCTCCTTCAAGCCTCAGGGTTCTCCCAGACCCTGTTCTGAGAGGATATAACCCTAGAAAAGACCAAATACCCACTGCTTGATTTCCATGACCAGAGTTCTTTGGGGCCCCAACATAGGGCTGAATTGCAGTTTGCAAAGCTGTGTATGATAACAGCCGTTATAGAAACCTTGAATTTTTATCTGCTGTTCTTTTTAAGAACAATTGAAAACACCTTCACAGTAATGATATCATCAGGTTTGCCCTCTCACCAACTCCAAAAAGAAGAAAGGGGGCAAACCCCTTCCCTTTACATTAAAAGGAAACATGAGGCCTGGAGAGGTCAAGGGCTTGTCTATGGTTTCACTTCCCATCAGGGCAAAGGGCTACGGAGGGCTCCCATCTTCTCTGTCTGGACTCTATTTCCAAAATGCTGGAGCACAAAGATTTGACTGTTTCTCTGCATTTGTCTTATGTGTGTCTTTTCTCTCTTAACCATAAGGGCATTTCTAGACTTGAGAATCCCTCCCAGTCTCCTCCAGCCCCCTCCAGCCCCGAGCAGATAGCCCCTGAGTCCTGCAGAAACTCTCACTGCCCTCATGGCTCTCTCCGGCTCCAAGCTCTATCGGGTGGAAGACACCACGTAGGCTGTGGCGATGTATTTCTTGCCGTTTCCGTAGCTGGACTTGTCCCAGGGATAGGTCTGGATGGCCAAGGGATAACCACCCAGGCTTAACTGGCACCTGTGGGGAAAGATGCCCAAGTCATAGGGGCCCACCACGTCTCTCCTTGTCTGTCCCCTGACTGGGAAGATGAAGCCCAAGCCATGCAGGAGGGCTCCACTCGGACTTGAAGAGCCCCCAAGAGAACCGCCACAGCTTTCTTCAGCCATTGCCTCCTGCTCCCCATGCACAGGCAGCCCTTCAAAACCTACGCCTTATTTTCTGTCTTCCTAAAGAACACTGCTCTTCATAGTTCCCAGAGCAATATTCTAAAATCTCAGATTCTAGAGCTGAACCCCCGGAAATTAAATGTCTGCTTCGGGTTACAGAAGTAGTAGGACCCAAAGTCCTGAAATGTTAGAGGAGATGAAGCCCAGTGGTTTCTGGCTATACTCTCTGAGGCTTTGGGGTTCCCCCAGCAGCCTTAGGGACCCAAGAGAGAGGCTTGGAGCACAAGGGCAACTCCATTTCTAACTGTTTTATATACGAAGGTTCTGCATAAGATTTCAGGTGGTGGTTCTGCCGCTAAGATAAAGTTTGACAACCACCAGTCTTATCTAACAACCTCATTTCCCAAGTGAGAAAACTGAGGTCCAGAAGGGTGATTTGTCAAAGCCACTGTGTTGCAGAATCCAGCTCTCCTGCTGTCCTGGCCTAGGACAGCCTGTGGCCCCAGCCTGCTCCCCAGGCCTGGCTGGCCCAGTACTTACACTTTGCCCGGCCTGGCAATGAAGCAGAGGGAGTAGAGCGCAAACTCGAATTCAGGGCTGCTGCCGATGAAAGCTGAGCCCACTTCTTTATAGTAGCCGTCCCAGTTGAACTGCATGGCTAACACGTCGGGGTAAGAATCCCACTGCGGAGCGTAGCAAAGGGGGCCTGGTGAATACTGAGCGGAGTCTGACAGAGAGGTGGCACGTGGTAGCCCTCAGCCAAGATTTGCTGATGGCCCATTAGGGGCCTGTGTGAGTTTTGTGGGGAGCCTGGATTCCTTACATGGACCGAGGAAGCGGTCTGCCCTGCTAAGGTGCCTGAGCCCTCCTTGGACCCTCGGTGTGGAGCTGCGGGTGAGCATCTCCCCGAGAGGCCAGAGCCAGCATTCCTGTGACTGACACCAGGGCAGCGGGGACCATGCCTGTTTCCTGTGGCCACCAGTCGTGGAGCAGAAGGACAGTTTTGTACCCAAATTATTAACTGGCACAGGGCAGCAAACGTTTCTTTTTTATAAAACGTAAGGAGTTGAACTCAGACTAGCCAGGCTGAAACTTCCAGCCAAGGCCACATTCTAAGGAAGTTTGGGCAGGGGTCATTACACATCTTTGAGTCTTGTCTTCCCCTCTAGGCTCCTCCCCTGCGCCCCACCTCTCCTCCAGAGAAAGTGCTCTCTGCCTCCTGCCCTCTGCGGCTCTGGAGCCTTCGCTCTTTAGAAGGGACTCTCGGGGTCCTGGCTGCCTGAACCCACTCTCCAGCAGATAGGGAAGTCATCTTCACCATCTCCACTAGACGGCCAACGAGGGTCAGGGTAGGAGGCAAGTCCGGCTGCCGGGAGTGTAGGGGGAGGGCAGGAAGTCTGGGTACTAATAAGCTGCTCCAGCCCACGGGTCAGCACTCAGTACTCACAGGGCCGTCATAGATGTGACTGTAATAGTCAACCAGGCCCTCCTTCTCCTGCATGTAGAAGCGGATCCAGTTATGGAAGCCGGTGACCTTGCCTTTTTTGATTTCACCTATAATAAAGAGTTCAAGGTGGGTGATCTGGGCCTCCCCTCCAGCCCCTTTTGCCCCTCCCATGCCAAGGCTGTCCCCCTTCTGCAGACTTTGGCTCGTAGAATGCATACCCGCTTAGCCTCTTACACCAACTCCCCAGCATCCCACACATCCCCAACTCTCACCTAAGAAAGCCCTCCCCACCCCCTTTCAGCTCAAGCCCTTGGGAGAATTCCTCCTTCCGGTTGGCTCCGGATGACCAATCTGGGATATTCCTCTCAGCCATTTCTCCAGTAGCAAGCCACCCTTGGTGGAGCTTTGGGGGGGGGGTAGTGGGGAGAAAGACCATGGCCCTCTTGGAAAGCAGAGGACCATTCAGAAGTAGCCAGCCCTGCCCCCAAACACATCTCCCTTCCTATGTGTGCCCTTTGGGAGCCCCAGTGTCTGATCTCCTTTCCCCTTTAGATACTCCAGAGGAGACTGTTCCTCAAAAACGGCTCCTTGGACCCCTCCGTCTTGGCTAGGGAGTGGACATGTCCGTCCCTGCCAGTTGGCTTGGCTGCCGATTCATTGGCGCCTGATGCTGCCCTACTCCTGAGGGAGGCTGTCTCTCTTCATTCGTCCAACTCCTTCTTTCCACGCAGAATGATCCCACCTGAAAAGACGTGTTCAAAGCCACTTGAGTCCTCCTCTTCATTGCCTCTTGAATAGAGCCCAAACCACATGTTCTTCAAGTCACTGACAAACTCTTGTTCTGAGCTGTAGCGGTCTGTGGGGAGGAACACGGAGCACCTGAGAGAGGGGAAGGCGAGGCCAGGTCCTGGGAAGCAGGGAAGGGCGGCCTGCTCCAGCACATCAAGAGACACAGGGCTTCAACCAACGAATGTGTTCAGTTTTCCATTCAATAACTAGCCCGATCTACGGACATAGCAAGGACAGGATCCTGCTTTCACGGTTTCCATTCCAGGGGAAAAGACAAATAATAAACAATATGATTGCAGATAAGTGCTATGAAGAAAATAAGGAAAGTATCCCAAGATGACTGGAGGTGGGGTTGGGATGGGGTTGGGCTCTTCTAGAAAAGAAGATCAGAAAGACCTCTCTGAGAAGGTAGCACTAATCAGAGACCTGAAGGATAAGGAGTCAGCCACACAAAATCTGGGGGAAAGATTATTCCATGCAGGGGGAACATCAAGTGCAAGGCTCTAAGATGACCTGGCCTTCGTGTTCAAAGAGCTAAGGGAAAGTCAGTGTGGCTGGAGCACAGTGAGCGCGGGGGGTAGTATCTGGACAGGAGGTCGGAGGGGTAGGCAGCGGCCAGGCCTCATAAGCCAAGGCAAGAAAGTTGGGTGTCAGTCAAAAAGTAGTAATACAAAAATATTTTAGATTTACTGACTACATTCTATGTGCCCAGACTGTTTTAAGTGCTTTCAGTCCTCACATTGAATCTTCATGTAAGGTCAATCCTAATTATCCCCAATTTAGAAATGAGGAAATTGAGGCAGACCAGGGTTCTGTAACTCACACAAGATCACACAGTTAATAAGAGGTAGAAACGGCACTCAAGCCCATGTGACCATGACACACGGTAACTGGTCTCCTAACGACTTTATATAGTTTCCTAGAGGTGAGAGAGCCACCGATGGGCTTTAAGCAGGGGAATTATGTGATAGCTTTGTTCTTAAAGGCTCACTCTGGTCGTGTTTATAAAAAGGCAGTGGTGTGTAGGCACAGGTGTGTAGGCACAGCAGAGAGACCAGTTTTGAGGCTAACACTTTGTCCAGGTCAGAAGCAGGGGTGGCAGCCGTGGACGAGGGGTGAGAAGCGGGCAGATCAGGGATAGATTTTGAAGGCGGGCGTGGCAGACGTTACTGATGGAGGAGTTGGAGGTGGGGAGCCATGAGGTAAAGAGAAGAATCGAATGGACCTCCTGGGGTGTGGGCCTGAGCAATGAGATCGACTATGACGTCATTGATGGGGCGGGGAGGACCGAGGGAGGAGGAAGGGGTGGGAATCATGAGTTCTCTGAGTAGATGCTATGAGACGGCTGCATGAGATGTTGGAGAGGGACCCAACGGGAAAGTCGGGGCTCGAGCTCTAATTGAGGGAGCCGTCGGATACTGGCTGTCCGCCGCTCAGAATCGTGTGTGGGTACCAAAAAGATACCAGACATTTCCATCCTTTCGAGGACTTAAAACACAGTCAGAAAACGAGACAAAATGTACACAAAATAACAGAGAATGGGTTCTCAGCCTGAACGGCTGCCACTTACCCGGTGCTAGGCTTCCCACTGAGTGTTTCTCGTGCATTCATTCTCCAAGACCCCATTTCACAGATAAGGCTCTGGCAGCTAAGATAATTTGCCCATGGTTGCACCAACAAGTGGCAGAGGCTCTCTGGCCCGAGGCTACTTGGGGTTACCCACCCCCAACCCTTGACCTCTGAGGAGATGCTGAAAGCCTGCGGTGAGCTGGGGCAGGGGCAGCGTCAGCCATGTGGGACGTGAGCTAGAACTTGGGGGACAGTCTGGATTCGGACAGGGAGAGAGGTGAGGACAGGAGAAGGAACAGCCCACGCTCAGTATCGGACCCCTGGGTCCCAGACCCGGCTCGGCTCACAACTTGCCTGGTGTCAGACAAGTCAGCCAGCCTGTGCGGACCTCCGCTTCTGTCTGGAAAGCTGGGGGGCTGTCCTCACAAGATTCTCGCTTGTGTTTGCTGCAGAGGCCGCCAGGGGGCGGTGCGGGATCGCGCTCTCTTTACAGGGGCTGCCTGCACGTCACCCACTTTACCTAAAAACCCCTAAAAACTCACTGGTAAGGGAAGGCAGGCAGATGGAAGGCAGCCACTCCGGGCAGGGGGGAGACCTGGCCAGAGCTGCCCATGAGGCCCAGCCCAGCTGCCTGGAGCTCAGGAGAGGAATCTGCAGGACAAGAAGGAACACAAGCCTCCGCCAAAAACTCCTGCCGCTCCAACCTTCTTCGGTCTGATTCAAATGTATCCCTCTCTGGAGCCCCGCTAGCCAGAACCCCTCCCGGGAGAACGTCCCTCTCGGAGCTTTTGGTGATTTTCTGTTGCTGTTTCCCCAGCAAAAATGTGGAGTGAGCCAACAATCCTTCCTGGACCTGGAGCAGGCGGGAGGGGTGAAGTGGGGTGGAGCAGGGTGACTCCCCGACCTGCAGAGACCCTGAGACTGCAGCAGTGAGTGGCGGGGATACACCAGGCAGCTCAGAGTAAAGCAAAAGAGGGGTGACTTCCAAGCCAGACGGAGGCTTCCGCCGCTCCTTAGGCCCATGGTCTCTCCCGGGCTCCTCTCTGGCCCCCTCCCGGCCCCTCGCAGAAGTCCGCTGGCACCCACACAGCCCCCACCGGCTCTCTTCACCTCCCCACCTGGGAGCCCCCGGGGGGCCAGGCTCTCCTGCAGACACACCGAGTCCTCAGCACTGCCTCGGGGGGCTTGGGAGGCTCACTCACTCTGGTGACGGAGGAAGCCATAGAGTTCCTTCATGACCGCAGTCTTCATGACCTCTCTGAGGAAGGCATCCTGCTCGGCCAGCTGCTGGCCGTCGAAGTGCTCCCCGCGGCCCGTGGCCCGCTGGTAGTTGTTGAGGAGGCTGATGAAGGCCGCGTAGGTCGGCTTGGAGAACAGCTTCTCGTTGACATATGTGAAGAGGCTGGGGGAGGCAGAGGGAGGCCCGAGGGAGGCCTGAATGAGGAGCAGAACCCCCCACCCCCTCCAGGGACAGCCAGACAGGCCAGGGCAGGCATGTGAAAGTGGGGTCAGGAGCAGCGTGGGGGCTTCAGAGCCTCTGGGAGGGTGTGTGTGAGGTCGCTCTTTTCTCCTGCTCCAGCTCTTGGAAGGTCAGTTCTATTCGCAGCCCAGTCAATCACAGAAACCCTCCCAGCTGGACACCCACAGTCCCTCAAGATGGCTTTCTTTGTCTTAGGAGACCTATTTTCTTCTCTCCCTTTGATCCTGCCTGCCCTGAGGAGAAAAGAGCTGAGGCTTGGAAAGAAGCGGAGCTGGGGGGAGCTGGGGGCGGGAGCAGGGGTGAGGGGCCCTGTGCAGGAAGAGTGAAGGGGACTCACGGCTCTGGGCAGCGGTCCACTTGGTCTCTGGTCTCTGAGGGCGAGATGCGGTTTTGGCTATTGAGAATGATGTCTTCCTTCTGGGCTTTGTTGATGTCTGCCCTGTAGATCTTCTCCGAGATGCTCTGTAGCTCCTCCTTGGTTATGGCGTCCCTGCTGTACGAGAAGCCCTCTAGGAGGAATGGGGGAGGGGTTTCTCAGCCTAAGGAAGGCCTGAGCACGGGAGAGCAGTCTGTGTGCCCCCTCCCCTGGGCACCTTCCAGAAGCCAACAGCCAGGGAAAGAGGCTGCAATTCATCACCCTAGTGGTTGGAAGGCAGGGGCCTCGGGCCTAAAGGATACTTAAAATTGGCACAGGGCTCTGCCCGTAGAATGTCCACACTGCCCCCCCATCTGGGAAGGTTCTCAAACTTTGGCATGCACCAGAATCCCCTGGGGGGGCTTGTTGAAACAGGTTAGTGGGCCCCCCCCCCGAGTTTCTGATTCAGTGGGTCTGGGGGCAAGCCCTAGAGCTTCCTGTTCTCCTATATCCCCAGATGGTAACTGATGTTACTGCTCCAGAGACCGCAGCTGGAGAACTATTGCTCTGGAGAGTTCCTCCATCTCTGGGGCTGTGCTAAAGGGAGCAGGAGACTGACCGTGGCCACACAGGCTCTCGAAGTCCTTGCAGCAGTTCCCAAACTCTGGGCAGCGGGCATTGCAGTGGCATGGCTGGTGCCTGTCGAAGGCCTCGTGGCAGCGGTCCCGGCAGGAGCTGGGTGCCGAGTACAGGTCTAAGAGGACAGGGAGAGGTGTGTCCAGGGCAGACCCCTAGAGGTCACTTGGGCCGCCGCCGGCTGGGTCCCCCCTCCCCCCAGCCTCGTCCTCCGCACTCCTATTGAAGATCTCTGGGGAAGGAAAACAAACAGGCTGGGTTGGTGCACACCCTCCACGGTCAGGAAGCCCTTTCCGAGAGGCCAAACTCTACTTTCTGGCCTGTTGTTTTTATAATCTTCCCACTCTAAAAATAAAATCTCTTCCACTTCCCTCCATAGGCCTCAGACTCCCTTTCCTGCCTACTCCCCAGGCTGCCGAGGCCAGGCCCTCGTACGCCTCCCGGTGCTGGGGTTGGGGTCCGTCTGGCTCAGGCCTGTGCCTGCTGCCACTGGGACGGCTGCCTCCTCCTTGTCACCTCTCGCGTCCCTCCTCCTGTAGCCTGCAGGCCCCCCTTTAGAAAGGCAGACTCACTGCTAGCTGGGGCCTCCAACACCTCTTCCTCCAGCTCCGGGAATGGCTCTGGCTCTTCGGGGTCCTCTTCCACTGTAGGTCAGAGAAGCAGTCACCAGCCACCCCCGAGGGCTCCCTTCCCCTCATGTCTGATTCTCAGGTCCCCCAGCCTCTGGGACAAGCAGTGCGGTGGAAGAAAATACAAAACAGGGGCTAAGGCACAATGAACACGGGGACAGACTGAAAATGGAAGACAGCAGGGAACAGGACTGAAAACTGCTACAGAAAGTGCAAGAATTTCCCCAGGTGACAACTCTCCTTGCCACTTCAGCATTCTGGTACTCAGTGTGCCTCCCTGGATTGCAAACCCTGATTTGGGTATGACTTTTCTTTAATGTACGTTGGTAGAGGGACAAGCTTGCCCTTCTCCAAATGACAAGGCCCTCACTTAGGAACATCCCTTACCTATACCAGCTCCCAGTCACAGTCAAGGGTGAACTCCACCCAGGCTCTCTGGGACTAAGAGCTGTTTCCTGAGATACCAACTTCCCTTCTTTCTTTACACTTGGCAATGGCCACAGAGACCGGGAGGGGGAGGGGAGTGTTCAGAAAAGCACGTTCATGGTGCTGCCCTGTGCCCTTGGCCTGCCCGCTGTGTGACTGCGGCCCGGCCCGGACTCTGCGCAGAGCAGCGGGGGTGGAGTGGGGGTGGGGAGGAAGAGGCAGGGTGCTCCTAGGGACTTTGAGCTCCTCTCTGGCACGCAGAGGGGGTAATTTCCCCCAAGGAACAGAGGGGGTAATTTCCCCCAAGGAATAACACTTCCAAAGTGATTCAGAATCCGTTAGTGAGTTTGCTGGATTGTGTTGTGTTATTGCCGTCAGAACCACAGGGCAGGTGGTTCCTTCAGCCAACACACATCTTCTGATCACTCACTTGTGCTGCCGACAATCCACAGGGTTCTTAACTCCGCCAATGTTATGCTAAATAGACTTTCAAGGGCTGATTTAGAGTCTCAAGCATCATCTGGATTTTTCTGTGGGAAAAGGATTCTGAGGTGCAAATCAGAGACTTGGAGATGGACTGGCTCCTAAGCCAAGTATTGTCGGTGCTATGAAACACCAGACCGATGGTCCAGGGTGAACAGGCTCTCCTGTGTCTGCTGAACAGGGCACAAGGCAGGGGGAAAGGGCAGGCTCTGATTCTGGCACTGAGCTCCGGACCCGAGTTTCCCTCCCTGGGCCTGGTCAGCAGAACTTCTGCTGGTATAGATGGTGTTTTCATGTAAATTGAATGCGGGCTCCTTCTGGGTAGAAGCAGCACAGTGGGCACATGGCTGGGTCAGCAGATACCACCTTCGGGAAAATTAGGAAAAGGGACTCCTTTCTCCTAACTCTTCAGCAAGGCACATGGATTGGCCAGAAGGGTATGGACTCAATTTTGGTCAACTTGCCTTCTCAGCCAGGTGCCCTTGCGCAGTGCACAACCTGCACCACCATATATGCCATGGTCTTGCTGGCCATTACCTACCATGGCTTTAGTGATCATGTTTTCCAAAGTGAGAGTCGGGGCACCTGGTTTGACAGTGAACTTAACAAGCCTTCATGTCACAAAGGAGAAGACCATTTATCTGGCAGTCTGAAACACTGGAAGCATCCAAACAAGGGGATTATTCAAAATAATTTTTTCAAATGATTCCTTTAAAACTATGTTGTTAGAGTAGCAGAGAAACAATTGTTTCTGAGAGGCTTCTGAGAGCAGTGCATGTCCCATTTAATCACTGGACAGGGAATGACAGATTGAAGATGCCACAGCCGCTCGGTCCACTCATTATAGGAAGAGTGGTGTAAATCACGACAGTCACTGTGATGTCGTGCAGGCTTCCTGGTGGCAAGCAAGTTGGAAAGTTCGACTCCATTCTTACACTTTTGTGATGTAAAGTGTTGAATTACAATTGGTAATGGGATACATGCTATATTATTGTTTGTTACCATTCTGCTGTCTGGGGAATTACTTAAATTTCCAAAATAGTATTGTTAAGCCCGAAAGTTCAGATAGATATTCCAGGTAAATAACATCTATTTTCTTTTAAGTTGGGGTTTTACACTGGGGACATCCTAGACTACCTGGGACAAGTAGTGGCTAAATCCCTGACCTTTGTGCTGCCCCTCAGTGTCCTCATTCGGGCCCCTGGAGCCCTGTCATCAGTCTCAACCCCTACTCTGAACTGCTGGACACCCGAACCAGCGTCCCGTCAGGCAGTCTGGGTGAGGACACAGCCTGGCCCGCCATGCCTCCCAGACCCTTCACCCCACAAGGAGCCTCACCAGTACACAGGTGCTCATAGTCTTCACAGCAGTCCCCATGCCGGGGACACTGGTGGTCGCACTGGCAGGCAGCGTCCCGGTGAAATTTCTCGTTACAGCGAGATGCACAGGACTCCAGTTTTCCTACGGGCAGTAAAGGTCACAAACTCAGCTCTGTGAGAATCCTCTTCTCCTCATCAAGGTGCCCCCTGCAGTAGGGTTTGCGGACAGACAGGGCACGGGCCTGTCCTTGCAGGAAAGACCGTTGCTCTCTGCAAGGGGGAAATACACACACAGCCTCCCACGCGCCGGCAGAAGCCTCGTCGCCACCCCCACCCCCACCCTACATTGCGGGGCTCATAACATAGATGAGGGTCACAGACTCAACTGCTGAGTGAGGCGAGACCCCTAATAGAAGCAAGTAAAGAAGCAAGGAGGCCGTAAGAATCGGTGGGGACCGTGACAAGCTTGGAAGTGATGCTCGGCCTGAAACTGACAGCCACTGTCAGCTCCGGCCGCTCCTGCCATGTTGGGGTACAGGCGCAGTGTCGCTACAGCCTCTAGTTTCTCCAGAGGAGCCTTCATTTTTATGTGAAGTTTTCCAATTTTTAAAAAATTCAGGCAGACCAACGAAAGAGGTCTGTGGGCTGGTTGTGACCCACAGGCCACTGTTTACCTCTCCCATAGATGAAGGTGAGACACTGCTGCCCCAGGGATCCCGCCGGCCCTCTCCCCTGTGACACCCCCTTCCTCTCATCCTGTCCCTTTTATGTCTTCTGCTGCTTTGTTCGTTGTTCCCTTCGCCTGGTCTCCCCTGCATCCTGTTTCCCCCGGGTCCTGTCTTTCTGTTTCTTCTAGTCCTTGGAATGCGTTTGAATTAGTTTACACTCGGGTGGGGAGCGAGGCGAGTATGGGTGAGAATTGGATTCTGGAATAGGATCCGTTGTGTAACCACAGACCACATCCCTTACTCCAGCCACATGGCTTGCAGAAGCAAACTTTTGGTCACAAGGGGCATAGACAAAAACTTTGAAAGAAATGGTACAAACCCACTACCACTCCTAAAAACACAACCCCCGCCATGCCCACCCCAGCAAAGACAGGGTGGGGAGCACACCAGGGTGACAGCCAGCTTCAGGGGCCCTTTCCTTCCACTTTGAGCTTTCAGAGTAATTACAGAGTCTTTGTTTCCACTTGAGGTTCCTGAGGTTTGGATTTCGCGAAGGCTGGGTTTAGGGGCCAGGCTGTGGGCGACGGCGGATGTCAAGATCAGAGTCAGGGTTGCCATTAGCATCGGAATTTGTACGAATGAAGAAACTGAAACCTAATCGGGGCCAGAGTTAGGATTAGTTAGATTTAGATTAACAGCTACGGTTGGATTTGGGCTTGAGTTAAATTTACTGATAAAATAACAATTTTGTATTACTGTTGGGCTGAGGAATGAGGGAATAGGTTTAACACCACTTCACAGCTGAAGAGTGTGTCAAGATTAACAGAAGAGAAATTATCCCACGTTTGCCTGAGACTAGATTTGGGGTTTGCTTCTGGGGGTGATCCCACACCGGCACAGTATCTCAACTGAAGCCTGGATGGGGTGGGAGGTGAGTAGTAAGGATGTGGGCTTAGTTACTGGTTTGGATTCTGGGATTAGGGTTTATACTGTTGTGTTCACACGGGTGGCGTAGCAAAGAGCTTGAGAACCTGGACTTTGGGCCAAAACTGCATGGGGCTGGAATTCTGGTTCTGCTGCTTTCAAGCTCTGAGATCTTGGACAAGTTATTGGACCTTCTGTGCCTCGGTTTCCTTATCTGTGAAAGTGTCATGACCATGGAGTCCGTCTCCTAGAATATGTGTAAGAATTAAATGAGTTGGTATTTGTAAAGTGCTCAGTACAGCGCACGATACATAGTAGCACGTGTGTGGCTTAGAGAAATAGACAGGGATCACGGGGCATGCCCAGCTGCGGTGTGGCAAGTGTGCAGACGGGCTGGAGCAGGCTTCCGTGTCCACGCAGTCCATCTAGCTGACTCCCTCCTGGGTTTCAGCCGTGCCATCCCTTGGACTGGGGTGTCAGTGCATCTATGCTGCCCACAGTTTCCTAGCTGACGTCATTGCTGGGAGCCTGTATTTACATGAGCGAGGTGTCAGGTCAAGGTTAAGCAGGTCCTGAGGCAGCCTCAAGTTGCATCCAGGGCCTCCCACGTGGCCAGCGAGGCAGGCCTTTGATCCAGTGGATTGTCCTGAAAAACAACCAGGCCCAAGGCCTCTGGTCCTTTCAGGCTCAGGGGAACTCCTCTTGAATCTTAAATGATGCTCCCTTGGAACCTGAATGCGAAGACCTCGAGGAGAACTTTTTAGGCCAGGAGGAAGGCTCGGTCAGCTGCCTGCCCGGTCAGCCTGGCAGAACACCCAGAATCCGAAAGGAGAAAATTCGGACAAATCAAGGCAGCGTTCACAATGGGCCAGATCAGCAGAGCCCCAGGGAAGAATTCACTTCGTTCCGGCTGCTGGCACCAGCTGAGAAGGGCTCCAAGGGAATAGTCAGCTCTGTGGAGCTCAGGAGAACACCCCCACGGCCCTGACTGAGTGGACTTTTTCATCTCTGTTCAAGAACTCTGTCCCCAGTAAGAACCCCCTTCCAGGGGTTCCCCTGTAAACTTGGTCTGCTTCAAGACGACCTTGGGATTTGAGGGTGGAGGGGAGAGGTAGGAGGGACTTTTCCTCGTGGGCGCCTCACTGTGCTGTCCTGGGGACACTCAGCGGACTAGTCACCCTGACTCCTCACTCCGGTGTCCCCGCCCTGTGCCTGTGGGCCACACAAGGCTCTGTGTGAGCCTCGCTCAATGGCCAGGCGCTGAGTCACTGTCCCAGTGACCACCTGCCTCATCTCTCTGAGCCTCTGCCTTCTTCATTTTGGCCTTGCCTGTCTCAGACTCAGGCTTTCCCTCCATTTCCCCTTGAAAAGCTTAGGGCCCCCCTGTTTCATGAGACGCTCCATTTCTCTGCACTCTCCAGGACTTCGATATGCCAGAAGGCCCACTCCCTAGCCATGCTGCCCACCAAGAGAGGCTGGTCCCAAGCCTGGATGTCCCCCTTACACCAGCACTCAGCCCCTCGGAGGATGGGGTCACCATCCTACATCCGTGCCTGTCCAGGCGCCCCAAATGTTGTTTCCCTGGAGACCGAGTCGACCAAGAAGATTCATGCTTCCTGCCCCCATTCCCCTGAAACAACCAAGGTCCAAAGGCTGGCAGTGACTCCTCCGTATGATTCATAGTCTTGCATCTAAGTTCTGAGACGTTGGCACTAGGCTGGACAAGAGCTGAGCCTCTGCCCACCCACGTTAGGAAGAAGGAGGCATTGCCCACGGGACCCGCACCCCCCATCCATCCCACAGCCAGATCAGATCACCCCCAGGTGCAAGGGCCCCACCTGGCACTTCTAGAGCCAGTGTTGCCACTGCCCCCGGCAAGGTCTGCCCCGGGACCCAATGTCTCAAGTCGCTCTCCTCTCCTGAGAGTGGGATGTGCCAACCCAGCGGCCACTCGCTCACATTAAGCGAGAAGTTCCCACGGCCTCCCTGCTGGCTGTCCACCACCCAGGGCCCCGACAGAGCCGAGTCCCAGCTGCCCTCAGTTGCTGCCGAAGTAGAGGCACATGGTCCCTCCCAGCACAGGGGGGCCTGGGAGCAGCTTCTTCCTCCAAGGTTTTCCATCTGGGAATCCCATTACGGGTCTCCTTACACATAACCTGACTGGAAAGGAGGAAGTTTCTCCCAGGAATATGTATAAGCAGAATCGTGACCAAAACCCCAGTTCCTCGAGCTCTCAGTCCACGTGAGGTGCTTCTTATACGTTATCTTAATTCATCCTTACGGCAGTTTTATTTAGGAATAACCTGGGTTCGGTGGGGTGGGTATCAAGTTCTGATTCTTTCTCCTCTGGGCAGAGGAGAACTCTCCCCACACCTCTCGGCTCAGCCCCCTCCCTTGGCACTCGTTCCTCCGCGCCCATTAACCAACGACCAATGAACACATCAGCATCAGCATCTTACACAGCTACCGAAGAAAACATTGCTGTCCGCCTGCCGGTCCCACCCCCGCCCAGCTAGTAACTGTGGGCCAGGACCCTTCTCTGGGCTCTAGCTCCTCGAACACTGGGTCGAGGGCCCCTTCCGCTGACCACTTCTACAGCCCAGAGAGCGCATGACCCCCCTCTTGGCCAGGGGCTTTTCCGGTTTCCCCCTGAGCCTGCCCATCTCCTGAGGCTTTGTCCAGAGCAAGGTCCCATCCCAAACAAGCCGACCCACCCCCAGGGCAGTGGAGGGAGCGACCAAGGGCAGCCAGGCCCCTCAAACCCAGCAGGCCACAGCCCCGGCATTATATCATACAGCCGTCCCACAGACAAACCTTGGTGAGATCAAAAGTCAGGTTGGACTAAGGAATGTTTGGGTCTGGTCCTCCAAGGACTCAGGAAGGGGCTTCCATGACATTAGTCCATCAGCCCTGCAACCCCCTTCACACAGTCCCCTCCACCCCAGAGACGACAACTATACTCTAATAGGGATAGGTCTAAGGTGCTCCGTGGCTCTAGGACCGAGCTGACCCTCCCTTGTCCCACTCTGCTGTCCCTCTACCAAGTTCCCTAACTCTCTGCTTCTTTATGCAGGACCCTTTCACCCCCACCAGAGAGTGACTTACCGGCCCAGGCCAGGCTGCAGAGTATGGCCACTATCAGGGGCACGCAGGCCCTCATGGTGCCCAGTTGGAAGCCAAAAGGGGATTGGCTGTTGGACTTTCACTAGTCAAGGTGAATGTCACAGCTCTCAAATGAGCCTTATTGCCCAGGCTGATCCTTTTAAAGACATCAGAACTTGTGGATCTGGTACCTCCAGATCCTTCCAGGAAGAAAAAGGGGAGGGAGGGACCCTAGATGGATAGGAGGGGGAGAGGGGGTGGGGCCCTACAGCTGTTTGAAGCCAGAGGGAAGGTGACTAAGCAGGCAGGTAATTCCAGATGTTTAGAACAGGTAATACTAGCTGTAGCCAGAAAATAGGTCATGTACGCAGGCACAGCAAGATGGTCCTGGTTTGGGGGGTTCTCTGTCCCAAGTGGGAGCACTGATGGACTTGTCTCTGGGTGCTCCCCTCAAACACCCACCTACCTGCAGGCCACTGTCCTGACCTTCCAAGGAGCTACAGGCTGGCTTCGTCTTTGAGTTCCTGATGCTAGCATGAGGAACAGAGTAAGGTGATCGTTCCAAATCTGACCAGCAGGGAAGTGCTCAGGCAAGCGTTAGTGTCAGCGCACGGAGAGAGAGGGGAGGTGTGGGTCAGGAACAAGGGCCGCTCTTATTAGCAGCAAGCCGCATGTCGCTGAAGCACCCCACAAATAGTAGGCAAGTAGTCTCTAACTCTTGCTGAGTCAGCGTCTCAGCTTTTCATGGTTCAGGTTCTCAGAGGTTCCAGGTTTACAAGGTCAGCGGTGGCCGAGAGGCTTAGAGACAGCCAGAGGACCCACCCTTCCTCTCCTGGGGGCCCAGGAGCCCACTCCCTTCATCCCCTACTTACACTCGTCTTCCCAAGGATCCTCCCCAGGGAGGTGAGGCTTCTTGATGCTCCTTCCTCCCCAAGTCCGAGAGCAGAAGCACAGCAACGTGGGGCTGCCAGGATCCCCCTCCTATTAAAGGTAAAATCTGCTAAGTAAATTGCCCTTTGCAGAAAGAGTACTGCATGGAGATTCCGCTCTCTCAAAAAAAGAAAACCCTCGCATAAAAAGGCAAAATTGATGAACCATCGAGACTACTCTATAGTGACTTTTCTCTAGGGGTGAAGTGGGGGGGGCTATCCTCCTCAGCCAGTGTGCCTGAAAAGTGGGATGCTTCCTCTCTCTGACCTCAGTTTCCCCATCTCCGAAATGACGGGGTTGAACCTGACAATCCCTGCCAAGTTCATTTCAGGGCTTCCCGCCCACGCCCAGGGTGAGCCGTTGCAGTAGGTTGGGGAAAATACTCCCCCCCCCCCGTCTGTGTGTGGAGATGAGACCCCACACGGAGCTCCGGGGTGGACAGGGCAGCCTGCGGCGAGCCACCTTGCAAGAGACTCACAGCAGGTGCACAGCTGATGCGTCAACCTGGCCCTTTCATGGAGGGAAGCTGGTTGGAGGAGTAGGAGCAGAAAGGCTGCTTGTGCTGCTCCAGCGGCCAAGTCCAAGTGGAGGGCGGGCTGCGACCGCGGCCAGCAGGAGCCTGCAGCCTCTGGGGGCTGGCGGCGCACACCCCGATCTCAGGCTCTGGTTAGTTTAGGGACTAAAGGAGACAGTCACTGGCTGGGCCAGGAGAACAACGCCTCAGAATTTGGGATGGACAGTGCCTTCCAAGGCCCCGACTGGGGGGACCCCCACTCAGGCCACAGGTGTGGAGTCCGGCCCCCAGCGGCCCCACTGTCCAGCTGAGCTACCTGTGGGTGGGGCTTCTGGGCAGGAGCGCCTCCCTCCAACAGGGGAATTTTAGGTCAGGAGCAAGGCTGGGAGCTAGGGGACGGTCGACACTGACCCCATAGAGCCAGAGGGCACATCTGAGGAGCCAGGTCTTTCCAACTGGGTCCTCCAACAAGAACCGCAATGCCAACTTTAAGGGTGTGCCGGGGTGTCACATGCTAGAACTTGCTATGCGCTCTCTCCTTCTCTCTCACTACAACCCGTAATAGTACTATTGTTATCCTCATTCACAGAGGAGGAAACCGAGGCACAGAAAGGTTGGGAGGTACACCCAGGAGCGCATCAGTAAGTTATGCGGCAGGGCTTCCCACCAGACGCCGACCTAATGGGCACTGATGCCACGTTGTCGCACACAACGCGTCAACAACCACTTCCTCACACCGGGTTACGATGCGAAGTGGTCTGCACTCAGATGGTGGAATTGAAGGGACCTCAGCGGTCACCGGGCTCCGCTGCTCAGATGAAGTTGCAAGCCCGGCACGATCTGAAGAGGCTGTCCTGCCTCCACCTGATGCCTCCGTGCCTCTAGGGGCCGCTCATCCCCGCTTCCCAGGTCTGATTCCCAAACCCCAGGACTGTGTAACCCACGACACCCTGACATGGAGGAAAGGAGATAAGACAGTGTGAAAAAATCCAGCGAGCCAATGTATGAACACACATCTGTACACTCCCGCAAAGACGCCTCACGGATAAATTAGATGCACATATGCGTATGTAGAGATAAACTCACGAACGGGTATTTTAGACAGCAGCTGGCCTGGTCTGGACAGAAAACTCGGCTGCTCCTCTTTCCAGGTTCTCCCCCAGTTCGGTTTTCACGTGGGCTTTCCACCCTTGATTAAAAGTCTTCCCAGGGGGCCAGCCAGCAAGGTGGGAGTCCCAGGAGGCTGGATCCTGGAGACTTGGGCCCAGGAGGGGGCGGTGACAGGTGCATGGCTGATGGTATTCCCACGACGAGAACACCAGCAGAGATGCCTCCTCTGATCAGGAGTGAGGCCAGAGTGCGGCCATGGAGGGCGAAGTCACGTGGGCAAGGATCCAGGAGGCCGGCAGGCCATCAGCAGTGTGGGGGATGGGAATTCCGTGAGCAGGTGTTTACTGAGCACTGGCTAGTACGTCTGGTGCTGTGTTGTTACTGGACCAGCAGGATTCAGGCCGGGCTGGCAGACGGCTCTTAGACCTGTTGGCCTCTAGTGGGACAGAGGACAGAGAAGCGTCAGCATTAGACTGCTGTTTGAAGTAGATCCCACACATCTCTGGGCTACCAGGGTGGTGAGGGCTCTGTCAGGACCCACAGGCAATGGGAGAGACTGGCCCAGGGAACTGCTGAAGGGGACATACGCCGAGGCCAGCCTCTCCACTGTCCTTGTCCTCTGGGAAACCAAGGCTGAGTCACTTCAGCACAAGACCAGAACTGGACGGGCCCTGCGGCTGGCCCAGCACAGATGAGGCTTAGAGTCACCTCCCGAGAGGACCTCTGGCCCCTGAAGTCACACCTCCAGCCTCCATACCATCGTGGCCCAGAAGTGCCCCGGGAGAGAGACCCGAGACAGTCACCCACATCTGGTCCCTTGTGACCTGCCTCAGTCAAGTTCCCTCTTGCTGAACGTGTTTTAGAATGGCTCCACGTGTGGTTTTCTTTCACAGTGGTCTGTAGGTTGTGTACCACCGTTGGGTGTCCAGGCATTTCTTTTTAAGTCTGTGGGCAGCCCTGATACTCAGCGTCGCACTCGCTACCCGCCCTGGATACACGAGTCAGACATGCCACCGAGGCCACTCACCGGAGTCCCGGGCTGCGCTTCTGGTTCTGTTGGCCAAACCCCAGGCCAGTCTTCCGCCAGCGATGCCCTCCCCTGGACTGTCCACCTCCCACTCACCTCCAGGCCCAGGGCAAGCCCACCCTCCTGTGAAGCCTGACTTCAGCCCTCCAGCCAGAGGAATCCCTCCTGCCTGTGGCCTCAGTTCTTGATATCCGTCCTGGGTGCCTTTGCCATGTCACAGCCCCTCTGGTATTGTTGCCAGCGTGGTGTCGCCTAACCTTGCACTGCCATTGAACGTTTCCTCCACAGCTCTGCTTCCCGGGTCCCCTCTACTGCCTTGTATTGTCACTGAATGTGTTAAATAGCCATCAACATGTACAAGGGGCCAAGAACGAATGAATGCGCAAACTAAACCTCCCAGCCCTACTTGTTATAAAGGCTCGACGGAAGATGATGAGCCCAAGAGAGAGCAGATGGGTCCCTCTTTGAGATTTGGAGGTTTCCGAGCGGGGGACTTATGGGCAGTGGGTGGAAATGGGGTCTAGGCATTCACTGTGTAGTTATGTTTTCATAGCAAACACACCGTTTGGGGCAATATTGCATGTTTGTTTGGAACTAATGGAAATGCAGGGGCATCTAACCCCCCAAGCAACCCCCTTGGCACCACCCCTGCCAGGGGCAGCCAACGCAGGGATCAGACAGGACCCAGGATTCCAGCAGCTTCTGAATCCACAATGTAACAGATAACTCAATCTTATTGGGATCCCAAAGTAACCACCTGCCTAGATTTTTTTTCTAGCTGCACTTATGTTTGTTTTACGCTACCTAACAGTGTTTATCAAATAACATTTCTGTCTCGTAACCCCAGTAGTTTTGGGGAGGGTCTGGAGGCCTAGCTGGAAGCAAAGAGAAGCGGATGAGAGAAGCAGACAGAGAGAAGGAGGTTCGGAGAGGCGGCAAGGGAGTGAGCAAGGGCAAGGGCAGGAGGGAGGGCTGGGAGCAGCCGAGCAGGGGCCGGGCACTGGCACCAGGTCTCTCACCAGCCTCTTGCCCCAGGTGTGTCGGCACAGCCAGCTGCTCTGCCCTCCCAGAGACAACAGTGGAACTGGCAGGAGCGGTTCCTACCCAGGGTGTGAGGACCTACCGTCTTTCACAATTGTCATAATTAGTGTCTAAAGTAGTCGGGCCAATTTCCCCCTTTCTCAGCATTTGTTCATTCGCCTGACTTTGCTGAGCAAAATGGATGAGAGGACGAGGAGCTCAGCCTCCGAAGAGGGAGGGAGGCGATGGACAAGCACATTGAAAGCTGTGATTGGGGGAGCAGAACCCAATGCTGAGACTACTGGTTCTAGAGCCAAGCTGCCCGGGTCCAAGTCCCAATTCTGCCACTCACCAGCTATGCAACCCTGAGCAGTTTTCCTGACCTCTCTGTGCCTCGGTTTCCCCCATAATTGTAAAATAGAGCAAGTAAGAGTACCTGACAAGGCTCTTGTGCAGATTGAATGAGTTAATACTTGCAAAGCGCCTTGAACAGTGCCTGGAACTTAACAAGACCAGCATAGGGTGTGTTTAAAAAGAACGGGGCCAGCCAAGGCAATCTTGAGAAAGAAGATCAAAGCCAGAAGTACTACACTCCCAGATTTCAAGACACACCACAAAGCTGTGGTAATCAGAACAGCATGGTACGGGCGCAAAAACAGACACATAGATCAATGGAACAGAATAGAGAGCCCAGAAATCTATGGTCAATTAATCTATGACAAAGGAAGCAAGAATATACAATGGGGAAAAGACTATCTCCTCAATAAATGGTGCTGGGAAAAACTGGACAACCACATGCAAGTGAATGAAACTGAATTTATTTTTGTGGATGGAGGGTCTTCAAAATTTTTCTAATAAAATTACACATGCCCTAGTACTCCACTACTGGGTACCTAACAAAAACTAACTCAAAAAGATATATGCACCCCTATGTTGATTGCAGCATTTTATAATAGTCAACATATGGAAGCAGCCTAAGTGCCCATCGATAGATGACTGGATGAAGAAAGAAGAAGCACGATATATATACATATGTTGGAGATATATATAGATAGATAGATATCGGACTATTACTCAGCCTTAAAAAAAAGAATGAAATCTTGCCATTAGTAACAACATGGATGGATCTAGAGGGTATTATGCTAAGTGAAATAAGTCAAACAGAGAAAGACAAATACCATATGATTTCACTCATGTGTGGAATTTAAGAAACAAAACAAATGAACAAAGAAAAAAGAGACAAACAAAAAAACCAGACACTTAAATACAGAGAACTAACTGATGGTTAGCAGAGAGGAGGTGGGTGGGGGAAGAGGGGCATGGGGGTTGGGGATTAAAGCGTGCACTTACCATCATGAGCACTGGGTAATGTATAGAATTGCTGAATCATTATATTGTGCACTTGAAACTAATATAACACTGTACATTAATTATGCCTCAATTAAAAATAAAAAAGCGGGCCTACAAAAGACCTAACTTGGACAGGATGGTTATGGAAGCCTCCGTGAAAAAATGACATTTAAGACAGGAAGCATGAGAAAGTGGCAGTTTCTCTAAACTCTTCATAATGTGATGCCTTTTTATAATTCCAAAACCAAATTTATATTTTAAGAATGTGATGTGCTTTTGTGTATGTTCAAGCATTTCACTTTTTTATTTCCCAGTTGGGGGGGGATGACTCTGTGAGTCACACTGTCTAGCGCACTTGGTTTGGTTGCCAAAGGGGACCACTTATTTTCGGGGGGGGGGG